>NW_004955511.1:5426828-5437552 GCF_000276665.1 Chinchilla lanigera | reverse complement strand
CCCCCGCCGCCTCCTGCGGCTGCAGCCTGCCCCGGCCTCGGAGAGGACCGCGGAGCCTTCGCCCTCCGGAAAAGACTCGGGCCTCGGGCCCCCGGCCGAGCGCACCGCGGCCCTGCCTCCCGACGCCGCGGGCGTTCACCTGTTTGCTTTCGCCCGCGTGGCCACACCGCGGGCTGGCAGAGTTTTAAGGAAAAGAGGCTCGTTTCGCCACAGGGTTCTGGAGGTCCCAGGACCGGGGGCAGCGTCCTGAGAGGGTGCTGAAAGGGGCAGGGGGCGGGTGTGTCTCTGTGCGCCCCTGTGTGTTTCCGTTCTCCCTCCCTCTGCTTATACAGCCAGCGGGTCTCCATCATGGGGCGGGGTCCCCGGCGATCACCTTGTCCAAACGTGGCCACTTCCCACAGCCCCTCTGAACCCAGAATCGGCCAAGTGTTCGTCTCTCACAGCTCACCACGGGGTGAAACCTGCAGATGCCAAGGCCGCGTAGTAAAGGAATCTTTCCCTGTGTGACAACAAAGCGGGGTATTGTGAAGAGCAGGTGAAAGAAGGCCGGCACGGGGAGACAAGTAGTGTCTGATTTCATCCTGTGGAATTTAAAATAGTAGAAATAGCATTTAAAATAGGAGAGCAGGGAGACGGTTGTCGGGGCCTGGCAGGAGGGGAGGATCGGATTAGTAAGGGGTACAGGGTACAAAGTTCCAGTCGTGCAAAATAAGTCCAGGAGATCCACTGTAGAGCATCAGGCCTTCGGTTACTGCTGCGGAGAGGGCAGACAGGCAGCAGCAGGGGAGCAGGCGGGGGCGTGGGAGCCGTGGGAGTGCCCGTGGCAGCGAGGGTGGTGGCGTTAGCCCCACGGATGTGCGCTCACCCGCACACCAGTGCTTGTGTGTGCATTAAATGTGCACAGCTTTTTATGTGTTAGTAACAGGAAGCGGTTTAAAAGACACGTACACTGAACAGAGGGAGTGGCTTGGAGAAAAAAGCAAACATTTCCTGCAGCAGTGTAAGGATTCAATATACCTAACACCATCATAAAATGTTTCATAAAATTCACGTGATGAAACTACGTGCACCACGGTTTGTAGCTAGGCATAAGGGTGCCGAACCTCTTTGTGAATTGGACCTACAACCTACACTGTTGTTGAGAGAAGGTCCGATGAGTGGAGGAATCTAGTGGGCATTCATTCATGAGAGCGTGGACGATGGAAACGGGCCTTCTCCTCAACGGACAAGGGATGCGAAGTCCAGGCAGCCATGGAGGATAACTTACAGATGTGTTTAGGGTACAGTGTACTCAGGGCTATCGGCAGTGCAGACGGGAGTCCAAGCAGGGGTGCTCACCCTCTGTGCTAATTTCACTATTAGTAATGAAATAATGATTCCTTGAGCTGTTGTTGAAAGTCTCCTCCACCAACGTGATGCGTCCTCTCTGCCTCCACCTCGCTTATTACTACAGCTCCCCTGGAAACCTGCTTCCCAGCGGAGGAAGCGTTCCTGGATGAAAGAATTCCTCAGCTCAGACAACCGGCTCCAAACCAGGAAGGCTGCACTCAGCACTCTCCACATGGGCACATAACCAGAGTCATTCATTCCAATTTCTATTTACAAAAGAGAAAAAAGCAACATCGGGACAAACTTCACTAATGTATACTTTCTGGGAAACAGCTTGAACAAAGTGATGAGCTCTTTTTCATTCATCTGTAAACTGTCTCGTCCTGGACTGAGGTCAGGATGGCTGCGCTCCTTAACATGTAGAAAAAGAAGGATCTCCTGGTGCCACGAACCTAAGGGAAGTGAATAATGAGTAAATTGGTCATTAACACCTTCTGAAAAGTGCTTTGTCCTAAGTCACTGAACGACTCCACTAATTCTTCCCTTATCTGCTGCTTCTGACCTGGCCGCGACCCAGTCGCGGAATGAATGCAGGCGCTCAGGGAAAGAACACAATCCTGGTAAGACGCAGGCGGCTCTTATCAACATCCCTTCTTGGCTCATTCTTTAATAACAATATTGTAACGGCCATTTAGAAGGGATGATGGGGGGACATTCTCACCACTGAGTTTTTTTACCCCTGGAAAAACACACATCTGCTTTGGACTCTCTCCCTCCTTCTCTCCCTTCCTTCCTCCATTTCTCCTTTCCTCCCTCCCTCCCTCCCTTCCTTCCTTCTCCCTCCCTCCCTTCCTTCCCCTTTCCCTCTGCCTCCCTCCCCTCTCCCTGTTCTCCTTCTTGTTCTTCCTTGCCTTTTCCCTTCCCTTCCCTCCTTTCTTTTCCTCTCCTTCCCCTCTCCTCCCTCCCTTTTCTCTTTTCAGGTTAGAAACGTAATAGCTGCACTTTATCAGCAGTCCACCTCATGAATATATGTGCACGTTTAGTTTTCAAGTCAAACTCACACAACTTTTAACGGTTAAGAATATAATGCTATGCTTGATTGTTTTGACCTGATGAAAGAATTTAGAATAACTGGGAAGTGGTTCAGGACCTCATTATGGTTAAATAAGGTTGTATTTTATCCAGGGCCGTGTGTACGGTGGAACTGTGGGCAATTCACAACACACAGTTTAATATTCGGAAACGTCTTGATGATGCTCTTTGGTGTTTCTGCACATTCCATTCTCCCCTGGCCTCTCCTGGGCACCAGGCCAGCCCTCCACAGAGACCCCACGAGGGGCTCAGAACCCAGGGACCGACATTCTGCAGAGGACTTTAGCAGTTGGTCGTGTGTGTGTTGTTTGTTTTGCATTTGGTTAGGACTGTGCTTTCTTTCCTTCTGTTCAGGGCCCAGACCTAAAACTTGGGCCACTTTATTACTCAGCTAGTACTTTCTAGTGTCAGGAACCCGGCCCTTCACCCACATCTCAATTTCACTTCTTCTGCTGTTTATCTCCCTTACAGTTTTCATCAGTGGCTTCCTAGTCCCTTCATGGGCAACGCGTTGCATGGCTGCGGTTGGTTCATCACCCAAAAATTTACAATTCCCAAAGTTGAATTCTAAAGCTCTCTACTGAACTTTAGGTGCACGCTCCCAGCCTCTCAGTGAGAGGAAATGAATAGGAGAGCAAGCTGGATGTATATTCGGATCCAAAGCTGTTCTTTTTCCATGTTAGTCATGAACCCCACTGCTCGCTTGCCTGTCCTTGCCGGGGAGTGGAGCGCCTCCCCAGCCCAAACAACGGGAGAGTTCTTTTGCTGTGTTCCCGATGCGTGTTAACCCGCCCCCCTTTCTCCACCTCCGGGGCTTCAGCGGGGAGGCACCCTTAGAGCGCCTGGAGCCTGGCACCAACGCTGCCTTCACATTCTCTGTGAACCTGCTCTATCAGCCTTATCTAGCTCCTACCTTGTTTAGATTTTCCTCTCTTTATGAAGACTTCTAAACTGTTCACTTGCTCTTGGGTTGTGGCTCAGTCATTTTTCTCTTTTCCTTGACATTCTCACGCTACAGTCTTATTTATACAGCCCCCAAATCTTCTTTTCTCAGCATATGTAATGGGTTAAATGCCAGTCCAGACAATATGGGACTTTGAGATCTCAACCTCTTGGCCACTGATGGCTTTTCAGTTAAATTACCTAAATTTTTGTCTTCCCTGATGATGGTTTTCCAACTATAGGGTAAATGTCCCTTGGAGAAGCTGTCCTTTATTTCAGAGTACCACTGTTATAGCTTGTATCTAGATGTCCCTCCAAAGCCGCGTGCGCTCGTGGGTGGGGAGTTTGAAAGGTGCTGGAATAGTCTGCGTGGTGCTGGGATTAAGGGTGCATGATTACTAAATTAGTCCATTAGCTGGTTTAGCATAGTTCTGGGTGTGGATAATAGGAAGGTCACTCTGAGTGCAGGTGGCATTGCCCAAAAGGCAGGTAGCCTTGAAGGGATAAAAGGAAGAGACAGGCTGCTGCTTTGCTGCCTTCTGCCTGCCATGGACTGTTTTCTCCTCTGCGATGTCAATGCCCTTCTCCCATGCCACCCTGCCTTGGAGCCAGCAGGCTGTGGACTGAAACCTCTACACACTTCAAGCTGAAAGAAACCTCTCTTCCTTTAACTTTGGGTGTCGGGTATTTCATCTCAGCAACAAGAAAAGTAACCAAGACAACCATACTCCTGTCACTTGTATCTGAAAGGTCCTGGGTAGGGTTTGGTAAGTGTGGAATTACTGGGGTTCACTCTTCTATTCATGTCCACATGTGGCCTGGTATTTTCTTACATTTTCCTCACACAAATTGGAATCTTTATTTTAATTCCCTTACTCCTAGCCGATCAAAGTTTGACCTGCTTAGAGTCAGCTGCAGATGAGTTTGAATTCCAAGGCTGCTATCAGAGATGGACGGAGCGGAGAGAGAAATCACTGCTGAATCCCTGGTCCCCTCCAGAACTGCAGAGTCTGGAAACAGGGTGTATTCCCTCTCCTATCCCAACACATCACTGCCCTTAATCCCTGGGCTCTGGGTGACAGGGATTTAACTGTACTTGATAATCAGAGGCTGCAGACCCAGGGGACTGAGCTCCATAGCAGTGTCCTGCAAGTACCCTAGACCTGAGCCAGGAAATGATACAGCACCGCAGTATCTCTTCCTAGTGACATGGGTACAGGCCTCTGTAACCCCTAAATCATTTTTTTAGTTTATTTATTTTTTTTTATTATTTTAAAAATAAAAGGTGAAAAATACTAACAGACAACATTTTACAAAATAGCAAAGGATCAGTACAGACAGTACAGAGTTACAAACAGAGTGGTAGGAAATTAACAATGCTTGTTGTATTACATATTGATATCTTCAAAGTTGTAACCCCTAAATCTTATCCAGGGATAACTTTCTTCATTTGCGAAGCGACAATTCTGGTCCAGGCCTTTTAAACTCAGTATTTAGAGGCAATGCTAAGTACAAAAAATCCCTACTGACGTGAATCCTTAGCCCGGCTTCATAACAAAAGCCAGGACTTTGGAATTAGCCAAAGTGAAATACTCACCCTACGTGTGACGGCTTTCCTGGCGAAGTGCTTGCTTCACCCATCTCGTTATTTTCTGTGCCAGGAACATCTCTATGATGGAGAATATCCACACATAGGCTGAGAGTATCATTCCACTTTGCTAAATACAAGAAGAAAATCTATATTCCTCAGAGATCTTCACCTTCTTAAAATTTTTATTAATACAGAGGTGATAGGACATCGTGGAAAACTTAGAAAATAAAACACCCTGTAACGCTAGCACCACCAGCTCGTACCGTCAATGAAACTGTGGCGATTTTGTCCATTTTGTAATCATAAATGGAAACACACACACTTAACAGGCACCTACTAGATGGCTAGGCTCGTGAGCAGAATGCTTTGTATTATTTCACTGAATCCACTCAACAAGCCCTTGTGGCAACAGCATTATCATTCTCATCTTGAGCAGAAGAAATGAGGCCTGGAGAGGCTACTATAACAAAAGTAGTACCATCGAATGTCAGAGTTGCTTAGAGCTTGATTCCAGATCCCTCTCTTCTCTTCTTCCACTTTCTCTCAGCCGTCTGCTACCCTAGCTCTGACCGACTCTCAAGTTCACGATGTCTGTTTTCTTATATGTGTATTTTTATAATATTATGAGAGTTAGAAATAGTATATCTGCATTTAAAGGCATACTCTCAGCATGGTATGCACCTTTTAATTGTAGAACCTTTTAATTGTAGTATCTAATAGCTACATATTTTAAAAATGCAAACACACTGTTATTAAATTTGCTCCCTTTTTGTTCACGCCGCTTTATCTCTTGGATGATTAAAAAGGTTCTCATGGAACCCAGATTGAAGTAGCTCCTGCCAAACTGTTTTCGTGCACATAACAATGCCAGCATTCACAGTGACTATTTATGACCTGTCTGCTTTCCCTACAAGCTGGAACAGACTACAGGCAAACTGTACCACATGAATTCATTATCATGGTGGTCCTTTTGAGAATCCTTCATTTGAACACAATGGAGTGTTCAGGCAAGCAGGAGTTGACTCTGACCAGTGGGTGATGGAGACCACTATGAAGCAGCCCTGAGCAGGACTTAATTAATTGGCTTTTCATGTTTACTCATGAATCTGTCCAGTGCCTAGGCTCCTTGTCTAAAAATGGGCAGATTCATAGTAAGCGAACCTCTGTGAGTCACTAATCCCTACCAAAACTGTAATGGGGGATGATGCCGAAAAATCTCAAAGGATAAGACAAGATCACAGCCAAGGACACCAAGATCTGATCTCAACTAGATAAACACTATAGCCTCAGGCATCTCACTCCTGGTTGGATTGATTTAATCCTTATTAAGGATTAATTTCATACCTTACTTGAAGAAGACCTTGAATAATTCCACCGTTCTTGAGTAGTCCCCTCCCTTCTTCTGATAACCAAATAAATACGAGTCACCCAGAGAAGGTCTTGGTCTTAGCCCTGAAAGAATCTCAAGTTCTGTGAGAGAGCTTTGATCCTTCTGGGGCCCTGAACTCATTCCATTTGCCTCTTTTTATTTAGCCTTTGCTGTATGCTCATTCGGGAGATTCTGAACCTAATCAGCCCACAATAACTGAGGGATATTACTAACTTGATAGGTAGGTAGTAAAGAGCTGAGGGACAGGAATCATAAAAAAGGCTGTGTTTTGTCTTGCTTGGTCCCTCAGTGGCAGTAATTGGAATACCTTTTGGAAGACGCCCAGGCACACATTCCTTGCAGTGACCACCACAGATGGAGGCTCATATTGAATTGAATTATAATTACCAGTAAGAATATTTGATATTGAGATTCCTCAAAAAACTAGGATTAGAGGTCCCATTCAACCCAGCTAGTCCCCTTCTGGGTATTTTCCCAGAATAGTGGAAAACATCATACCACAGTGTTATGGTTTATGTCTGTGTGTCCCCTCCAAAGCCTCATGCGACCATGGGGCAGGCTATTAGAGTTGAATGATTGTGGGTGTGAGAGCTGCACCCGCCCTGGGGTGGATAGTTTGCATATGTAAGGTAGAGGAAAAGAGTGCTTGAGGACATTCCTCCCCCATTCCGCCCTGGTGTGTGCTTGCGGCTTAGCTGTATTCTGCCGCCCTGAGATGCAGCCCTCTGCCACGTGCCACGCTGCCTTATAATCTGCCAAGTACGGATTGAAACTTCCACGAACTGTAAGTGAAATAAACCTTTCCTTCCTTAATTTTGGGCATCAGGTATTTTGTCCCAGCAGCGAGAAAAAAGTGACCAAGACACACAGCGACATATGTGCACCCATGTTTATAGCAGCGCAATTTATCATAGCTAAATTTTGGAAACAACCCAAATGTCCATCAACCAAGAAATGGATAAAAAAGATGTGGTATTTTTATACAATAGAGTGTTATTCAGCTATAAAGGAAGATAAACTTGAGGCTTTCTTTTAAAGGTAAATGGGTAACTTGAGACCATACTCATAAGTGAAATAAATCAGACCTGTATGTGTAAACAACATATTGTCTCCCTACTGTGAGAAGCTTAAAGAATAAATAAGAACCAAAAGGTACAATAGATATTGTGAAAGGGAAAGACTGCTCAAAAGGAAAGCACAACTGGGATGGGGGAAAGGAGAAAAGAAGGCAGGGGGAAAATATATACACACACACACACACACACACACACACACACACACACACACACACCACATAATATAGCTAAGATAATTATACTACTAATTTCTATTAGTTTATTGAAAGGAACAGTTAGTGCTTATATTATTTGATCAATCTTACATGTCTATATCTGGTAATCTGAGCAACTACTTTGAAGGTAATAATATGCAGTATGACAACCACTGTTAATTTCCTATCATCTTGTTTTGAAATTCTGTATCATTTTTATTGTTTCTTAAAATTCTCTTTAAAATAAAAAAATATTTTCAAGTGTGATTCATGGTGTAAAATATTAAGAAGCTGATGTCTGTGCCAAAATGGACCCAAGAGAAGTTCTAGCTATAATCGTAACTATTTGAGAGTGAATAAGTGTGCAAATCTACACCACAACCTTGCTTGGCAGGATATATTAAAGAACTTGAAACTTACTGTCAGCTAGTTTAATTGTAACATCTTTGTGCCATTACCGATATCGTCATGTTCCAGTCTAGAATAAGATGTACGTGAGAATAGTTGATAACCAATTCTTATGAGCATTGTGGTCTATTTATGAAATACTGCTTAAAGTGTGTGGTATCATCAGTCCCCTGTCTCACCCAGGTAGCACAGTATTGCTCCACAGTTTCTTGGCCCTTGATAGAAATGATTTTTACAGAGTTTCCTCAGTATTTCTTTGTAAAATTAAAAAGAAAGTAAGAGATAGGTTTATGGAAGCTGGTGTAGCTTCTGCTGTAGGAACATTACTATTCTATCAGAGAATAGTGGGCAGATATAAACGAACACCTCTTTTGTACCAGGTCTTATCTTGGGTGCTGGGGATGCAGGACTATCTGAAGCAGATAAAGTCACAGCCTGGAGGAGTTTACCTTCCGGTCTGACTCACAACACCAGGTCTGTGATGTGGAACTCTACAGGAACACTTGACTTTAATGCAAAGTACCATTATAGGAATTTCTCTGTCCGTGATGGACTGAGATACTAGTAGACAACTGAGTCTATAAGGATTGTACTTTCACTTTGTATTGTATTTTCACTTTGCCAATCAGACCACAAACATTGTGATTCAGTTTTGCTGATTCATAGTATCCTGAAAAAAAAAACACCTTACATATTTATGTTATTATTTTTCATCATGATTTCACAAGGGACATACTCCAAATTTCATGTGTTAGAACAGTATATTTGGTTGAACTATAAAATTTTGGCTTAGTTATTAACCTATATTTTACTGTACATATTTATCTTCGCTTAATACTTATTATTACAGTAGTCCTATTATTCTCTATCTGAGAGCAGATAGAGGAAGAAGAGAAACAAATTGCTTTTTGCACAAGATGCTGGCCATTTCTCTATCTGGAGAGATCCAGGAAGCTGCTTGGTGCAGGGGTTTCCTGACTCTTCCCTGGACACCGGGGCAGCTTTGCCGCGCAGGCTGTGGAGGCCTGAGGAAGGGCTGCTCCTCCCTTGGCTTTTGGTTGTTGGGGATGATGTGAGCCTCCAGCGAGGAAAAGGAATAAGACCCTGTAATTTATTTATTTATTATTTTTTTTCTGGTACCAGGAATCGAACTCACGACCTCGCGCTTGCCAGGCAGGCGCTGTGCCGCTGAGCTAAATCCCCAGTCTGAGACCCTGTAATTTCTAATGCTCCGCCACAGGACAGGGTTGAGGTTGTGTCCCGTGCTCTACCATAGGACAGCGTTGAGGTTGTTTCTGGCCTCAGAGGCTGCTGTGTGGGCTGCGCAACATACGCTATGTGACTGAGAAATACAGCGAATGGTTAAAATTAAAAAAATTCATCGCGGAAAAAGATGTAGCCACAAAGGTCCCTCGAAATACTCCCCCTTGCTTCCACCACGCTCACCCCGTCGCGCTTGCCCCCTGGAAGCCCGCTTTGTGAGTCTTTACCTGAGCTGCTGGGGTGCCTTACTGTCCTGAATATCGGATTCAAAACATTGAGCTCCCATGGTCATTTTGACTTTAGGGAAGAGTCAGAAGTCACACAGGGCCAGGCCTGGTGAATACGGTGGGTGAGCGCACAGTGTCCTGCTTCTGCCAGGCTGCCTTTCTGTTGGAGGGCACTGGCAGCAGGGTTCACCATACTTGTGATCTTACAGTACTGCATGAAGACATCCAAGAGAGAGCACTTCCAGAACTGCTTCAGAAAGTGGTAGAACGATGGGATAAGTGCGTCTGAAGTGGGAGGGTTATTCTGAGGGAGATCCGTGGCCCTATGTCTTTTACCGTGATACACTTTTAAAAGATTTAAACACATACTATATTTTGAGTCAGTAATATCGATAATGCCCACATTTGTCTAACAGCAAAGCAATCTCCACTTATTAAGTATCAGTGTTTGTGAAAAAAGTAAAAACTTTGTACTTACATGTGGCCATTGAATATTTTTATTGTGAGCTAAAAAGAATGCGACTTCCAGGACAACTAGAAATAGACCAATCATTGCTATGGTGAAGCTGCTGACGTTCATGGTTGCGGCGCAGGTGAGCTGGAATGGGAACAAAATGTCGACGAGTCATTTGTAGAACAAGCAAATTGTGTGGAGCTATTGGTTTGCATTAGCTACAAGTGTGCTAACCATGATTTGTTATAATTTCAGGTTATTTTCTGAAACAAATGTTACTTTCGGGGTTCCCAACCCTCAAGTTCGTTGGCCAGGATTCCAGTAGGACTCGTTGGCTTTCTGGAAGGTACACAGTTCATCCACTCACTGAACACAAAATTCTTAAATGCCCTGTGTTGAGGCAAATACAGAAGTGCTACAGTTTAATGGAGAAGAAAATCGGGACAATGAGTATGAGTAGAGTATAATAATAATGACACCATGGGTAAACCTGTGGCTGTCGACAGGTGCAGATTACTCTGTAGCCCTAGAAAAACCATGGATATCATTTTAAAACACAGTTTTGGTCCCTCCTTTCCAGTATTCATATTTCTGACATTTGCTTGCCCTATCTCATTAACCAGGATGTCAAATTTCTGTGAGTAGTAGCAGTGAAAGTTTGTCCCTGTCTTATTGCCTAGTTGTAATACGAGCATTTCCATGTTTGCATTATTAGATGGGACATTTGCTGTAAGTTTTTTTTTTTTTTTTTGGTTTTT
>NW_004955511.1:5383060-5426728 GCF_000276665.1 Chinchilla lanigera | reverse complement strand
TTTTTTTGGTTTTTCTCCGGTACCGGGAACCGAACTCACGACCTTGTGCTTGCCAGGCAGGCGCTTTGCCGCTGAGCTAAATCCCCAGCCCCTGCTGTAAGTTTTTGATATGTATCATTTATCAGCAAAAGGGCATCACCAGCATTTTTTTTTTTCCTGTACTAGGAATCAAAGTCAGGACCTTGGACTTGCCAGCCAGGTGCTTGTGCCACTGAGCTATATCCCTGGCCCATCACCACCAGCAGTTTTTAAATCATGAGTCTGTATGAATTTTATTCAATTCTTTTTCTGAATCTACTGAGACGTTTCAATATTTTTTCCCTTGTATGTTATAGCAGAGTGCAGAGGTGTGGCTTCAGACCTAAAGACTGATGTGTAACATGGTTATCTGAGAGCGCACACATTTTAAGTCTCAGCTTGGAGAATTACCATGAAGTGCAGACACTCATGCAGCCACTGCATATATCAAAGAGCTCGTCCCCAGCACCTGGAAGTTACTTGCGTGTCTCTCCACCAGAGAATCTACTAGCTGATTCCCAAAGCCTCCCGGTGGTTTTCCTTTTATATAAATGGAATCACCCAGTATGCATTGTTTTGTGCCTTGTTGTTTTCTGCCCAAAACCATGTTTGTATGAAATATATCACTGATGTTGCGTACAGAAGTGGGTTGGTTCATTTTTCATTGCTCTACTACTCCCCACTCTGCAAGTGTGCTCAAACTCGTGGAAAATTAATTGGGTTGTTTGTAGTTTTGACCCTTATGGAAAAGGAGGCTATAAACTTATATTTTCTGTCACAAGATACATGCCAGCATCTCTCTTAGGCATACATCTAGAAGGAGAATTATGGAATCATGGGTTATACACATGTTCAGCTGTGGAAGATACTGCTGAAAAAATTTCTGAACTGGTCGTAGAAATTTAAACATCCATGAACAGTTGCTTCATGTTCTTGTCAACAGATTAACAGTTCTGCTGGTGAGTTTGTTACAGTATTTCATTGTGGTTTTAATTGTCATTTTCCTGATTATTGATGAGTTTGAGCACATTGCTTGTATTTTCAGTCTATATATTTAAATTTTACAATATATTCTGATACCCATGTACAGGCTGTAATAACTGCTATAATCGAATAAAATAAGCATGTGCATCACCTCACATAATCACCTATTTTATGGTTAGAGCCCTTCAAATACACTCTCTTAGCAAACGTTTGATACACAATACCAATCTGCATCTTAGATTTCCTGATTTAATAACTGCAAGTTTGTGCCTTGGACCCATTGCTCCCATTCCCCTCCCACCCTGGGACCACTCCTCTGTTTTCTGTTCTGGTGAAGTTGAGTTTTACTAGATCCTACCCACAAGTGAGATCACACAGTATTTTTATTATTTTCTTTTTAATTACTTTGGTACATATTTGATATACAAAATGATAACATTCATCATAAGTCATCATAAGGCATTTGTACCTGTACATGATAGATCTTGATGCTTTTTTTTTTTTTTTTTGGTACCAGGAATCAAACTCAGGACCTTGTCCTTGCCAGGCAGGTGCTGTTCCACTGAGCCCTCTTCTCAGCCCTAGATCTTGATTCTTTTTTTCTCATTTTTCCCTTTTCTTCAATTCTTCTTTCCCTCTCCCTTTACAAAACTTTGTTTCTATTGTTTTCCTTCCACTTTCTAATTTTTAAAATCTCTATTCCTTCCCTTTCCTTCCTTTCCCCCTCCCTTGTTCCCCTTCCCATTTGAACATTTTCTTCCTATTTCCCAGTATCTGTCATTCATTTTGGTCCTTATTTATGCTTTCAGTTTCTCATGCAAGAGAAGCAACATGATAGTTAAACATGTGTGTCTGATTTATTTCACTTAAAATTATATTCTTTCCCTTTTAGGTACCGGGAATTGAACTCAGGACCTCATGCTTGCCAGACAGGTACGGTTCCACTGAACTATATTCCTGGCCCAAAATTATGTTCTCAAAGTGCATCTATTTACCTAAAAATGTCTCAACTTAATCCCTTTTCATGGGAGTGTAGTACTCCATTGTATAGAAAACCACATCTTCTTTATCCATTCATCCACTGATGGGCATCTAGGCTGTTTCCAAGATTTAGCTCTTACAAACTGTGCTGTAATAAGCAAGAGTGTACATATATTGCTGTGGCACGATGCTTTTAATTCTTTCAGGAAGTTACCAAGAAGGGGACTACCTGGGTGAAGTGGAACCTCTAGTGCTAACTTTTTGAGGAATCTCCACACTGATTTCTACAGTAGTTGCACCAGTCTACACTCCCACCAACAGTGGAGCAGGGTTCCTTTCTCCCCACAGCCCCTCCAGCACTTGTTATTGGTTGATTTCTTGATGATAGCCATTCTTTCTGGGGTCAGATGGAAATGCAGTGTTGTTTTACTTTGCATCTCTCAGATGACCAGTGATGTTGAACATTTTTTCATATATTTATTTGCCACTTGTACTTCTTTGAGAAGCATCAATTCATTTCAGATGCCCAGTTTTGGGTTGGGTCTTTAAAACTGGGGGGTCTGATTTCTTTGAGTTCTTTATGTATTCTAGATACTAGTCCTTTGAGGAACAGCTGGTGAAATTTTTCTGCCTTTCATGCAGTATTTTTATTTCCTGCGGCATCATGTCCCCCCTTTTGTCCCTATTGTTGCAAATGTCCTTTCTCCTTCTTAAAAAGCTGAGCAGTAGTCCACTTCCCACCCGCTTGGCCTTGTATCTGGATGTCCCCCCAAAGCCTCATGCACTCATAAGTGGGTTTTTTGGAGGTGGCTGGTTCTAGGGTGTGGGCATGTGGACTAAGGGTGTGATGCTGGGATTAAGGGTGTGTGGTACCGAATTAGTCCATTGATCAGAATTAGCATAGTTCTGGGTGTGGATAATGGAAGCTCCACCCTGGCTGTGAGTGGCACCAGTGTGGGTGGCTTATAGCCTGGAGAGAATATAAAGGAAGAGAGAGAAGACCGCCTGCCAGGGCTGCTTGGTGCTTTGCTGTCTCCTGCTTGCTCTGCCAGGGACTGTTTCTTCTCTGTGATGCCCTTCTACCATGCTACCCCGCTTTGGACACAGCTGACTATGTACTGAAACTTCTACACACTATGAGTTGAAATAAACCTTTGCTCCTTTAACTTTGGGTGTCGGGTATTTTGTCTCTGCAATGAGAAAAGTAACCAAGTCACTATACCACAGTTTCTTCACACATACGTCCCCGCTGGGCCTTCAGCTGTTTCCATACCTGGCTGTGGTGGATGATGCAGTAATGTATGTGGGGCCCACGTGTGTCTGCGGGGTGCTGATGCACTTTGGGCAGGGTGTAAGCCCCATGGCTGGGCCCTTTGGTGCTTCCACGGATACAAGTCTTCTGCTGGTGGCAGGTGTGAAAGCAACTCTTCCTCTGTGGCTTACCTTTCTTTCCTCTACTAATAGTGTCTTTTGATGAATCCTCATTGTTAATTTTCATTTAGAATTCTCTGTTTTGGGTAGTGTTTTTCCACTCACTATGAGATCATGAAGATGATGCATTCCTTGTCAACTTGGTATTCTGTATGTAGCTAAGAATATTTCAGAACAAAGAGAATACAAGGTTGTTTTCAAACCCACAAAAGCTGAGATGATTTATTATCCGTGTATTTGTGTTAAAATAAATACTCAGAGGAGTTTCTCACCCAGAGGGAGAGTAACCGCAGAGTAAAATGGTGAACTGCAAGGAGAAATGGAAAAAAATAAAAGGTATGTGATTACATCTAAATAAATAGCATGTGCCATTTTACTTTGTTTGGTTGGTTTGCGAAGTCTTTGGATCATCTTACGACGCCCGCCTAGTGCTCTCTTTGTATTCTTCCCACCCCCAACCTTCTTCCCTGATACGTTTGTTTTTTCTGCCACATTCCCCAAGCAATGGCTCAGTGGTCGAATTCCAGAGTTGCGCTTTCTTTGTTCAAGGGTCAGCCCTATCACTTCTCATGTAGATGTAATTCTAGATCTAGAGATACTTGCTTGTACTAGTGGAATCTCAGTTTCTCATCTATAAAGTAGGTATCAATTACCTACCTAATTGTATTTGGTGTGAGATAATCTGAAAAAAAGTTTAATAAGTCACTTAGCATATAGGAGCCATTCAATACAATTTAACATTATTATGCTGATCACATTTGTGTTTCAATACATGAATGTATGTGATGTTGCTGTCATAGTTGATATGTCAACTTCAGTGGCATATCTTTTTTAAATTTTCATTTCTGATTTTCTGGTTTGTTTCATGCATTCTGTATTATTCTGATGCTTTATAAAATTGTTCAAGTATTCTGTTCAAGTATATCAATTAAAAATATTGTAAAGAAAAATTGCACACATCTGCATTTTGTTTAGATTTCTGTTGGTTAAGAGGCAGCGATATCTCCTTTTGGTATCCTTTGTTTGAGAAATGAAATTTTTTTCTCTGGATGGGGTTCATTCATTTTTACTTTGTTTTTCTGGTACCAGGAATCGAACTCATGACCTCGTGCTTGTCAGGCAGGCGCTGTGCCGCTGAGCTAAATCCCCAGCCCCCAGTCATTTTTACCTACCAGTGCAGTGGAAGGATTCTTCTCTGCTTGTACTGCTAAAGTTCCTGATGTGATGTACTGAAAATAGATAGAGGCACACATAAATATACAGTATCTGCATGGTCACCCAAGAAATTATTGTCAGAACTTTAGTAACATTCTTGACATCTATGCAAACAATATTTAAGTTTGAGATAAATTTGGCTGAAATACCAAAATCCCCATTTTAGGTCTCAGGTAGTCACTGGAAAAAAATTACCCAATAGTAATTCCAGTGGTTCTTTATAATAGAGATAAGAAAACTGTTGCTGGATTAATGTGATTCTTGGGCTGAGGGCAATGAAAGAGTATTTCTAATATGCTCGGTATCATGTCATAAATTCTTAATGAATCTACAAGTGGAAAAGATAATGTCACACACTCATGCACGTGTGCATGCACACACACATACACACACATACCCACACATGGAACACTTCTCAGCCTTAAGAAGGAGATCTGGCCATTTGCTACAATCTGGATCAATCTAGACAACTTTATGCTCTTTTAATTTGCATCTCCCTAATGATTAGTAATGCTAAACATTTTTCATGTGTATGCTTTCATTGAGAAACATCTACTCATGTTCTTTGCCCATTTCTGAATCACGTTACTCACTGGCTAGTGAGCTACTGGTGTTCTTTACACATTTTTGATGTCAGCCCCTTATCATGTATGTGGTATGCAAATATTTTCTCCCAATATGCAGGTTTTCACTTCACTGTTGATGGCTTCCTTTGCTAAAGTCTTTCTGGCTTGGTATGATCCCAGTTGTCTATTTTTGCTTTTGTTGCTTGGGCTTGGGGTTCATATTCAAAAACTAATCGCCCAGAACAATGTTCCCTCTATTGTATTGCCTCCATTGTATTAAAAACTAATTGCCCAATTTCATTCCCTGGCCTCCTGTATTCGGTTGTCCTACTGCCATTGATTGAAGAAACTGTCCTGACCACATTCTGTGATTTTGGCACTTTTGTCAAAGTTAGTTGACTGCAGATATGCAGGTTGATTCTTGGGTTCTCCATTCAGTTTCACTGGAGTACATGTCTGCGTGTTTTTGCCAGTACCATCTTGTTTAGAATTTTGTGGCATAGTAGTAAATTTTGAGATCAAGCAGTCTGACGCTCCCAGCTTAGTTCTTGTTACTTAAGATTGCATTTTCTAATCCGAGTCGTTTGTGGTTCCATGCAAATTTTAGAAATTTTTCTATTTCTATGAAAAATGTCATTGGAATTTATTTTAAAAATTAAAAAAACTAACAAAACAACAGTGAAGACAAAATTGAAGCAACATAAAAACAACAAAAACGATACTTGAGCTCAAAACAAAATGATAGGAATTAACAATGGTTGCTACATTCCATGCTGTTCTCTTCAACGAAGTTGCTCAGTCCACCAGACTGAAGAATGTAAGATTGATCGAACAATCAAGGCAATAACAAGTAATAAAAAAAATTGGAAATGGTGCAGAGCTTCACCATACAAGATGGTAGGAGTTCAACAATGGTTCTTATACTGCGTATTGTTTTCAGGTCAGTCATTCTGATTACTAAATTCAAATATGCAAAATTAGTCAAGAAAAAAGAAAATTTTAAGCAGTGACTATTCCTTTCAATAAACCACAGTGTCATTGGAATGTTGACAGTACTTGCATTCGATCTATAGCTCATTTTGGGCAGTATGGACATTTTTATAATATTAATTTTTCCCAACCACGAACATGGGAGGTCTTTCCATTGATTTGTGTCTTCTTCAACTTTTTTAAATTAATATTTTATAATTTTTGGTGTATAGACCTTTCAGTTCTTTGGTTAAATTCATTTTTTGATACTTTTATAAACAAGATTATTTTCTTGATTTTACTTTTGGATAGTTCATTGTTAGTGTACAGAAATATGACTGATTTCTATGCACAGATTTTGTATCCTGAAACTTTACTGAATCTATTTATTGAATTCTAACAACTTTAACAAATTTTTGGTGGACTTGTCAGGCTTTTTATATGAAAAATTATGTCACCTGAGAAAGAGACTAATTTTCTTCATTCTGATTTAGATGCTTATAATTTCTTTTTCTTGCCTAATTGCTCTGGCTAAGTTATTACATACTATGTTGAAAGAAAGTGTACAGACTAGGTGTCTTTTTCTTTTTCTTGATCTCAGAGGAAAAGTTTGAACATTGTACTGTTGGAGATGATGTTAGCTGTGGCTTGGTGATATGCAGCCTCTATTGTATTGAGGAATAGTCTTCCTATACTTAATTATTGAGCTTTTATCATGAAAGTTTGTTGAGTTTTGAAAATTTTTTTGCATTTCTTGAGACGATCATACAATTTTTAGCCTTCACTGTGTTAATGTGGTGTGTCACATTTATAGATTTGTGTGTGTTGAATCATCCTTGCATTCTTGGGATGAATCCTACTTTATCATGGTGTGTGATCCTTTTAATATACTGGACAACTTGGTTTGCTGGCATTTTTATATCTATGTGCATCAAAGGTATTGTAAGGTTCTTTTCTTGTAGTAATTTTCTTGAATCATTCTTTTCTAGGTTTGGTATCAGGGAAGTTCTGGTCATACAACATGAGTTTAGAAGTATTCATTTGTTTCTTAAGGGGGAGTTAAAAAATTGACTTGAATTCTTTATATGTTTGGTAGAATTAACCAGTGAAACCATGAGATCATCATCATTTCCATCTTGGGAGGCTTTTGATTATTGATTCAAACTCCTAATCCATGTTTCATTCAGATTTTTTGTTTCTTCCTGAATCAGTTTTGGTAGACTGTATGTTTCTAATATTGGTGCAGTCTACGTACTGCTGTAACTGAAGTACTTAGAATACAGCACGAGCCTCAGGTAGTCAGTAAACATTTGCTGAGCAAATGAACTAAATATAATTTTGTGTGGTAGGCACATGTTACTAAAACGTGAGTGAGAAAATGGAAGGAGGTTGAATATTTTACCATTCACTGTAAGACACAATAGAAATCCATTAGAAATCCCCGTTGAACTTTTCCAAATTTCTCTCAGGCCATTAACATCTGATCTTACTTTTGCTGAATTACTTCTAAGAGCTCCTTCTTTGGCTCCATGTGGTGGTGGATTCACTAATGGTCAATTTGTGACACCCAGCCGAACTGAGTCAGCGTGGTTCTGGGTGTGCAAAGCCCACCTGAGGATTGTTGCCAGTAACAGAAGAGAACTGAGGGAAAGACGGTGCGCTGTTGGTTCTCCTGGAGAAGGCTGTCACGCTGGTTTTCCTGATATGAACTCAGCTGTTCTCATCATTGGAGGAGCTCTGATCCTGGCTGTCACTGAGGATGGCTATAGTTCTTTTTGGGGGCGCTCTGGTCCTTACCAGGAAGTGTTGCTTCCTGGCTCCAGGGCAGATCTCTCAGCCTGCGGGCACGGATCCTTCATCCCACAGGCACACATTTCCAGCTTCCACCACTGACCTTTGGGCCTTCCCAGCGCAGACCTCTGATACGGATTTGCATAAGACATCGTCGTGGGCTCTAGGCCTCCAGTCAGATGCATGAAGAACACTGCTGCAGGCTCTAGGTCTTCAGCGGGACTCACGCAGGACGTGGCTGTGGGATCCAGGCCCTCAGCTGCATTCTTTGGGTCTGTAGTGCATGGAAGGATCTCCTGCACTCTTTTGCATTTGACTATTTGGGTGAATATTATAAAATAATCCTATAAATTATGTGTCCTGTATTGAATCTTTCCCCTTGTAAATCCTGACTACAACACTCCAGTAACTAAGTCTTGGCTCTCCGTTTGTCAATGTCCTGGGAACACTTCCTGGTAAGGACCAGGAAGCTGCGCATTCACCAGGCATTTGGCTAATGCTTTTGGGGACTCTGACCATTCTTTGCATCCTGACATCCACTCAGCTGAACAGACTTTTCGTATGGCAGAAGTTTATAAATTAATTTAACAATTTAAAATAGCTTCAAAGACACAAGAACGAATTTCATGACAGAAAGGATTATACTTTTCATAGATGGTCCCTCTAACGCATTTCCTGGCTGGAGAAGCAGACACTAAACGTACTGACTAAATTAACAAATGATCATCAGCAAGACAATTTACTCACAACTACGAATCCCAGAAATGGGTATCCTGATACCAAGGTTATAGGCAGGTAGACTAATGAAAATACATCATGTTGTTGAACATATAAATATAACCAGAAGTATCCTAGAAAACAGTGTATTAGACCAACCATTATTTGAGCAGCCTGTAAGAAAAGAATGTCATAATCAGTTACACAGGACATCATATTTCAAGACAGTTACAAATTAAGTGCTGGGAAGGGCATAGGGGAGTTTCGCTTTTATGTTTTGGAATCACTGTGGTCTGTGCTAGTACTCTTGTTCAGCCTTAGAAAATACCAAAACCTGGGAAGGAGTCAAGGTGACAGAAGAAGGTATTAGCCATGAAAGGACTTTGAATCTCTACAAGTAGCTCATACACGGACTGTTTGCTCGAGTAATTAGCAACTTGCAGAGGTGTGGTTGCTTTCATGTCTATTAAGGTGTCTCATGCCTCGTTTTGGGGCCAGAGCAGGACACGGCTGGAAGCCTCCAACTTAGAAAGAGAGGGTGATCTGGCGCATGCCTGATGCCCCTGCTTCACTTTGTCTGTTTGGTCTTGCGTATATCAACGTCAGGTCTAGCTCTGTGCTCTGACGCATTTCTACTGTCCACGTCCACCGGGGAACGGGACACTGGTTTTCTTTTGATTATGATTTCACTTTAAACACAGTGGGGTAGGAGGATGTACTCGCAACCAATAATGCTGGATCCTAAGATTATGGCCCCAATGGTCACAGGAACTTTTCTGAACTACACTTTATAGTACAGTCCTGGCTTTTGATCTGCTCAGTGCTCCCCTAATTAGGGCGTATGACACAGCAAGATGTAATATGCGGCATGTTTGGTTGGGATAAAGGAGTAGGAGCAATGATTCAGCGTATCCCCTTACCTGAAATAATGTAGAACAGCGTCAAGAGCATGGCGCTATGGGGTGATCGACGGCCACAAGGTCCTGTGATCTAGATTATTTTCTGACAGTAACCCCTGACCTTACCATCTCATTTCCAACCCACGCTCAGATTTACTTCCAAACTCTTCACTGATACCCAAAACCCAGGGAAAACCACCGTGGTAAGGTTGCTGGGCCTCAGTTTATTAATTCTCTCTCATTGGCGGTTGGGAGAGAGCAATCAGGCAATGTCTTCGACTTTCAATGCTTGGAAGGTGCGACATCAAATCGTTTACCGACTCAAGTGACACTTGGTTCTTACCCCAAACATTTTGGTCTCCTCATTCAACATAATGTGTGTCGATGGCATATTACTCAATTACGATGTGACCACGAGACAAAATGAGTGGAAATTATCTCTAGAAGACAACAAACATAAACATGCTCTTCTCAGACCAAGCACTTAAAAGCCACTGAGAAATCTGTTGTTGCTTTTTCTAATTTTTCAGCAAGAAACACTTCTCTGAACTAAATACTTAAAATGGATCCACTGAAATATTTTTTTTTTTGGACATAGCTAACTGCTTGGCAGTTCCGTTAGATTGTATTCATGTTTACCAGTTGTAAATAAAACTTGTGAGTCCTTAAGATTCTTAGGTGCAGACAACAGAATTTGACAGCTGGCTTAATAAAAAAAAAAATGAATGAGGGTGAGTTCACAGAGTCCCAGGGAAGGAGAAGCTGGTCGGGCAATGCCAGGAGCCCAATCCCTGATCCAGACAGAGGGCCGGCCCGAGTGCACTGTTGTTGGACACCCCTCGCTCCTGTAGTCGGAATGTGAGCTTCTGTCTCTGTACCCTCTGGTGCAGGCACCAGGGCACAAACACCGGGGCCCATCTCCCCAGCCACCCCAGCATGAGGCTGTGGTGAGGGGAGGCCAGCATCCTCCTGCCTGGGCGTGCCCTGGCGCCCTGGGATCCCCCAGTGTCCTTGTGTCTCTTCCTGCGACTTTCTCAGCGCTTACCCGAGTGGAAGCTGTGCACTTAAACGGGCCAGCTGTCGAACCCACATCCTGGAATAGGGGTGATGGGAAGGGATCAGTAGAAAGCACCAGCCCGAATTCACTGGGCTCTTCCGCTCTTCACGGTTGGGAAGGGGTCTGGCTAGGAGGTCTCGGGCCTACCTGCCCTGGCACTCGCCGGGTCTGCTCCAAGCACAGCAGCTCCGGCCGCCCGCCGGTCCCCTCTTCCGCGTCCCACGGGCCCCAGCGAGTAGGTCGCAGTCTCCGGCCCGCACCCCTGTACCGCCCCGCGCCCCTCCATCCCCTCGCGGCTCCAACGCCCCCGCCTGCGGCTGCGCGAGGAACGCGCGCGCGGCGTCTCCGGCCTGTGGCGCACACAGCCCTCCGCTCCCACGAAGACCTCCACGGGAGATGCACGGTCCAGAAACCCCCAAGGCCGCAGCTCTTGGGCAAAATGTGGGGGGCGCAGCCCCCCCGTCTCGCGCGCGTCGGTCTCGGCTGCTGGCTCCTCCTTGGGCGGAAACAGTGACACCTGCGCTCGGGCCTCCAGGTGCGCACTGCCCAGCTGCGCAGACCCAGCTGCTTCACACCGTTCCCGCGGCGGCGACCAGGGGCGCAGGAGTCCTTCAGGAGGAGCCTGACCTCTGCAACGCGAGACAGCTGTCTCCAGCACGGGCTTGGGACAGACAGGTGATTTCGAGGTCTCGTCTAAGCCCTTGTCCGCGTCAGACAGTTAATTGTGAATCATAGATGGGAATAGTGTTCGCTGAACTCTGTTATGTTTGGTGTTCTGCAGATTTACTCAGTTCAGGAAATTTCCGTTGAGTGCCGGTAGGTGCCAGGCACAGTCCTCAGTGCTGAGGAAGCAGCAGCGACCGAAACGGGGTACACGCCCTGCACTCCTTGGGGGCTTGTCTCGACTGTGAGACCGAGCTGCCTCTCAGGTTTGTGGCCAACCTCTGCAGCGCGGGCCGCTGCGGCCGGCCCGCTGAAATCCGGAGGGGACGCTGGGTGCTGCATCTACTTCGGCCGCAACAGGCGGAGTGACCCCAACTTCAAGAACAGGCTCTGAGAACGAAGAAACAAACAGAAGCTTGCCAAGGAGAGCTGGGCTTTCCAAGCTACCTGACCTTAAAGATGCCGAAGCTGTTCAGACGTTTTTTTCCTGGAAGAAATACAGCTTGGTGAAGAGTTACTGGGTCCGGGTGAGTGTGAGCAGGGTGTGGACCGTCTGACGAATGCAGGTGCTGAGTGTGGACAGCCGTAGCGGTTGCTGCAGGTGTTACAACACCCTCTTCCACCACCGGTGTTCCAGATGCTGCTCACTAAGCTCTCAACCGTTACTCAGAGAATTGTGAGCGCTCAGAGCTTGGCTGAAGATGGTGGGGAATGCAGACAAATCTCAACAGAAGAAAATCTCAAAAAGATTTTACAAGTTCTATGCTTGGAAGTTGAACGACTGGGGGAATAGGGCAAATATGCTTGTGAATGGACTGTCCTATACTGAAATCTCCCAAAGTTAATGTTTACTCTGTGTAGATCCGTTTGTCTATTATTTATTTTTCCCAGTGAAAAGTGTATTTTAATAGAGAGATTTTCATTTTATAAAAACACCATGAGTCACCAAAATATGAATTTTGTTTATTCCTTAGACCTGAGGTTAAAATGTACATGTATCATTAAAAAAACCCAGTGCTTAGTTTCTTTTTTTAAATTTAATTTAATTTAATTTTATTTATTTATTTATTTTTAATTTTTATTTTAAAGAATAAAAGAAGGATAACATAATAATGGGGGGACTTAGCAAATTACAGACAAAATGGTAGGAAATTATCAATGGTTATCGTTTTACATACTATTATCTACAAAATAGTTTCTCAGGAAAACAAATAGACAAATAATAGTGAGTTAGAGACAAAAGAGGTAGGAGATTATCAAGAGTTGTTGTGCTATACTTTGGTATCTTCAAAGTGGCTTCTAAAGAAAATAAATAGAGCTATACATGAGTGACCTATTGAAAAATCATTAACTATTCTCAATGGTTGTTGTAGGAAACACATAATAATAAGCATACATTATGAAATAGGATAGGAACATTACAAACTTAACACAGTTATGGATAGATTAGTAGGAAAATATCAATGGCTGCTGTAATACGTGGTGGTATCTTCAAAGTGGTTTCTCAGGAAGACAGAGATATGCAAGAAGGATCTAATAAGTAGTTACAGCCTAAGGGTTGTCAAAAATAGCATATTACCTCCTCACCAGTGACTCCTTTCACTGAGGTATGATGGCTGGAAGGAAGGCCAGGATTGAAAAGAAGGACCGAGAGACTTGCACCTGTGACTAGCAGCAGGCTGTTTTCTTGTTCTTCCATAGTCGTGATTACCCAGGGCTCCTCGATGGAGATGACGGTCTGGCCAGAGGGAGAAGGCAGACCATGCCCCAAGCCCTCTCATTCCTGTTGGACTAACTGGTAGCATGGGTCTGAGCTCTGGGGCCTCCACCTCAGAGGGCAGACCGATCTCCAGTGGTCTCCTTTGCATCCAGGGCATGGCCCATGGGGCCTCTTAGGGCAGTTCCTCTTGAGGTGGCCTGGCTTTTAAAGTGCTTAGTTTCAAAGAACAGGCAAAAGGGCTGGGATTGCAGCTGGGTACAGAGTACTTGTCTAGCACATGAGCCCCTAGTTTTGGCCCCAGCACCACAAAAAATAAACAAAGTGAAAAAGTGTAGGAGAGTGGTGAGTGTATGTTTGTAAAGCTCACACATTTTCTTATAGAGGACAGTTGGATAGAGACTTGATTGTACTTTTGAAAAGTGTTACAGTGAGAGGTCCTTTCTTTCTATTTACTCTTCAGCATGCTGCTGTGCTGTACTAATGGCTCCACCTCTTTCCTTGGTATCGGTTTTGAGCAGTTTTATTTACATCAGTGTACTTAATGGTTTTGGATATTCATCTTGTATTTCAAGTATATGTGACTGCAAGTAGTACGGGGAATTAGATCCACGTACCTAATCTCACCTATGAGCTTCACCGGTTGGAACTGCTCACTCTCGTTTACAAAGCCTGGGGATCAGCGCTGGTGATTTTGAGGTGTCCCATTCAGCTTCTGCTTCTTTTGGCTTTGTTCAGCATCTTCAAATTCACCTTCACCTGAGGAGTGTATTTGGGCAACTAGGATTTGCATTTTTTTTTAATATTCTGAATTCTGCATGCTTGCCTCACTTAGTATTTCTGAGGCGATGTTTTGATTTTCACTGGAATTGGTCAGTTCTGTGACTATGTAAATTTGAAAATTAACCTTTAAGGTACCTGGGATCATCTGCCTGTAAAAATGTTTGTTCCCTTTTGCTCTCATGCTCTGCACATTTCAGGTTGGTTAATTTATGTCATGCAATGAGAGTGGGATGTAATACTGACTAAAGGCTTAAATACAGTGTGTAGGACCTCTTATTCTCACAGTGACATATTGTCTGCATTTCACAATTGATCAGTTTCGTACTGAGAATAAGCTTCTTTGGTACTTAAAAAAAAAGAAGTGTGAAGCCAGTAATCAACACGGCCCATGAGAAACTTCATGCTGTGTTAGTGATAAGGGCTAAGGGAAAATACAGAAGGGAGACAGGGTGGGCGGGAATGTAAAATTTAAACGAGGGCAGTCTGGACAGTCCTCATGGCAAAGAAGACAAGATCAAAAGCCTAGAGAAGCGGAATAGAGAACTTGTGGGTACCTGGGGCGATGCCCGGCAGGAGGACTGGCAGGGGACCGGACCCGAGAGTGTTTGAGGAGGAAGGTGGCTGGTGCAGGTAGTAAGGAGAGGGCACCAGGGAGAGGATAGGAAGGCAGACTCAGGGACTTACTCATGACTCTGCCTGTCCAGTCTTGATTTTCCATGTGCTGGGATAGAGAGTGCCCAGCAGGTCAGGAAAGCCCACTTCTCGATTTTCTTGCGGTCTCTGTCTAGTGATGAGTGACAGGCAGGCCAGCAGACTGAGGAGGAAGACCCGCCCCACTATGCAATAGGCTTGGGCCCTGATGGAATGAAAAGGAGGAGGAGGAGGAAGGGAGTTGGCCTGAACTTGCACACTTGATTCTCCTTGAGCAGCTTTGTCTTCTGTGGCTGCCAGCGCTTGTGGATGTGAGAGTCCAGATTCCTCAGCCTTTCCACATGGACTCACCACCAACTCTCCAGGGAGCTTCCAGGCCTTCAGACTCTTACTGGGGCTGTGTCTTTGATCCATCTTGTTCTGAGGCTTCCAGCGTCCTGGACAGAACAGCTAGCTATAGGGTCCCCTGTGTGCACATGGCCGCTGTAGACCACTCAACTTTGATCTCATAAGCCAACCTAACAAATTCTCTTTTATGGTTGTGTGTATCAATTCTGCTTCTCCTGAGAACACTAACCAATACACTGGCATGACAACTGAGCAGGACTGTCAACTTGATTGAATTAGGAGCCATCCAGGGGATCAGTAAAACACTTCCAAGTGTGTGTGTGTGGATCATGGAAGCGTGACTTTGGGTACTATGATCTAGTTCCTTTCCTCTCAAGCTCGTTTCCCTGGATCTGCTTCCCAGCTGGTAGGAATTTAGGGGCTTTACTTCACTATGATTTTTCACCATGCTGTTCCAGCCAACCATGGACTGAATCCTCTGGAACCACAAGCCAGATATACTCCACATTGCAGGTGTGTGGTACTGTGTTGAGCTATAAGAAAGGTGACTAGTACAACTGGCTTTATGACTAAGGAGGTAAAATGCTGTGGAAAGCTTCATTGGGTCATTTTTGGCATGGAAAATGTCAAACATGCAGAAAAATATGATGCCTTTCATAATCTCACATGGACCAGAAAACATGCATTCCAAGGGGCAATGCTATATGTGCCTTAATAAGTAACAGAAAAGTTGTTTTCTAAAAAATGATGCTATTATTATATCTAATAAAATTGACAGCAGTTCCTTAATTTTATCTAGTACCTGATTCATATTCAAATTTTCTGGAAGCCTCAAACCTTACAGTTGGCTTGTTTGAACCACAAGGTCTGCTTAGCTCTCTAGCTCAGCGGCACAGTGCCTGCCTGGCAAGTGCAAGGTCCTGAGTTCGATTCCTGGTACCAAAAAAACCCACACAAAGTCTGCTTACTGTATTTGATCGTTGTTTTTCTCAAGTCTTATTAACCTGCCGATGGATTTCTTTCTTTTAAAAACACTATATTTGGCACAATTTATAATAGTTAAATCTTGGAAACAGCCTATATGTCCATCAATAGATGAATGCATAAAGAAAATATATTTATACACAATGAAGTACTACTGTTATAAACAAGAATAAACCTGAGGTATTTGTAGGCAAATGGATGTGTCTCAATACCATAATGTGAAGTAAAATAAATCAGTCGCACAAATTTAAATGTTGCATGGGGCTGGGGATTTAGCTCAGTGGCAAAAGCGCCTGCCTGGCAAGCACAAGGTCGTGAGTTTGGTTCCTGGTACCGGAGAAAAACAAAAAAAAAAACAAAAAAAAACAAAAAAAATGTTGCATGGCTTCTCTTGCATGAGAAATCTAAAATATAAAGAACAAAATAAAGCATAGATAATGGGAAGTAAGGAGATCTTTTTCAAATAGGAAGGGGAACAAGAGATGGGAAGAGGGAAGAAAGGGAAAAAGGATTGAAAAAAGAGAGAATCAAAGAAAAAATGAAAATAGAGCTTTTACAGATGGGAAGGGAATCAAGAGTTGGAGGGAGGAGGGGGGATGGGAGTGGAAGAAACAGAAAAGAATTAAGATGTGTGATGTACATGTACAAACTTCCCATAATAAATCATTATGTACTGCAAAATGTTCTAATAAAAACCCATAATTAAAAAGAAAAAAACCTACTATATATCAACTGAAAAAACTCAGTTATTTTTCCTTTATAATTTCCCACATTCAAATTGCCTCTGTGTGGTGCCATTTAACTTGCATCTCTATCCCCATATTTATTGTAAACTATTGGTTCTATACAAACCTATAGGTAGATTAAGATTCATATTTTCCGGCAAAACATTCCATAATTGCAGCTGTCTACTTCTCATTGCATTGCACTGGAAATATCATTGCTTTTTTCTTTTCTTTTCTTTTCTTTTCTTCTTGGTACTGGGAATCAAACTCAGGACCTTGTGCTTGCTAGGCAGGCACTTATGCCACTGAGCTACATCACTGGCCCCTGCACTGGGATGCATATGTTGACGGGTTGCCTCTGTTCTGAAGACATTAACATTGACTGGCACATTTAGGTTTTATCCTGATCCATCCATTACACATTTTCTCTTAACTGAATCCATTGATGATCTTTACTTAGACTCATATCATTAGAGATTGTGCATTGGTACTTTTCTTAATTCCATCAGTGCTTCTGAATTTATTGTCCGGTATTTTTTTCTGAAAAGTAACAGTGTCCTGGAGGAATTATACTTTTAACAAAAATACTTTGTATAAGAAAGGCAAAGGAGAACACACCCTTTTTCTCTCCAACATCATGTTGGGTTTCAAGCCAATGAAATTGGGTAATTAAAAGAAATAAAAGGCATCAAGATTGGTGAAGGAAGAAGCAAAATCTCCTCCATTCATAAGAGGCTTGATAGTGTGTGTGTAAAATTCTGAAGAACTCAGGTGTGAAAATAATGAAAATTAATAGTTCAGCAAGATGGGAGAAAACAAGATAAATATACAAAATCAGGTGCATTTCTATATACCAAAAATGAAATTAAGAAAACAACTCCATTTACAATAGCATGAAAAAATCTTAGAGTACATTTAAGAAGTACAAGACATGTACATTGGAAACACAAAGCATTTTTGAGGGAAATTATAGATCCAAGCTAATGGAAGGATATCACACACTCATTAATAAGAACACTCAATATCTTAATATTGTCAAGATAGGAAAGGCAGTAGTATTTTATACATCAATAGTGAACTTGCTGGAAAAGAATTAAAGTAATCTTATTCACATTAGCTGCCACAAATACAATATTTAGGAATAAATTTAACAAAGGAGGTGAAAGATCTTTACAGAGAAAGTTATAAAATACTGGAGAAAGAAATTATAGAGAATACACACAAAAGGAAATATATCCCATGTTCATGGATTGGAAGAATAGTTAAAATAAACATACCACTCCAAATTATCTACAGATTCCATACAATTGCCATCAAACTACCAATAGCATTCTTGGCAGAAATAGAAAAAAATCCTAAAATTCATATGGAACCACAAAAGAGTAAGTATTGCTAAAGCAATTCTGAGGAAAACAAAGCAAAACGTAAGAAAACAAAAACAAACAGAAGTAGCTAGAGGCATCATGAGACCTGACTTCAAAACACATTACAAAGTTATAGTAACACAAACGGTATGTTTCTAGCATAAAAACAGAGACATAACCCAAGGGAACAGAATGTAGAAGGCAAGACGTTATTCCACATTCATAAAGCCAATAGATTTTGAGAAAGAGTTTAAGAACATACAGTAGGAAGGAAAGGACAGTCTCTTCAACACACAGTGCTGGTAAAAGTGGATCTGCATACACAGAAGAATGAAAATGGATCCCTTCATCTTACTGCGCAAAAATTCAGCTAAAATAGGTCAAAGGCCTAAGTGTCAAACCTGAAACTATGAAACTATCACAGGAAAACATAAGGGAATCATTTCAAGACACGGATGTAGGTGATTGTTTTTTAGACAGGACTACAGAAGCACAGGAAGCAAAAACAAATAGATAAATGAGATATCAAAGCAAGAAGCTCCTGCAATGCAAAAGAAATAATTGGCAGAGTTAAGGAATAGCCTACAGAATGGGAGATTTTCAAATATTCATTTGACAAGGGATTAATATTCAGAATATGTAAGGAACTGAAAAAGCCAAATACCAAACAATGTCCTGAATAATTCAGTTAAAAATGGACTCAAAATCTAAATAAACTCTTCTCTAGAGAAGACATAAAAATGGGCAATGATGAAAAATGTTCAGTTTCACTGATCATCAAGGGAATGGAGAGCAATGAGATACCCTCTTGCCCTAGTTAGAATGGCATCTGTCGTCAAAAAAACAAAAAGTAGCACATGCTAATGAGGATGCAGGGAAAGGGGAGCTCCCCTGCACAATGGGGTGCTCATATGCAAGAGAATTAAGTTTAACTCCTACCTCCTATTCCTGTAACAAGTTAACTAAAATTGTAAAAAACTTCAATGGATGAGTTAAAAACTACAAACTATCTAGAATAAAACACAACTACAAATTTTAATGACCTTGAATTGGGCAGTGGTTTCTTAGCCATGACACTGAAATTGCAAGTGACAAAAGAATAAAGAGGTAAATTTGACTTCATTAAAATTAGAAACTTTGCATCTGCCATGGTTTAGGGATATAGAGTGTCCCCCAGAAGTCCCCATGTATTCAGAGGTGAAGATTTTGGAAGGTTATTGGTTCATGAGGTGCTACACTCATGGGCTCCTATACCCGTCAGTTAATTGATGAATTCATAGCTAGATGTTCTGGGGGCTGGTTGGAAGAAACGTGCCACTGAGTGTTTTAGACATTTTCCTCATCACTGAGACACAATACCCAACATGCCCAGCCTAGTGGAGAAGTCTGTTTTGGTTCACAGTTTAGTCTGTAGTTGGCAGGCTCCAACACACAAATGGCATGGTGGAAGGCCTGCTGTGGAGGAAAGTTGCTCACGTTATGATAGCCAGGGAGCAGAGAGAGGGGAGAAACTGAAGAAGGGGGTATACCCTTCTCAGTTGCACCTCAGTGCCCTCCTCAACTAGGTGCCAGCTCCTAAAAGCAAGTCAGCGATAGCACTCCCAAAATCCAGTCACCCTCCAAAAGCCCCGCCTCTGAACACGTGAGACTTCTGGGAGACGCTTAGATCCAAATCCTGACTCTGAGGACATGTCTTTGGAGTGTTTATCTCCCTCCCTGGGTCCTCAGGGACAAAAGATAAAACAGAAAAATTTGAATTGGCCCAGAAGTCACCACGTGTAAAGATGGAGGTAAAAGAGGTGTGGCTGCTGAAAAGATTAGTGCCATGAAAAAGGGAACAACTGCTTTGTACAGGGACAAGAAGAAAGATGTCTTGAAGGCACATCAAGAACCAGCAAGATCCCATCCATCACAGGCTCAAAGGTGTGAAAGGGTAAACCCCTTTGAAGGAACTTTCAATCTACTATGGACTAGAAGCCTCTGAAACTGCGAGACAAAATCAGCCTTTTCTCTTTAATAATGTGTTTGTCTTAGGTATCTTGTTGCAACAATAAGCTGGCTAGCACGGAAGGTTCTTACAGATACAACAGAACATTTCTTTAAAAATAATTTGTCTAAAATATTATAAAATTCAAAGCATGATAAACCATAGTGTAAAATTGTGGGCAAAAAGGATGGAACATTTTGGGAGTTGGACTTTCTAGAAAATGAAAATCCAGTGGACATTCATTCAGGCACCCTTACTAACATAAAGACATGGCTAATTGGATGTACTTTCTCTACTACAAATACGGTCGGCATATTTTAACAACGTGTAAAAAGGAAACATTAGACATAAAGTGTAGAGTGAGTCTGCCTTCACAGGCATGGAACTGTCTGTAACTTACGCTGATGTTCCTTTTCACAATGAGATGATTTGGTTGAGTTAGCATCATTTCACCTCATCAGTATTAGATATAGATTAGGAATATGTGCTATTCGTAGAATTTCTTATGCTTAGAAGAATCCATTAACTTGGGCTAACCATATTCAGCCTGAGATAAATTTATACTGATGAAATAAACTTATGGTGAGCTCCCCACATAGAAAAACAACCACATTCATCAATATTGAGTTTTATTAATGAAATAGGAGAAAGGAAGTATCGAGATGACCTTAATTAAATCACATGTTCCAAGAAGCGTCTTGAACTAAAGAAGTTCTTCATTCACCTTTAAACTTGCCTTCTGAACTGAAGTCATCGTGATGTTCGATACAGACGAGAACTCCTTTCTTGAATGAACCTGAGATGAGTTGGATGTTAGTAAATTTCTCATTTATACACGCTCAAATAAAGAACCATAGAATTTTCAGTAGCATTTTGGAAAGATTTCTGATAGGATTTCTTTGATTATTGGAAGTCTTAAAACTACATGCTTTTGTTGCTTTTTAGTTATTTTCTTTGCTGTTATTCTTTCCTCTTCCTCTTAGCCTTCCTCTCTGCTCTCCACGTCAGTTCTACCTAGTGTGAGTAGAAAACTTTTGTATGTTCTCATATGTTCAATCCTCCCAATTTGTTTAGAGGAGAACTAAGAATGATATGTGTGTATTTATATATTTACTTTATGTTAAAGAAGGACTATAAAGTTTTCTTTACATTATGAGTTTGAATGCCTTTAGATGGAAATTCAGTGGCCAATTTTACTTCAAATGTATTGAAAGCAATTGCTGCCCTAGCTATAAATGGCAGATTTTTAGTACCCTAATTCCTGCAGTGACTAGGCATCGAACTCACACTTTTTTTTAAAAAAGGAGATGACTTTTGCAGTAAAAAGCCTCTAAGCATCAAGAGAAAGTGGGATATCCAGGGAAAAATGTATCTGGTCTTTTCTTCTTCTTCCTCAGCTTTGTCAGGTGGATTCAAAGTAGACATTATTTTATCAAAGTTATCTGCAAATTAGGATGGGCACCTAAACAGGGATGTTTTAATGGAGGCGTGGCAGGTGAACTGATGCAGCTGGAGCAGTGTTGATCTTGGTGTGTGCTGGGAAACAGGTCAAGAGAGCAGTTTAGGCCAAAATTGTTATAGAAATCAATGTAGCACTAGAATATAGGCTCTCATGCTGTGTTGCTTGTCTAAACTTTCATCAGAAGAGAAAGAAAGGGAGGACAGAAATGAAATACACTTAGTGGGTTGTATGAGAAGAATTGCCAGATTATTTCAATGTGGGGGTGTTGCTCAGCTCCCTGATAAGGGCTGTCAGGTGGTCGGTGGAGCTATCGAATGGAAAAGAGGTAAAGAAATGATGTTGTGGGGGAGATGATCAGTCTGGTTGTATTTTGTTTGAGGTTCGTTGGGCTCATCTGGATCAAAGTCGCTGTGAGAAGTTGCAAATACAAGCTAGGGACTCAGTAGAAAGGTCTAGGACAGAAATGGAGCCTTGGGACTGTCGCATACTTGCAGGTGCTTAACTAAGTTGTGAGTGTACGTATGGCATTGCTCACTGAGGAAATAAAACTGGGAAAGTCAAGGGAGAGAACAGCCATCTAAGAATACTGTGACCTAGGTAACAAACCAGATCAAATTTGTGAGCTTAGGAATGGTACGTAAGACAGGGAGAGGTTTGTAGTTTCCTAAGCCTCCCTGTGCTTCTGGTCTAGAATGCACGGATAAACCACAGTCCGCGTCCCTGTAGCCTTGTGTCCCTGCTTGTGACCTGGACCTGTGAAGTGGACACCAGGGGAGAGTGCAGACGCATCCTTCACCAAAGCGTTCTGACTCAGTGATGATAAGGTCACTGGAGATAACGTTTGTCTTTAGTCCTGGAGTAGTAGAAGTGGTGGAAAGAGGACAGCATCTTTCCTAGAGAAAAGTTTGCATCATCTTTTCCAACTATACATTTCCTCCAAAATCTTGGTTTCTGAAGAAACTGAAGTTCCTATACTTTGACCTTCAAGTTTTTCTCTGAGATTCTGAGAATTAACCTCAGCGTTCCTCTATCCCCGGGCCTGATAACAACCTCTACAAAATTCTTTTGTTTCTAGGGAATTATCTGTTGCATTAAACAGATATAAACAAAAAATCATATACTAGTACCCTGTATCTTATTCACTCAGGAGGGTGTGGGGATTGTTTCATCAATTTTGCATGCCCACATCGGATAATCTGAGGAGCTGCTCCTAAGATAACAACAGGCGTTATAACAGCCATTGTTCATTTCCTATCATCTGGTTTTGAAATTCTGTATTGTTTTTATAAATTTTTTATTCTCTTTAAAATAAAACAGTTAAAATGACACGTTTAGAGGGAAAAAATCCTGTAAATACGAAACATTTCATGTGGGGGAGGACATTTGTTTTCAGTTACACATCTCAGTGCGCAATACCGCACAGCGTTCCCAGCTATCTACACTCAGTTTGTACATGACACTACCTCTCTTTTTTCCGTAGTGCTGGGCGTTGAGCCCAGGGCCTTTAATATGCTAGGCAAGCATTCCACCACTGAGCCACATCCCCAGGCTACTGATCCCGTGCATTTGTTTAGTTCATATCAGAATGTTAGCTCTTCAGGTAGGGCTCATGAGGAAAGAAGCCCAGAGCATTTGCTCGCCAAGGAAGAAGGGAGATACTGCACACTCACCTGCTTCTTTTTGCTTGCACTGCCCACCTGGTCGCGACACTGGCCACAAACAGCTGCAGTGCGGTGAACAGGAACAGATATTCTGAGAGCATTTTAGCACTTCTCTGTATCCAAAAAGAAAATGTACGTTTTTTCCCCTTACAGGTCTTGTATTACGGAATTGCAAGAATAAAAAAAATAGAAAAACTACTCAGTCTACTTTCTACCTTCAACAACTGAATATTTTACTTTTTTTTTTTTTTTTGTGGTGCTGCAGATCAAAACTTGGGTGCTGCCCAAGCTAGGCAAGTGATTTACCATTGAATTATACCCCAGCTCCTTTGCATATGTTTTTGATTATAAGGTTAATAAGTGATAATTATTAAGAGTGGGGATAAACTGGTAAAGATTCCTGAGAATGAGGACCGCTGATTGTATTTTCCCTGTTTGCTGTTGTAGATAAAATCAGCAAATTTTCACTGAGGCCAGTGAAACTCTGGAGAAAATAAAATTGGGAGACTCTTGAGGTTGGGTGTTACAGAACTTACTTAGTGAAGAGATCTACAAATTTGCCTTGTTATTTAGTAAATGATACTAAAGAAGAACTCATGGAGAGGGAAGCGGAGGTTTGAATTTGAAAGCTGGACTTTACCCAGGGGATACGTGTCCTGGGGCTGGATGTGCCTGGCTGTGCCAGCTCCCGGCTCATTGTACTTCTGACCCAATAGGCCCACATCCTCTTGGGATAGTTGGGTTGAGGACAAGCACAAAGTCTATAATAGTGGAGTCTCAAGTTTCCTCAGTAATCAGTGTACTTTTGTGACAAGACCGTCATGGGCTATGCAGGTCAGTGTTCAGTAGTGGCACTAGTTCATAGCATAGCAGAGATAAATGTTGGGTTCCAGGATGAGGTGCTGCAGGATTCTATCAACTATGGGTTTGGAGTCAATATTGAACCCTTGGCTCTCAGTGTTCTTAAATAACTTGACAGAACCAAAAAGGAAGAGGCTTGGGGCTGGGGATATAGCTCAGTGGCGTAAGTGTCTGCCTGGCAAGCGCAAGGTCATGAGTTCGATCCCTGGTACCTCAAAAAAAAAGAAGGAAGAGGCTTTAAGAAGAAGATCTTAGAACTCCTGTGAACATGAGCATTGTGGCTCAAGAGATGAACTGGAAAGTGCAAGAGTTAAGAACAAAATTGAATGATTGTTCAATAAAATGAGCTATTATTGTTATGCAAATATAATATTAAACAATATGCTGATGTTTATATTTATTTAAGATATCACTTGAAGGTGTTTATCAGGGTGTCAAACAATACTAGGATTCTTATGCCGCAATAAAGTGGCCCTTGGATGTGCCAGTGAGTAGATTCTGTTAAGGCTCAGTTTTAGGTAAAATAATTTAGAATGTAGACAACCTAGGATTAGATTAAATCCTTCCTTAGTCACTCTACAGGTGAGTAGACCTGTGAACTTGAGCGAGCAGCTTGACCTTTCTAGGCTTGCTTCTCTATGGAATTAACAAATACAGGTCATTCCCTGAAGAATTATGGTCCCATTCACTGTAAAAATCTTCGAAACTGCACAGAACAAAAAGAATCTGGAAGAATATGGAGCAATATATGCTGTGGGATTAGCTAGGTAACCAAGTGTTGTGGTTCATATCCAGATGTCCCCCAGAGCCTCGTGTGCTTGTAGGCAGGGCTTTTGGAAGAGGCCCGGAGCAGGAAGACCTTATGGAGGACTTGCTCTCAGGAGGTGGGGCCTGGTCAGGGAGGTGGGTCACCGGTCGTGAGCTGGAGGGGTGTATCTCCCTGTCCAGCTCCTCTCTGCTTCCTGGTTGCCGTGGTGTGAGCCTTTTCCTCCACCATTTCTGTCTGCCATACTGTTTCTTCTTTGGTGCTGACCAACCATGGACCGAAAAGTGAGCCAAGATAAACCTCTCCTCCTTTCAGTAGTGGGTGTGGGTCTCAATGAGACAGTGACCGAGACACCAAGGGTTCTAGATACTGAAGTAAGCAGAGCTTTCTTAACTAGGTGGGGACTTCAAAGCAGACAACATCCAATAGGATCAATTCAGAAAAGTGGGCTGGTGGGTCTCATCAGGGTTGCACTTGTTTTGACCTCTGTCAAGCTCTGGGCAGATGAGAGAAGGCAGCATGATGGGAAGCCATCGACAAGACTTTGGCCTCTATGTCCACCTCCCTGTGCAACTTGATTGGCAGTACCTTTTTCCTGTTTGTTGTCCTAGCACCTTATCTCCATACCAGCAAACCTGTGTAGGTAAACACACACACGTCCACAGTCCCACCGCACAGAGCCACAGATACACACAGACTCTGAAGTACAAGCGTAAATGCCATGGAACAATCTTACACAGACCCCCGACAGACACCACGCAGACAGTACAGACGTGTTCGTACAGTCACATGCACATAGAACTGAGTACATGTGTTCTAAGTCACATGTGTGTCCTGAATTCAGCTTTATTCTCTCTGTAAACAACTGTTCTGATATGATTATAAATCCCTGAGAATCACAGGTGTGTAAGGGTGCCATTTCCTTATTTGAAGATTCAATTTTGCTACAGCAAACTTGATCAATAAGGCCGTGGGAGAACTGGCCTTATGAATTACAGGTACCTGGAGTGAATGAGCTGCCTGTCGTGAATACAGTGATACCTTGATTTGCGAATAGCTCCAAGCTTGAACTTTCCACCACCAAGGTTTGAAAAATACCTGCTTGGCACTCATAACTTTGTTCAATGCTTGATCTGAGGGTCAAATCAAAATGGGCAAGGAGTGAGTCTGGCTTCCGGTCTCCCCACGGACACAAAGGGGTGACGCTTCTGTCTAAGCGCTGCTCTCACCCAGACAACATGCAGTGCTTGTGTTAGTGTGTTCTAACGCGTGCCATTGTGTTTTTTTGTATTTTATTTACATAAACTGTTGTAACAATGGCTCCAAAGAAAGTTAGTGATACCAGCAGTAAAGCTAGCAGGAAAACTGAGAACCACGATGAGTTAAAGACAGAAATCATTGCAAAATTTGTTAAAAAATCTCAGAAAAGTGAATTTACAAGTGTAATTTTTGGGCTTCAGAACCAAGCATTTGCTTTTCCATTACTTCTCATGGGAAAAATATGTTTAGTTCTTGAACTTTTTGGTGTTTGCATATGAATTTGGAACAAATTGAGTTTGACAACCGAAGTATCTCTCCATAACATAGCTACCAGGTAGACCCAGGAGTGAATAGAATGCTGGCTCACTTAAAATACCTATCTTAGTATTTATAGTGCCTGTCATTTGAGTACTTGAGATTCTGGTGATCCTAGGCTAAGGGATATAACCTGCAGTTGGAATCCAGTAAGCTAATGAAACTCACCCTTGTGACTTCTCTAACACTTAAATAACTGATCACTCACCAGAGAATTTAATGCATAATTCTAATATCGTGATGACACTCTCACAGGAACTTGGTACTTACCATTTGCCAAATAGGTGCTTTGAATGAAAAGGTAGCTGCACCAAGCTCAACTGATAGTAGAAGCAGACCGAGCACTGCGAGACAGGAGCTGAAGCTGTTCATTATTATCAGGTACGACATCTGCAACAGAAAAACAGCACCAGATGGCCATTGGAAGCTAGTGCAATTCACCTCCGTTAAGTACATGGCAGTAGAACATTTATGTACACTCGGATCCTTCCAGAACAGTAAGATCTGTAAGGAAATTGTCAGAACTGCAGATTTATTAGCATCTGAACAGTTTTGGAGATCATAAAACTCTGTTGCAACACGCACATGTCACTTAGCTGAAAAATAACCTATTGAATGCCTATTCTGTACCATGGAAGCCAAGCTCTGTGTTAGCAGGTTGAGAGTCAGGAAACAAATGCTCTCTGCTTTCAAAAAATTTTCAGAAAATTTGAGAATGACAAAGCGCCTATTAAATGTGAATAGAATGTAAAGAAAAACTGCTCACAATATAGGCAAATACACAGTGCTCTACTGCTTGAGATGAATAGAGAGCTAATGTTCTAGGAGTTTTTATGGCTTATTTTGGAGAGACAGCATGTCAGTTGCAGGGAATTTTGTGGGAAAAGCGCAGGCTATCTTGCTAGACACTTGGGTTTTATCTTGAGGATGGTGGGGAACTACATGGCTGGCATTACTTACTCTGTGTTCAGGCCACATTTTTGCCAAACGGTGTACTCCAGACAGTATCTCTTTATAATGCTGCTACATTCCTGCCCTTTGTCTGTAGTTGAGGCCAGGGAGGTAGTAAGTATGACATTGCTACTGAGACCCTTCTCTTACACTTCCTTCCTTATCCAGATCTGCACTGATATATTCCTTTCTAATAAGAAATAGATAAAAAGTATGAGAGTTTAAATCACTAGATTCTGAAACCTGTTTCACTGCATGAAGCATATATTTCTCTATTGTTATTGCAGGTTGACCATGATCTCAATTAATTTGTTATTTTTTGGAGTGTACCAGAGGGTTAGAAATTGCATGGTTTCTTCTTTCCGCTTTTCACTGCTGCGCGTTTGCAGCACGGCGTGTTCACATGCCCTGTGAGGAGGCGGCCCGTGCACACGACCGTCTTCATTCCCCTTCCCTGCCCTTTCCTTCCTCGAGCTCCCCTCCCTCCATGTTTTGATCCACTTCCCCTTTGACAGAGACCTGTTTGCAACAAATCTCCATGAAAGAAAGAAAACCAAATTAACATGAAACATTCTCTTTTTATTTTAAGGAGAATAGTAAAAAAAATAGCAAAATACAAACAAAACAAAGCAACAACATTAAAAATGATATGGGGTTTCAAACCAAATGATAGGGATTAACAGTGGTTGTTATATTACATGTTGTTGTCTTCAACGAAGTTGCTCAGATTACCAGATGTAAGAATGCAAGATTGATCAAACCATTTAAGAGAATAAGAAAACAATAACTTAACAAAACATTACAGACAATACAGAGTTTCACTAGACAGGATGGTAGGAATTCACCAATGGTTTTATATTGCATATTGTTGTCTTCATATCAGTTGCTCAGATTACCAGATATAAGCACTGCCCCTCAGACAAAGGACTTCTATCTAGGACATATAAAGAATTTCAAAAAATCAAGTCCTCAAAACTCAAAGACCCAATCCAAAAACGGGCATTTGAGATGAATGCACACTTCTCAGAGGAAAAATTACTAATGGCGAATAAATATATGAGAAAATGTTCAAGATCATTAGTCATTTGAGAAATGCAAATTAAAACAACACTGAGATTCCAGCTCACGCTGAGAAGAATGGCTATCATCAAGAAATCAGCCAATAACAAATGCTGGAGAGGCTGTAGGGGAAAAAGGAACACTTCTTCAATGCTGTTGGGAGTATAGGTTGGTGAAACCACTGTGGAAATCAGTTTGGAGATTCCTCACAAAACTAGGATTAGAAGTCTTACTTAACCCAGCTTCTGGGTATTTTCCCAGGAGAATTAAAGGGTATTTTCCCAAAAGAATAAAAATTTATTCTTATAATTGAAATATCTCTTCTTATAATAGAAATATTTATTCTAATAATATTCTATTCTTATAATTTATTCTTACAATTGAAATATCTAACATTCTTGCTTAGTGAATTGTAGTACTATATATTACTGTAATTTAGTCTTTAAAATGAAGTATTTACTACAATTTTAATTATGTGGACAAATACTCATTCCAGAATAATCTCTTTTTGTTTAGAAAAAGAGCCTTGTTAAGCAAAGACATCAGTAAGGCCTCCTGGAGTGGGTGTGTTGTCTGGCAACAATTTACCTGAATAATAAGCAAATCATTTATTTTGCTTCCTGGCAGGAGTGTGATAGGCCACAATCCTTAGGAAGACAATTTGGTAATTTCTTAAAAAGTTAAATATAATATACATATAGGGTTCAGATTAAATATACATATAGGGTTCAGGTACTTACTCAAGAAAAATGAAGGCATGTATATGTGTAAAGACTTGTACACGATTTGTCATAGTAAATCTTGGAAACAACCCAAATGTCTATCAACCGAAGAATGGATAAAAACGATGTGGTATTTCTATACAATGGAGTACTATTCAGCTATAAAGAAAGATAAACTCAAGCCTTTTATAGGGAAATGGATGCAACTAGAGACCATACTCATAAGTGAAATAAATCAGACTTGCACATGTAAACATTGGATTGTCTTCCTAGTGTAAAAACCTGAAAGAATAAATAAGATCCAAAAGGTACAATAGATATTGTGAAAGGGAAAGAAACTGCTCAGAAAGAAAGCACAACTGGGATGGGGGAAGGAGAAAAGAAGGAAGGGGAAAAAAAATATATATACACACACAAGATAGCTAAGACAATTGCGCTACTAATTTCTATTGGTTTATTGAAAGGAACAGTGTTTATATTGTTTGATCAATCTTACATGCCTATATCTGGTAATTCAAGCAACTATTTTGAAGATAACAATATGCCATATAATAACCATTGTTAATTCCTATCATCTTGTTTTGAAATTCTGTATTGTTTTTATTATTTTTTTATTCTCTTTAAAATAAAAAAAGAGAGGAAAGAAAAAGACCTTTGCAAGAATGTTCAGAGTAGCTTTGCTTGTAAGAGCTCAAAACAAAGCAGCATAAGTGCCTTCAGTGGGTCAATGGGCAGACAATCTGCTGTAATCCATCTGTGGAATATGACTCCAGAATTAAAGAGGGTTTTTGGATACTCTCTAGTCTGGGTGGATCTCATGTTTTTATATGGTTGCATTCCTTAGCCAATTATCGTACCTGTTGTTTTACTTTTTCTTTAAACCTTTATGCTAATGACACTAGGGATTTACACAGCCTATTACTGTATCAGAATATATTAATCTTCTAACCTTTACACAGATACTGCTGATTTACACAGCGTGCAGCAGATATTTTGTTCCTGCAGTGGGAAAGTCGGCTATTATAGTAAATAAAATTTTGTGCCTGTCATTTTGTTAACTTTTTGTTTGTTTTGACTTTCTTTTCTCTGTCTTCCATTTCTGTTCATCTGTGTGGTTTTGTGGTTACCATGTTGATACTGGACTTCTGTGCAAGTTCTTTTCCAGTGGACTTTTATAATTTCACGTGTTTTCACCATCGTAGATGTTTTTCTTTGCTTCTGGCTGTAAAACTAAACATTTTTTTGTAGGGTCAGTTTTGCTTGTCTTGGAAAGTTTATATGCCTTCTTTATTTCTGAAGGATGCCTTTGACAGGTAGAGTTCTGTTTGCTTGCAGTTTTTTTTAAAAAAGCTTGCAATATGTCATCCAATTTCCTCTTGGCAACCTGCTAACCTAATGAAGCTTCCTTTAAAGGTGACTCGGCTCCTCCCTGGCAGTTCCTAGGATTCCGAGGTTTGCGCTCTTGCCAGTTTGGCCGAACACGCTCTGTCAGGGCTCTGTCTGGGGCTCCTGTACATGGAGGTGCGTATCTTTCCCAAGACTGTGGAAGTGTTCAGCTATGACTTCATGGAAGAGGTTGTCTATGCTTTTACCTTCCCTTTCACTTGCATGTACCCCTAAAATTCAAAAGTTTGTTCCCTTTATTCTGTCCCATACATTCTGGAGGCCCTATTAATTTCTCTATCTTTCTTTCCTTTTGTCTGACGAGGGTATATTAAAAGACCTGTCTTTCACTTCAGATACTCTTTCTTCCACCCGATCCAGTCTGTTGAGATTTCAACTGGTTTTTTGAACTTATTGAGATCTTCATTTCCAACATTTCTGTTCGTTTCTCTTTCACAATCTCTTGGACCTTTTTGCTGAGCTTCTCACTCATATCATGACTTGTTTTCCTAACTTCATCGAATTGTCGGTAATCTCTTGAATCTCAGTGTGTTTCTTTGTACTTATTCTTTCCGATTCTTTATCAGGCAGTCCCACAGGGTGGCTGGCATCTTTCGCTAGGGTGCTGCTGTGTTCGGTCGGTGGTGTTGCCTTGTCTGACACACTCCTGCGGGTCCCAGGACAGCACACGTTTCATGGCGTGCTGGCAGTGCAGTGTGGCCCCCCGTGTGTTAACTGTGCTGTAACTGTCTGGACTCTAGGGGTTGGGGGCAGATAAGGAACTTCTCTGGGTCAAAGATGCTGTGCAGACTCCAGGTGGCTTCCCTACGTGGAACTGTGATGTTGGTGAACTCTTGTAGAGTTGGGGTGCCGAGGTCTACTGCAGTGGAAGCCACTGAGACTCTCCTGCTCACCCTGCCCTTGTGCTGAGGAGCTGTCTTGCCAGAGAGCCATGGTGTAGTCACGATACGCTTCGTTCTGTGCCTTATACCACCGTCTCAATCCCGCATGGTTTCCTACCTCCCCTTGGCTGGGCTCCAGCCCTACTTGGCTCACAAGTGAGCTGCGGATCGGTTGTCATGGTTTTTGTGTGCGTGGCGGAGGCAAGTTCTGGGAACCTCGTCTCACCACCTTGTATAGAAGTTGTCAGAGCCTTTCCAAGCTCCCTACGGTTGTTTTCAGAAATTTATTATGCAGTTCTGCTCAGGCTCTTATTCACCTGAATTCACAGCCTTATCTAGGTGCACCAGCATCAGCAGATCGGCGTTGCTCTAGCTGCCGAGGGGCAGGGCGTTGTTTTCATGGTGAACAGAAATCTGTGTCCCTGCAAATAGCTACAATATCCTGGGAACAGTAATTTTCCAGGGAGCTGCAGGTTCCGAAAAAATATTGCATGTGCTTAGAAGGGGTGGGTTACAGCAGAGGATGACACTATGTCAGCTTTCCCTGTTGGCTGCAGTATCTCCAGCTTTTCCATGCTGTTGAGCTGAGGAGCGAGAGGAGATAGGAACAGCCCCACGTTAAAGCCTGACAGACCCTTCTGTCTTTCTGAGGTTTAGTAGCATCTCTTGAGGGGAGGACTTGCAGTTTCTGCTGTGGTCTTGAATAATTTATAGTCTTCTGAAATACTTAACTTTGGTTGTTCTCCCAGTGTTTTCCTTTTCTTGGAATAAATTTCATGGATACTCTCCTCCACCATCCTACATATCAACCTCCTGGTGTTAATGCACATAATTATTCTAACTTCTTCCATAATTATTCAAACTTCTTCCATATCGATGGCCAGCGCCACAAAACTCGAGACGTTGTAGAGAAAGTCAGTGCAGTCCACACTCTTCACAACGCCTTACTCAGGCTCCCTCATAACAATGAAAAGTTCTCTTTTCGAGTTTTTATTAGTGCATGATTGCGTTCATGGTGGGAAGTTGGTGCGCGGACCCCGCATGCCTTCACTGCTTTTTCGTACCCTCTCTCGCCCTCCAGCAAAAGCTCTTAGACATGTGAGAAAGCCAAGAAGGGAAAAAGGAAGATGGTAGTAAGACACATCGGATCATCTCAAGATAGCCACCCTTACAAGTCACAACTGATGTTTTTCTCCTTTGGTGTTGAGGATCAAGGTCAGGGCTTTGTAGGCCAGAACTTCTCTACTACTGAGGCCAGCACTTCTCTACTACTGAGCTATGTCCCTAACCACAACTGACAATTAATGTGCACTCATTTGTCATATAGAAGTTTAACATACTGACCTACTTTCTAAATTATCTTACACAGTTCCTAAATTACCTTCATGATGAATGAAATCCAGCAAAGGTTTCTGTTGCTGTGGTGTGTACTTTTATTATGGATGGAAATGCAGAAACTAACGTTCTTTAATATTTTAAATATCTATCCTCCTAAAATTTTGAGATGTCTCGTGACTCAGATAATGCCAACTCCCCACCAACTTTCCTCTTATTGCCATGGAAACCGGAGGCACTATGCGCATTCTGACTCACCATGAACCTTGTGCGCCTTCTCTCTGCTAGTATTGCAAGGACTCCTGAGACCAGGTACTGGAAACAAAGAAATTTATGAAGACTCAGTTATTGTGTCTATATAAAACTTAAAAGATAAGAGAATTCTGTAGTGCTGACAAACGTTTTACTTTTTCAGTGGGACTGTGAGAAAATTGTTGAAATAATTCAAAGGTTTTCTCTTTACAGAGCTGGGGGAAAGCTATGATGTCTCTACATGACTGGAAATGGATTCTAGAAAGTACTTTGAATGACTTTATGATCGGAGAAGTACCAAAAACCTACTTGGTTGTTGTCAATCATAATTTATTAAGCCCAAACGGTGAATAACAAGATGATATTTCCAATGAATGTACTATTTTATGATATTATTTCTTGGTCAACTCATATGCAAGTGGATTTAATATAGTGTGGACATACTTTATTAATTAAAAACATCATTCAGAAAACACTCAAGCTCCAGTTTACACATTTAAATGTAAGAAGCACATAGCACAAATTCTACACAAAAGGTAAAAGGATTAAGGTTCTAGATTAGAATACAAAAATGTCTTCCTGAACTTAGGTAAAGGAAAAACTTATTTTGTAGGAAACTGATCTACCCTGGGCTATGTCCCTGTGCAGGAGTTCCATGCAGGAAGCTGGTCCTGCTAGTTTGTCATCCTGACAGGGGTGAAGGAGGACGAAAGAGACACAGATGCGGAGTCAGTTTAGCATGTGGCCGCCAGGGGGCTCTTGTTTCTAGTGGGCAGAGGAGCCTGAGTGTCTGGCTCATCCTGCTTTTACTCACCCAGACAACGGTACAAGCAATTAAAGTAGCACAAGACTCATCTGCCTTCCATTATCCATTACTACGTGCCCAGGTAAGCGATTTGGTCTTAGCTATATTGACTATTCCCTTGAGCTCACAGAGGAGGCCAATTAGGTCTCCGTTCTCCTCAACTGGTCTCCCACATTATTTGATTACATACAAAAGTGCTATCCATCAAGGAAAAGATTGTATGAAGTTAAACTAAAACTAAGAACTGATTTAGTTGAAAGATATCTTCAGCAGTGCCAAGAGCTTTGCTGCTGCCTGTAGACTGATATTTTCCCAGCCATTATTGGTAGGGAAAAAGATACTGGCAGAATAGAAAAGACATTTAGAGCTTTTATCCAGAATCTATAGAGAAATTCAGCAAATCAATAGGAGAAAAAGAGGCAGTCCAATAGACATATGGGAAGAAATTTGTACATGCCTCATAACAAAAACAATTTACAAAAGAGGATGTCAGAATAGCCAACAAAAGAATGAAGAAGTACTCAAAGTCATTAGTTAATTAATTAAGACTTTGGACTTTTATGTACATATATGTTAATGAAAAATTAAAAAAAAAGAAACAGTCAGAAGATGGAGGGCTGTGAGCAGTCTGCACTCATAAGTCTCTTGGCATATCTGTCCAAAACAACAGATTTAGACAGGGTTGGGTCCGGAGGCCATCCTATGAGCTCTCGTCCCCTTTACCTTGGTAGAACAAACAGGAAACAGACTTGAATTAGGGCAGGCAGTCATTTTGAGTATCCCTCTGCCTAAGCTCAGAAAATCCCCATGTTTTCCATAATTATAAGATTATGGATTAATTATAAGATTATAATTATGATTATGGATTATAATTAGTAATTATAAGATTAACTGCCACCATGCTAGAGGAGAGAAATGGGCATTCTAATAGGGTGGACCCAGGAAAGAGGTGACGGCAATATGACAGAACTAGGAGAAAGCCCCCAGCTCCTGGTTCAGCTCCTGAACTCTGTCCCGGGAGAATCTCAGGTGGACAGTGTGGACAGCAATAGTTGGAATGTGAATTCAGCTGTGTGGGGTTTTTGGTGGGAGAGGGGTGTGAGTCTGAGGGCACCCTTGATGCCACCAGCAGAAGGCTGGCACCTACAGCCCCTCATCAAATGCAGACCCTGTGGACCCCTTGCCCTTCAATCTGCTCCGAGGCACTGAAGATAAACACAGCAACATGCAGACACTGGCCAACCATGCTGCCAGAAGTGTGGTCTGCAAGCACACAGAGCTTTGGCCCGTGCTCTGCACCCGTCCGTGGGATGCGCAAGTGACTGAGTGGACAGCCCAGATTTTCCAACATCATTGATGAACACAGATGCAAAAATCTACTATAAAATATTTGCAAACAGAACTCAGCAACACATCAAAAATATCATTCACCAGAACCAAGTTAGTTTCATCCCAGGGGTGCAAGAATGATTCAACGTATGCAAATCAGTAAATGTAATATACTACACAAATAAAATCTAGGATAAAAATCACACGATCACTTCAATAGATGTGGTAAAAGCTGTCAAAACCCAAGAGCCCCTTATGATAAAAACCCTGATGAAAATAGGTGTAGAAGTATCTTAAACAGATAACAGCCATTTATTATAAACCCACAGCCAATATTACATCAAATGGGGAAAAACTAAAAGCATTTTTTGGGGCTGGGGATTTAGCTCAGCGGCAAAGCACAAGGTTGTGAGTTCGGTTCCCGGTACCAGAGAAAAACCAAAACCAAAAAAAAAAAAAAAGCATTTTTCTAATATTAGGAATGAGACAAGGGTGTCCACTTTCACCACTCTTGTTTAAACATAGTACTTTTGAAACTTTAGCCAGGGCAATTTTTAATATTTATACCAATATAAATTTTAAGAAAGTTTCATATTTTTGTACTCTTGCCACAGTCCCACGGTGCTTGAATCATGTTTTCTGCCACTTCATCTATTTATTTTTTAATTTTTTTTTCCGGTACTGGGAATCGAACTCATGACCTTGCACTTGCCAGGCAGGCGCTGCGCTGCTGAGCTAAATCCCCAGCCCTGCCCCTTGATTTAAAATGTGGCCACTTTATTTGCTTTGGTTGGGATGTTAGTGGGCCCAAGCTGAGATTCAAGGTGCTCTTGTGTGGATAGGCTCGCCTCTTATAGTCTTGCCTTTCATCTTGAGAAGAATATGCCTGCTGTAGCTACCGGTCTGAGAAGGGTGAGATATATATGGAACCGAGCTAGAGCCAATCTGTAGCTTGCAGCCAATTCTGCCTAATTTCAGCCTTGGTCAGCTGAATTTCTTCCAATAGTGTATGAGCAGGAGACAGATGCTGGGGGTCCTGTGCCATGGGTTTTGTGGGGTTTGTTATACAACAGAGATTAGCAACCAAGTCACGTTTTCATAACCGTACTGCAACTATACAATTTAAAACAATCACCTATATTCCTTTATCAGAAATTTCCCCAGAAATTTCAGTCCCTCCTACCCTACTCTTCATTTCTGTGTTCTTCTACCACCTTATCATCTCCTAGTATATAACCTCTTGCCAAAGTAACATCTGCATCAAGACTTGCGTTGGTTTTGTTTGTGATGTTTCCCAAGCCCCTTCCAGAGCAATTACCAGTGGGGCTGTCAGCAAGCACTGGTCAAGTGACCAAACTTCACGTGAATTATTATGACCCTTATTATTGTGAGTTTCACTGGGGATTTGGTGAGGGACAGGGACCCATCACCTACCAAAATGCCCTTCCTTTAAGAATATCCTCACTTAAGGACAAGGGCACATTATCATCGTTCTATCAGATACACCAAAATTATAAATTTCTGTTCAATTTCATCAAGTCTTTCTCAGACCCATGCAGCACAAAGATTTTATCTTTCTTTTTCTACCTCTGTCTCTCATTATTGCTTCATCAACTGTGCTTTCTCTTCTGGCTTGCCTCATTGGCAGAATGTGTGCTCCTCATATGTAGGTGACAGGACAGGCATCGGCAATTTTCTGTCTTCTCAAAATGCCCCTTGGGCACCCTCCCATTGGTGCTAATGGAAAGAGTGTCTTTGTACTGAAATAGACTTATTATGAGAGAATGTTACTGATAAAAATCTAAATTTTTTTCATATTGGATTAGTTCTTTTCAACAAGATATAAGAATGGATTACTTGAGAATGGGGGTTTTGTACTTCTGGTTCCTTTCTTTGGCACACTGCCTGAGCCATAGTCATCAGATGAAATGAAAAAGTGCAATTCACCAATCAAAAGAAACAGACTGACAGAGTAGATCAAGAAGCAAGATCCATGAGGTTTATCACTATTTTATATTTTAGTACTCTTGTAAATGATGTGTTTGTCTCCATGAAGTGGAAGTACAATAACAAATGTTTATTAAAAAGAAACAAGAGCCAACAATGTGCTGCGTTCAAGAAACACATTTAACCCAAAAAGCTATGCATAGACTAAAAGGCAAAGGGTGGAAAACAATTCTCCATGCCATAGAACCCAGAAAAAAGCAGAGGCAGCTGTTCTATTTGTGGATAGTGTAAACTTTAAGGGAAAACTGATCAAAAGGGACAAAAGTCACTACATACTTGTTAAGGAAAGCTCCAAGAAAAAGAGATAATAATGAAAATATATATGCACCAAACACTGGTGCACCCAATTATATAAAATAAGTTTTAACATAAATGAAAAATCAAATAAGCACTAACACAGTTGTACTGGGGGACCTTAATAACTCACTCTCACAAATAGATTTAGACGAAAAATCAACAAAGAAATATCAGAATTAAACCAGGTTTGTGAACAAATGAACTTGGTAGATGTCTACAGAGTGTTCCCTCCCAAAACATCAGAATACACATTTTTTCAGCTGCCACATGGGATGTTCCCCCAAATAGACCACATATTAGACCCCAAAATATACTTAAGTATATGTAAAGGAATTGAAATCATCTCAAACATACTATCTGACCAGAGCACAATGAAATTGGAAATCAATGACAAAAGCAAGCACAAATACTATATAAACAAATGGAAATTAAGCAACACCCCTCTGAACAATCAATGGTTCACAGAGGAAAGTAAAGATGAAATTAAATAATATATTCAATTAAAAGATATTGCCAATACAACATACCAGAACTTATGGGACACAGTGAAAGCTGACCTATGAGGGAAGTTTATAGCAAAGAACTCTAAAATCAGGAAAACAGAATGAGCTCAAGTAAACAACCTAATGTTGAACCTCAAACTTCTAGAAAAAGAACAAATCAAACCTAAAGCTCATACAAGTGCTCGCTCTGGCAGCACATATACTAAAAAAAAAAAAAACTGATATAAGGGAGAAAATTACAAAGAGCAGAAATTAATGCAATTGAGACTAAGAAAACAATACAAAGAATCATAAATCAGAAAGTTGGTTCTTTGAAAGAATAAATAAAATTGATAAATCATTAGCTAATCTCATAAAAAAGAGGAAAGAAAAAGCACAAATTCTGGCAGTTAGGAATGGAAGGAAAATCACAACTGATCCTACAGAAATCCAGAAGGCCATCAATGCCTGCTGTGAAAACCTATACTCTAATAAGATGGAAAACACAGAAGAAAAGGAGAGATTCCTAGACACAAGCTAATTGCCAAAACTAAATCAAGAAGCTATGAAAATTCTAAGTAACTCAGTATCAGCAAATGAAACTGAATATGTAATTGAAAATTTAACAACAAAGAAAAGCTCACTGTTGAATTCTAAAAGAAATTTAGAGATGAACTAATGCCACTCATGCTGAAACTCTTTAACGAAATTGAAAGGGAAGCTGGACTTCCAAAATCATTCCTGGAAGCAAGTATTACCCCTATCCCAAAACCAGAGAAAAACCCAACCAAAAAAGAAAACTACAGGCCAATCCCCCTAATGAACACAGATGCAAAAATCCTCAATTAGATACTGGCAAACAGAATGCAGCAAATCATCAAAAAGATTATACCCCATAACTAAGTAGGATTCATCCCAGGGATGCAGGGATGGTTCAGCATCCATAAATCAATAATGTCATACACCATACTAACAGAACCAAAGACCAAATATCACATGGTCATCTCAATAGATTCAGAAAAAGCATTTGACAAAGTCCAACACCCATTCATGATAAAAACTCTACAGAAAATTAGAATAGATGGTCTTTACCTCAATCTGATAAAAGTCATCTATTACAAACCAATAGTTAGCATCATAATAAATGGTCAAAAACTGAAAACTTTCATGCTAAAGTCAGGAACAAGAAAAAGATGTCCAGTATCACCACTCTTATTCAGTATAATTCTGGAAACATTAGCTAGAGCAATTAGAGAAGAGAAAAAAATAGGATAGGAAAGGAAGAAATTATATTATCATTATTTGCAGAGATACTGTATGTGGGCGACCCAAAAACTCCACCAAAAGACTTCCTAGATTTAATAACCAAATTCAGTAGAGTAGCTGGATACAAAGTCAGCACTCAAAAATCAATAGCATTCCTGCACACAAGCAACAAAGTCACACAAAAAAATTAGGGAAACCAAACCCTTTACAATAGCACTCAAAAAATGAAATACTTAGGAATCAATCTAACAAAGGAAATAAAAGATCTGCATATTGAAATTTACAGTACTGTGAAAAAGCAGATTGAAGAGAATATCTGAAAATAGAAAGATATCCCTTGCTCATGGATAGGAAGATCCAACATTGTGAAAATGGCCATACTCCCAAAATTGTTATACAGATCTAATGCAACCCCAATCAAGATACCATTAGTATAGCTCACAGAACTAGAGAAAATATCCCTACAATTTATTTAGAACCGGAAGAGACCTGGAATAGCAAAAGCAACTCTTGACAACAAATGCAAGTTAGAGGACATCACAATCCCTAATGTGAAATTATACCACAAAACTACTGCGATAAAATCAGCATGATGTTAACAAAAAATACACCTGAGGATCAGTGGAACAGAATAGAAGATGCAGACACAACTCCAAACATACTCAGCCACCTTATCTTTGACAAAGGAGCCAAACACGTTCACTGGAAGAAAGATAGCCTCTTTAATAAGTAGTGCTGAGAAAACTGGCTTTCCACATGCCAAAGACTGAAACTAGACCCATGTCTATCACCATGCAATAAACTGAAGTCAAAATGGATCAAAGATCTAAATATTCAAACACAAACACTAAACCTACTGGAAGAGAAAATAGGTAGAAATCTTGAAGACATAGGTGTAGGCAGAGACTTCATGAACAAAAGCCAGACTGCAGGGGAAATACTTCAAAGAATCAAATGGGATCTCATCTTATTGAAAAGCTTTGGTGCAAAAAAGAAAACACCAACAGAGTGAAAAGACAACTCACAGACTGGGAAAAATTACAGCAAATTGTCCCTCAGACAAAGGACTTATATCTAGAACATATGAAGAATTGAAAAAAAATTAGGCCTCCCAAATTCAAAGACCCAATCCAAAAATGGGCATCTGAGATGAATACATACTTCTCAGATGAAGAAATACAAATGGCAAATGTATATATGAAAAAATGTTCAACATCATTGGTCATCCCAGAAATGCAAATTAAAACAACACTGAGATTCCATCTCAACCCGGAAAGAATGGCTATCATCAAGCAATCAACCAATAACAAATGTTGGAGGGGCTGTGGGGAAAAAGAATCCTTCTCCACTGCTGGTGGGAGTGTAGACTGGTACAGTCACTGTGGAAATCAGTGTGGAGATTCCTCAATAAACTGAAATTAGGGGTCTCATTTGAAACAGCTATTCCCCTTCTGGGTATCTTCCTGGAAGAATTAAAAACATCATACCACAGTGATACATGTGCACCCATGTTTATAGCAGCACAATTTGTCATACTAAATCCTGGAAAAAATCCAAATGCCCATCAACTGGTGAATGGATAAAAAATATTTTTTTTTAATGTGACAGAGTACTACTCAGCCATAAAGAAGGATAAACTTGAGACTTTTACAGGTAAATGTATGCAAATCAAGACCATACTCATAAGTGAAATAAATCGGACCTACATGTGTAAACATTATATTGTCTCACTAGGGTGAGACCCTGAATGAGTCAGTAAGATCCAAAATGTACAATAATTTTTATGAATTGGGAAGAAACTGTTTGAAAGAAAAGAGAAACTGTGGTGGGGGAAATGGGAAAGGAAGGAAGTGAAAAAGGAAAAAAATATATACACAAGACAGTTAAGATAGTTACACAGGTAGTTTCTCTTAGTTCATTGAAAGCAAAGGTTTGTGTTAGTATTGTCTGGACAATATTTCACGCCTATATCTTGTACTCTCAATAACTACTATGGAGATAATAATATGCAGTGCATTAATTATTGTTATCCTTCTATTAGCCTTTTTTGAAACTGTTTTATTTTTATTTTTAATGTTCTTCTCCTGAAAATAAAACAGTGAAGAAGTTAATGAACAGCCATCAGTAATTACATTTTTTACTCACCCAAAACGGTGACCAGAACGGGTATCCCAGCAGCAGTGCAAGGGGAATGTATATGGTTGACAGCACAGTCAGCTGTGAGAGGAAGAAGAACCTCCAGAGCACCCCCAGCATATTAATAAACATGCTGTTCATTACTTGTATGACCTGGGAGAGAGGAACACGGTCACTCATCATTTCCCGATCCCGTCCAGCTTTTTTAAAATTTTATTTTAAAGAGAATAAAAACACAGTAACAACATAATAACAACCAAGAGAAAAACAAAACAGTGCAAACATGATAAAAATGACACAGGATTTTAAAGCAAGATGACAGGAATTAACAGTGGTTGTTATATTACATATCCTTATCTTCAGCGAAGCTGCTCAGATTACCTTGAAAGGAACATGCATCAAGAAAATGCCAAGGTGAATAAAGGTGATGGTCTCACAAAACCACTGTCTCTCATATGACTATTGTGCATATCAGGGTGAGGAATATGGCCTTGATGTAATAGTGTGTGTGCAGCTGTGTGCCATACGTGTACCTGTGTGTAACCAACCACAATAAGATACAGAACTATCCCATCACCACAAGGATACCCCTCGTGCTACGCCTTCATCCTCACCCTCCCCTCGGCGTCCTTAACTCCTGGTAGTCATCGCTCTGTTCTCCGTATCTGTACTTCTGTTGTTTTGAGAACGTTAGATAAACGGAACAACTTATTAGGCTTCTTTTGAGATTGGCTTTTTGCATTCAGCACTTTTTATTTAGACATCATTATTTTAAGAAAGACTGTTAGGAAGATGAAAAGGCAGGATTCAGGGTGGGAAGTGACACTTGCACACCACATATCTGACAAAAGATTTATATCTAGAAGATTATATTTGAAAACTCAAATGATGCAATTTTCCAATCAGCAAAAGATATAAAGAAACAACTCACTGAAGAGACATACAGATGGCAAATAAGAACATAGGAAAACACTCAGCATCATTAGCCACCAGATGACTGGCAGACTAGAATGAGCTATTACTGCACAACTATCAAAAACAACTCAAATCAGAAATAGTGACCAGGCCAAATGCTGGGCAGTGAAATATAAAATGGCGCAGCCACTCAGGATTTTTTCTCCTATGGGTAGACCATACTTTTAGTGTCATGTCTGGAACTCTTTATTAGATACCAAATATTTCCTCCTATGCTTTCTCCTAAAAATGTTATAGCTTTGCATTTAATAGTTATATCTATCATCCATTTTGAATTAATTTTTTATAAGGTGGGAAATTTAAAAGTTCTCTCTTTTTTTAACCAATGGCTATCCAGTTTGTTGAGAAAACTACACTTCCTCCAGCGAATTACTTTTATCAAAATCATCTGGCTCTGCTTGGGCAGGCTTTCTGACCTGCGTTCTATTCCATTTTTCTATGTGTCTCTTGCTAAAACAATATTGCCCTTGATAAGTGTAGGTATATAATATTTAGGATAAAATGATTTGTAAAGAGATTTTATACACAGTTCCAGGCTCTAGTCATAGTTTCTAAAATTATAAGCAGATTGTGATGGTGTTGGGTTATTGAAACATAGTGGATAGATTCATAATTTCTACTTTATTTAACTTTAATATAGAGCTGATGTGCTCTGGACACAGATGGAAAACAGAGGCTACATAACCCTTGCAGGATTAAGATCTTTAACCTTTCTTTAACCCTTTTAACCTTTCTTTAACCCTGCTGCATTTGGGGAGTCCATGGTGGAGGGGCATCATGGACTTACATGATCCCTTACAAGTTTAGAAATTGTGACACTACAGTTATGTATGCACTCAAGTAACACCTAGTTCTTACCCCCAGCACTCTCAATTCTTTTTTTATCCATAGACGATTTCGTGGCATTTTTCACTAAGATACAACAGAGAAATGAGAGGATGAATGGTCTTTCTTTTCTGTAAGAAAATGTGGAGACAAATTAATCTTCATGATGTCTTTGACAAGGTACCTAAACCTGAGAGAGAGTCTAATTATACACTGCTTGTTTTGTGCTACTCTATGGTTCCCCAATAGACATTTGTGCACCAAATCTCCATTATAATTATTTTGACAAAAATCTCCAAAGTTTGTTCCTTTGCTAACCTTAGACTGAGTCAATGCTATGTGGTGGCTGTCCCAGTCACCTCAGGCCCTCTAGAAGTGACCATATTTCCACATTGACAAGGTCCGAGAACACCGGATTTTGGTCACTATGGCTAATTCTCCTGCTCAGTGGTGCTGTCTTCCCAATGAAAGCCTGGCTGAAGGCGCTGGAGTGTGAGAGTCTGCAGTGCATGCCTGTGTCAGCCACAGGAGAGGCTGGACCATATTATACTCTGCAGAGGTAGGCTTCACAAGTGAGGGACAGTTATAACATGGAGTGTTCAATCGCTAAAAAATTATGGCCCACAGATTCCTATCATTAAAATTGTGGATGACCTTTGTTATTCTGTATAATTCCTACTCATTCCCTCTAGCTTCCATATTTAATATCTATGAAAACGACTCCTAGGTCCTAGCTGATTGGAACAAAGGTAGACCTATCCCTCAAG
>NW_004955511.1:5374324-5382387 GCF_000276665.1 Chinchilla lanigera | reverse complement strand
CCCAGGATAAGGAAGGTAGACCTATCCCTCAAGCGTTATCCCAGGATAAGGAAGGTAGACCTATCCCTCAAGCGTTATCCCAGGATAACGAAGGTAGACCTATCCCTCAAGCTTACCCCAGGATAACGAAGGTAGACCTATCCCTCAAGCGTTATCCCGGGATAAGGAAGGTAGACCTATCCCTCAGGCGTTATTCCGGGATAACCCTTGCAGGACGCTTGAACTTTGCTGCACTCGGGGAGTTCATGTTACCGGGACGACTCTCCCCAGACTGCTCAGGCGGGGCTCTTGTGGAGAAGCTGCGCACAGGGGCCCTGCCCTGGTGGAGAAGGGGAGTTCTGAGGGGGTGCGGAGAACCCCAGAGACGCAGAAGGAACAGAGCTCCCCACCTTCCCCACGGCGTCCACTTCCCAGGCCGTTTCCTTTGGAGACCTGGCTGACCCTTTGCCGTTACATTATGTGAACATGCGTTCATTTATCACCAAGAGCACAACGAACAGACCCAGTTTTGCTAAAACTAGAAGGACACAGTTCCCGTGTACGGCAACGGAAAAGTTCACGCACGGAGCCGGCTAGCTCGTGGCCTTGTGGTCTAAGTGGCCCCCGGGGCTGTCACCCTGTGCGCCGTCCACGGCTTCGCCCCGCGCGGCCGGGGGTGCCTAACCCAGTTCGGGGCTCACCAGGGCCCGTGTGACCTAGTCCGTGGCGTTTACTCTTTCAGAGGCGCTTTCCCTGCGGCGGGAAAACCCCGCGGATTGTCACTGGGAAGCGAACCCGACAAACCGACGGAGCTCCCGCGGAGGCAGCGCCGCAGCGCCTGTCCTCCGTGCGGTCCGCACTGGGTCGTGGCTTCCTACATTGACCCGATCGCAGGCCCAGGAGGGCGTGACCTTGCAGGAAGTGCCCTTTGCCCCAGATCTTCCAGCCCCGGAATTCCTGGAGGAGCCCCTGCCCGGTGGGCGCCGCCTCCTCCTCGGAGAGCCCGCATCGAGGGTCCCAACGCCCCCCACGGTTGGGCGGGCGCGCGGGGCCGCACGCGCGGGAGGCCTCTCCCGCTCGGGGTTGAGGCGCCGGTGCTCCGCCTACTTTTACCCCACCCGCCCGCCAGGTCCAGAAGGGAGAGTGCTGCCCAGGCCTGGACCTTCCCGGTTCCCGACCGCTGCCCCGCCCCAGGGAGCCGATCTGCGCTGCCTTCCGGCTCTTCCCGGACGCACACTGACTGACTGACTGACCGACCGACTGAGGTCAGGTTCTGAATCAGTTTCAGATCTCCTGGAATCTGGCCCCGACATCCGAATAATAGAAACCTAGCTTGAAGATCATCTCCACGAAGCCAAGTATCAGGGAGAAATCTTTTTTTAAAAAATTGTTTTTATCAGTACGTGCTTGCAGTACATAATGATTACAGTGGCTGTAGGGAATTGGTACATGTACGCAACACATTTCAATCATTTTTTCCTTTCCTTTCACCCTCTTTTATTTTTCCAGCATCAGATTCACTTATTTATCTTAGGCCTTATAAAGTTAATTAGCGCGCGCGCGCGTGTGTGTGTGTGATTTATACAGATTAAAAACCTAGCGAGTAAACCAAAGAACACATAAAACCTGTACAACGATTGCGCTAGGTCAGAAAGCACTTTTAGATGCGTTGTCCACGCTGGATGATGATACCTTTTTTCAGACTGTATAAATCTTTCACCTTTTTGAAAAGCCCCCGAGTGTTGTGCGAGTACAGCGCCGGGCACAGAGGAGAAGTGAGCGATAAAGCTCACACTCCAGCTCCCGGGGTTCCCACAAGGGTGGCTGAGGAGGAGCGGGCGCGTTGGGGCGCAGTCAGCAGGCGGTCCCAGGCGTCTCTCCTGTCCTGTCACAGAACAAATTCCCGCGGAGCATCGCCGTGTGCGCAGTGCTGTTCTGGGGGTTAAGACTAAGCGGTGAAGACCCCGCCTGGTGGGGTTAGGGTGTCAGGGAAAGGAGCAGCCTCCCGCCTAGAGAGAGGTGTGGTCCGAAAGACGAAAGAACCTGCAGCGCCGGAAAGCTAAGGAGAGCTCCTAGGGTGACGGGGAGACCCTCCTGGTAGGTGCAGCGTGTGCGTCTCATTACGTTTTGCAGCGGGGGCGGGGGCCACCACTGTTGTAAAAGCCATTTCAGAAGAGAGAGGTGGAGGCTGGATCCTAACTAGAATGCGTTCAGCAGCAAATGCAAGCTGATCCTTTGGGGATAGTCCATACAGACAGACAGTGTGAGCAGAGGCAGAAGTAGAGTTCAAAGATATTTATTTTATGTTTTGCAGGGGAAATAGTAACAGGTTTATATGCTGGTGAGAATAACCCAGGAAAGAAAAGGAAAAGCAGAAGGCATCTGCTGAGACGAGAACGGGTAGGAAGGCTTAGTGTCCTCTGGACTCTGCCTTCAGTTGTGTACAGACGGCTGAAGGTGCTCAGCTCTGCCACAGGGCGTCTCATCTCCCTGACCTGAACCCACAGCCCCACCTTCCCAAGACCTTCTTCCCTCTTTCTGGAACCCAGGGCTCTCGGGTGGGAAGCATGGAAGGTACATTTTCTGTGAATTCTTCTGACACTTCAAGACCCACCTTTTCCAATAGAGCAACGCTTGGCCCCTGGGCAACCGAAATGTAGTTACTCTGAATTGATATGGGCGAGCTTAAAATCAACACCCAATTTTGAAGACTTGACATGATAGAAAGACTGTAGAGTATCTCAAAAATTTTCATCCTGATTGTTTAGTTGACACAGCTAGGTTGTGTTATATATTAAACTAATTATTCAAATTAAGTCAACCTGTTTCCATTTATTTTCTTAGGGTAGCTACCAGAAAACTTTTAAAATTACACATGTGGTTCATATTATATTTCTACTGGATGGTGCTATTCTAGACCCTTTAAGGTCTTAAAAACCTCTCCCCCTTTTCAGCAGTTCTCATCTTTTAGTTTTTCTCTCTACATTAACATGACGTCTTAACAAGGCCACAAAGGTAGAGTTGGCTTGCTTACCTTTCAGACTTCATTCTTTTTTTTTTTTTTGTCTTTTTGAGACAGGGTCTTGCTATGCAGTCCAGGCTGGTCTTGGGCTCACTATGTAGCCCAGGCTGGTCTTGAACTCGCAAAAATCCTCCTGCCTCAGTCCCCCGAGGGCTGGGATTACAGGAGTGCGCCACCACACCTGGCCAGACTTCATTCTTAGAATGAAGTTCTAGAAATCATTTGATCAATGATTTCTAGCCACATCTTCTTCTCAAAGCAGCCAAATCCCTTCTCCTCTCTTTAAAAGGTTTCATAGAAAGTACAGTGAATGCTGCTGTTGAGTGCCACCCCGCAGAGAAGTGGGCTCATACAAACGACAGTGTCCTCACCCACCTTTCTCACTGCGTCTGGCCCCTTGTGACGTCTGGCTCTTCCCCGAAGTCAAACTGACCAGGACACTGAGGCAGCCACAACAGCACCACTAAAGATGCTCATGAAAGAGGACTTCCAGAGCTGCTGCAGAAAGCGGCCAGGACGGTGGGCTAAATGTATTTGCAACAAGGGGGAGTATTTTGAGGGAGCTTCGTGGCAATGTCTTTTACTTTAGTAACTTTAAAAAAAACTTAAACATACACCATATTTTTCAATCACACCTTGTAGGTTTTGCTTTGGAGTTAGCAAGATACAACACACACAAAATATAAGGTTTTCACAAAACATAACAGCATATTTCAAATTGATAAAAATACAACTTTCATCACATAAAAACATTCTACACTTTTGTTCCATTCCACCAATTTTCTAAGTTTTTGATGTCACAATTTTCATCTTTTTATAGGGTGTATCCTTTAACAAATGATTGTAGTATTATTTTTAAAATGTTTTGTCTTTTGACATTACTACTTCAGATGTGATTTATGCTCCATCAATACAGTAGTAACTATTTTGAGTTTGACTGTGCACTTAATTTTAACAGTGAATTTCATGTATATTTGTGTTACTAATTAGAATCCTGTTCTTTAGGTTGGAATAATTCCCTTTAACTTTTGTTGTAGAACAGTAAGGGGGTGATTAACACCCTTATCTTTAATTTTTCTGGGAATCCTGCATTTCTGAAAGTCAGCTCCACAGGATCACGTGTTTTGGGTTGGGGTTGTTTTTCATCATTTGTGTCATCATCCTCTGACCTGGCTTGTTCCCTTTCTGCTGGGAAGTCTGCTATTATCTTTGCTCAGACTCCCTTTTATGTGACACGCATCCTTTTTGGTGCTTTTAGGCTCCTGTTTTTGCTTTTTTACATTTTAGTTGCATTCAGGTGTCACCTTATTTGGGTTGAATCTGAGTATTAGTGAGTTTCTTACACCTGGACATTTAGATATTTTCTCTAGATTTAAAAAATAATTTGGCTATTTTTTTAAAAATAAGCTTTCAGCCTTGGTCTGTGTCTTCTCTCATAATCTGAACATTTCTTCTCTTGCTACTGTCTTATAAGCCTTGCATGCTTCAGTATTTTTCTTTTTTTCTCCCCTGACTGTATATTTTCAAATAACCTAGTACCAGCTTTCCAGATATATATTATTTTCTGGTTGATCAATTCTGTTGGTGCTTTTTCTTTTTCTGTCTTTTTTTAGACAGGGTTTTACTGAGGTTTAAGCTGGCCTTGAACTCACTTTGTAGCCAAGCCTGGCCTCAAACTTGGAGTAATCTTTCTGCCTCTGCCTCCCAAGTACTGGGATTACAGGTGTGTGTCACCTTGCCTGGCTTGTTTTTTTTTTCCTCCGGTACCGGGAACCGAACTCACGACCTTGTGCTTGCCAGGCAGGCACTTTTGCCACTGAGCTAAATCCCCAGCCCCTGCCTGGCTTGTTGGTGTGTGCATTTTTACCTCCAAATTAAAAAAACTGAATTGTCTCAGTTAATTTTCCCATTTTAGTTATTTATTGTTTCTATGTAATTTCTTGGGGTATGCGGAGCTTCTTTAGAGCAATTCTTTTGAATTCTCTGGTAGGTTGTTCAGCTCCACTTCTTTGGGGTCGGCCAATGGGGAGTATTGGGTTCTTCTAGGGGTGAAATGTTTCCTTCACGTCTCTTACGTGCTGCCTTAGGCTGGAATCTGTGTATTGGTGCAGCTGTCGGCTCTTCTAGACTTTAAGAGCCCATTTTGGTGGTGTTTCATCGCACTCTGAATATGTTATCCTGCTCTCGTCCAGCCTGTGGGGCTCCTGCGAAGTCTGTGGTGGTGGTGGTGGTTCTCCTCCTCTCTTCCTGCATTCAGGACCCACTGCGTCCTTTGACTTCTGATTCCTTAGGTCATGGGCCAGTTTTATTTGCACTGAATCTGGTTGGAGACACAACTTTCTGTAGCTGAGTACCATACCCCAGTCTTAGAGCTTACTGTTTCCTTAAGGACTCTTCCGTCCTGTTTTATCCTTTCTGACCTGAACCCCAGTGACGGAAGTATTTGCTTTTGGTGCAGTAGCACAAATCCCATAATCTTCATTCCTTTTCATTTTTCTCCTCTGTAATGACCTCCTGCCTTCAAGTTCGCAGATGATATTTTCTACGTGATCAAGTTCTGCTGACAGCCACTTGCTATGGCATTATATTTCACTGTTTAATTATCTGCAAAATTTTTATTTCATTACTTCAGTGTTTAAGTTTTCTGATCCTCTCTTTGGATCACTGCTCCCTATTTTCTTGAAGTTTGCTGAGGTGTTTTAGAACAGTTATTTGGAATTCTTCCTCATGCTGTTCACACATATACATCTCTTTAGGGTCTGCCACTGGCACACTCTTCTGTTCCTCCGGTGATGTCTTATGTCCTTGATTGTCCTTGGTCTTTGGGGTGATGATCTATGCACTAGCAGCAGTTATTGCAGCCTGGTGCACCGTCTCTGTCTGGAAGTGCTCTTCAAATGTCATCCTGACCAGAGCTTCCTGGAAGTCTCTCTGGCGTGGTTCTTATGCCTTGGTCCGCTGTGGCCACTGTAGCACTGAGGGATGTCTTAAGCCTGAGTCCAGACTGTGCCAGTGCAGTGCCGGGGGAAATCCCTGGGCCACTGAAGCTGGTGGTGCTGGGTGCGTCCGAAGCACTGGGCTGCCGAGGCCCATCTGCCTCTGAGGTCCGCCCGAAGTCTGTAGCTGCTGCAGTTTGCGGCTAGTGTTATGCAGTGTAAATTGAGTCCACGTTGCAGCGGCTACTGGTTATTTCCTGGTGCTCGGGCTGACCTGCAGTCTCCATCCACAAGTACTCATCTTAGGGCAGGGCTCACGACTGCCTTCTCAGGCTTAGCGTTGGAGTCCAAGGCAAAGTCTTGTGCATATTTCTCTCTTCTTCATCCATAGTGGGCAGTATTTTTGGACACACCGTACTGCCTAAGGTTGGGGGACAGCTGACCCAGTAAATTTGAAACTGTCTTCCCTACTCCCTTCGATGTGGCTTTTGTTTTTATGCCGTCATCAGGTGCTGTGTTCTTTTACCTGGTTTCCTTAGCCTTTGTGAAGGTATTTTGTGCAGAGACAGTTGTTCAAGTTGATGTTTCTGTGGGGATATGGGCCTCCCTGGATTGTTCTGCCATCTCATTCTGCCCTCCCCTTCCCACATTTCTGACGAGCTAATCCTTGTATTTGAAATGTCTTCCCACCTTTGACAAATGATGGATCAAAGCCACACCAGAAAAAATCAGGCCTGTGAGCTTATTCGACCTACTAGGCCAACAGATACTGCTACTCTCTCACTTGGACCATATTTTTCAATCTGCTTCATAAACTACTAATCCCCTACTCACAGGTTGTATAAAGCATTGTCACTTTTATTTCACAAAAGCAGCATTGTCTCTTCTGTCTTATTTTTATTCTTTCACACTCCTGCTAATTAATGCATCCCATAGGCTTGATTTGGTACTTGTTTCCTCCCCAAAACAAAAATGTGTCATTAGGTGTCTTACTAATCTTTGATGCTCCAGAATTGAATGTATTCACTGGCACACAGTAGACACTGAAAAAATGAGCTAAACACTGAAATTTGTGGAATCAAAAAATCTTAACGGTAGTTGACAACAATTGGTGAAACATTTTGACAGACAGTAGAATAAAAAAAAACAAACCACCCTACCAACAATCCCAAAAGCAAAAACCAAAACAAAACCCAGTAGCACGATTAAAAGGAAGCCGTATCTATTTGATGGCATGATAATATCACTAAGGAAAGCTGAAGCAGTGTTCCACATTAGAAGAGAGACTAAACTCGATTAAGAACAGGTACCTGGGAAATTCTTACTGTGCAAAGAAAGTTTGCTTTGACAAGTAATTGGACAGATGATGTACACCATGATAAGTGGGAAGCTGGGGAGTGAAAGAGGAAGAAAGACAGCAGAGAATTCCAGGGAAGACAGGAAGTTTAATGAGGAGAGGTGAAAGTCAAGGAACAAGGAGGGACTCTGATTTGGTGGCCTTTGTCATACTGTGTTAGTGGAGAAGCTAGTTCACTTGACAAGCTCGGTGTGAAATACGATTTTTACTCATAGGAACACACTACTTTCTCGTGATTTATACAATATCACACTTGAAGTCTCTATAGCCTACACACTAGCAAAAAAATGTGTTTTAGAGTCTTTTATAAAAGCTTTTGTGGAATGTTGAGAGCTATTCATACTAGGTAGATAACAAATCCTCCCTTGAAATAATCTCACCCCTAGACAGGAGAAAGCTTTACTCTCGGAGTCTAGAAAAGTGTGTATAGAAATTTCTTGAATGTTGATGAGAAAAATTCAACTTGTTCCATATTTTCTTTTGCACAAAATCTGCAGGTTCGGTGGCAGATTTTTTTATACTGAAATATCATAGCACCCGCATCAGGTATCGGCATCGGTGAAAATCTCACATTTCTAAGGTTTCAAAAAGCAGTTTCAGTCTCCTCTGTGGCAGATGTGGAAACAGCGCCGTGTCCTCGATTCTGGGAAAAAAATGAACTTCTTAGCAATCGTATTTTAGAAATATACAGTGCATCGATGTTTTAGAGTGAGACTTTAAAGTTTCTTGCCCCTGTTTCGGTTGCATTCCCACCTTAGCCTTCTTTCTT
>NW_004955511.1:5362735-5374224 GCF_000276665.1 Chinchilla lanigera | reverse complement strand
GGGGGGGGTTTTCTCCGGTACCGGGAACCGAACTCACGACCTTGCGCTTGCCAGGCAGGCGCTTTGCCGCTGAGCTAAATCCCCAGCCCCTAATGGTGTTCTTGAACACCACAGACACCAGCATCCCCAGACTCACCCTGGCATCTCATGATTCGGCCGTTCTCCCTTCTTCAACCCTCAAGTATCACTTTGACGTTCAGGTTACTGATCCTTCCCAGCTCCACCAACTAAGCTTGCATCCCTTATCGCTACAGTTTAGCTTGAGTTTTGCCTGTTTTAAACTTTATGAATGGAATATAAAATATACAGTCTTTGAGTCTGCCTTTTTATACCAAACATGCCTAAAATTCCCTCATGTCTATAGGTGTGCTTGGTTGTCTTTTTAATTGTTATACAGAATTTAATTGGAGTAATTTACCCTGATGTATTCCTCAGCCGGCCATATTTGTGTGTTGCCATTTTGGAGTTGTTATAAAGGCTCCTCTGTATTATTAATGGAAATGTATATCTTAGCACATCTGACAAACACTGGGTATGTACTAAGGAGCTAATTACTAACTGTGGGATTATGTACATATGATTTTTAGAACGAAATGCCCAGATGGCTTTTATTTTATTTTTAAAAAATTTTTTATGTTTTTGGTACTGGGAATCAAACTCATGACCTTGTGCTTGCTATTCAGGCGCTTGAGCCACTGAGCTATATCCCTGGCCCCCAGATGGCTTTTAAAGCGGTTGTGATGACTTATATTCGAACTAGGAGTGTGGAATTTCTTTTATCTGTACTCTTTATTATCACTGGGAATTGTCAGTATTTTGAAACCCATTCATTGTGCTGGGCACTTCATAGAATTGCATTTAGTTTACTTTATTTAATGTAGTTATTGAAAGGGACTTGTGTCTGATATTTTACCATTTCTTCCCTGTATCTCATGTATGGGGTCCTTTCTTTATCTGTCATAAAATTACTGTTTATTTTTCAATTCCTTTGATTTTTAAAGTACAATTTTCAGTTTTTTTAGTCATAAATACACATCTTAACTTATCCTAATCTATCTTAGATAAATGCCAATTCCAGTAACACACAGCAGCTGTGTTCCCAAGTAGCTCTATCCCCTTCTCTTTCCTTTGATGCTATGTACAGCCATACTCATTTCGTATAGAACACCACTGCACTATAATCACAGCTTTCATAATGTGCACTTATTGAGCATGAGATGGCAAAGTGTGACTCATGAAGTAAGTTATTTATTTATTTATTTATTTGTTTATTTTTCCGGTACCGGGAACCGAACTCACGACCTGGCACTTGCCAAGCAGGCGCTGTGCCGCTGAGCTAAATCCCCTGCCCCTCATGAGGTAAATTTGCTAACAAAGTTTTATTGAAAAAGCCATCAACCCTTCATTTATGTGTTGGGTGGGTACTTTCATGCTAAATGGTAGATCCAAGAATTTATGATGTATGGAATTAATGTTGCTTATTAGCAGCCTTCAATTAAGGAGATTATTCCAGATTACCTGAATTGGATGCTGTTTATTATTCCACATTACCAATGCAGTTTATGCAGGTGTTTGTTAAATAAATTAAAGTATATACATACAATATATTTACATGGAGTTTTGTAATCTTTTGTGGTTATTCTTAATGGCGCTCTTTATTTATGTGCGTTTGAGTTTCCTTTGACGTCATCTCTTTCTGGTGTTTCTTCACGTGGCATTTCTGCTGTCAGGGCACTCTGTTCATCTGTGTATATCTCCATTTCATCTTCAATTTTTGAAGGATAATTTTACAGGATGCAGAATTTTTGAATTTTTTTCCTCTAGCACTTTAATATGCCACCCCCACTAGCTCCTGAACTCCACTGTTTCTGATGAGAAGTCAGCTGTCAACCTCACTGTCGTTCCACTGTTTACTGAGCCCTTGTTTGTCCTGCTACTTCCAATATTTTCACTCTTTTTAAAACTCAGTTTGATGGAAGTGTCTAGGAAGCAGTTGATTTGTGTATGTTTTAGGGTAGGGACATTGGATTTGTTCATGCATACGATCATCTTTTCTATCACATTAGCTGAGTATTTGTTCATTATTTCTTCCATTTTTTTCTCTATCCATTTAATTTCTGTGGGATTCCCATTCAACATTCTCAATGGTGACCCACTGGTTTATTTTTTAAATTTATTCTTACTTTTTTAGTTGAAAGAAAAAAATAAACAATAAAAGCAATGGTATAAAATTTCAAAACAAGCTTGTAGGAGAGTAACATTGTGTTAGCACATTGTATATTGTTATCTTCAAAGCAGTTGCTCATATTATACGATATAGGCATGAAAAACTGATCAAACAGTATAGGCATATACCTTTCCTTTCAATGAGCTAATAGCAATTAGTAGTATGACTATCTATTGCATGTGTGTGTGTGTGTGTGTGTGTGTGTGTGTGTGTGTGTGTGTGTGTGTTTATCTATTTTTCCATTTCCCTTCCTTCTTTTCTGCAGTGGTTTCTGAGGCTCTGTTTACCTCTTTTTTTCCACTGCTGTTTGGACTGATCTTTTTTGTGCTATTTTTCTGCTTGTTGATTTTTGTCTTCTGTTTGTTCACATCTGCTCTTCAGCTTTTCTAGTGAGTTTTTCATTTCAGTTATTATGTTCTCAGAGTACAACTTGAGAATTTCTACTGTTTCTAAAAATAATTGCTGACAGTGTCACTTGATGAGCTATATCACTGCCATCCTATAACTTTTCAAACATATTTAGGCTTTTGACATCTTTGTTAAGTGGAATATTTGTCTTCCTCCTTTTCTCAAGAGACTATATCCAGTGCTGAGTGCTCTTGTCATTGTACTGGTACTGTTCTGGTGTGGTTGAAACCTGGACATTTTATGTAATAAGTTGTAGCAAATCTGAGTTCTGATTGCATCATCTACTCCAGAAGTGGTGGTTGTTACTATCATTGGTAGTAGCCCTACCTCTACTCCTTGTGGCGCGCCTGTTTCTCTTGAAGCACGTGGGCTCTGACTATCCACTCACTGTGTAATTTTTATCCTTTGTTTTTATTTTAAGACCAGCTTTCCAGGCTTGTCTCCTGTTTACTCTCTTTTGCCTGATTGCAGTGCAGCCTCTCTGACAGTGGAGCCACCGCCTTCTTAATCTGGGCATCCTTTGGGCCTATTACAGTGCCTATCAAATAGTAGACCCTCCATTACTATCTGAGGGAAAAGTAAATGAATGTTAGCGGTCTAGTTATTTTAAATCTGTGAGGGCGTAATCTTTCTCATAAGCCTTTGTGGCATGGTGAGTTGTTAGGCACGTTTGAAGTTTGACTCTGCAATCACACTGTCAGGGATCTGCTACCAACAGAAATAATGTTCTCTTGCCTGTACACATATCTGTATTGAAATGTTCTCTGAGTCAGTCCTTATAATTTGGAAAAAAAACCTGGAAAAAAGCTAAATATGCCGGGAGAAGTGAATATTAAAGTGCAATGAAATAATTAAAAGTTATTGCTTAGATATGTTTTGTGGTGGAAAGTTGCTCAAAATAGTTGCAAAAAGTGCACATGGCAAAATACCGAGACTGTGATCAGACAGTTAATTAGTAGAAAAGAAAATTGTTGTATGTCCTTTTTGTGTAGATGTGGATGTATGGGAACATTCATTTTTAATGCGTAATTTAAAAATTATTTATAGTTTCATGTGTTAGTTTTGTAATTTTATGTTTTCTAGTTACAAACTACGGGAGAAAGTGAAGACGACTGGGCATTTCATTCTTCTCGTTTCCGCACATAACGTGCAGTGCACTTCAGCTCCTCATAACAAGCTTACTAGAAACTGCTCTTCTGGAGAAAACGCTTACCAGGCTGCCACACATGAAGATCGAGTGCATAAGGGTGATGAAAATTTCCAGGAAGTAGACGGCCAGTAACACACGGGAAACTTCCCTCCCCAGTTTCTGTAACCAGGAAATAGAGGAAATTTCGCATTTTTTGTCAGTGCAAACATGGTCTTGGAAGGAGCTTCTTGTGTAAGAGTCAAGGAAAGGGAGAATCAACCTCTTTTGCAATTTGATTTCTCCAGCATTTTGATCCCACTGCTTCTCACCTCAGTTTTCGCGCCCTTCCTCCCACTCCACTGTTCGCGGCTTCCGTCCTTGACCACCATCCTGTCCTCGCTAAACCATCCCCGGCACAGCCAGCCCACCGTCTCCACCTTCCCATTAATCAGGTTTGGTGCTCCTATCTCTAATAAGGTGGGCACCAAGAGATTTCTAAACAAATGAACAAACAATCCTCTTGTCTATTAAGAAAGCTATTATTAATTACAAACTTACTTAAACTCATATTTGTAGTGATAAAAACCTCACATAAATATTGCTATGACATTGTATGAAGTCATTGGTCAATTTAACAAGCTCAAAGAATATTTCACATGGAAGTACAAGGTTATCGTTTTTGGGATAAGTAAGCAGATACTTTCTGCTGCTACTGGAAAGATATTTTCAACCACATAGAGGACTGGTATGTCATATGAGTTATACAGGAGATCATCCTAAGAAAGTAGTTTTTGTGCTACCTATCCAAACCCAAGAATGATACTCAGACCTAGAACTGTCTCTGCTTCCATTCATCTTTTCCTCCTATTCTTTTTCCTTTACCTTTGTTGGCTTTATTTAATGTCTTTTATATGCAAGAAACTTATTGGGTGGTGGAATTATATGGTGGGTAGAGTGGCATAAAAACTTCCTCTTTCCTTGGAGTTTATGATCAAATAGAAAAGATGGAAAAGTAATATAAAGTCACATATGGTATGATTAATGTGTCAGTCACTATAGGGAACAGCAGGGTCACTGAAATCCATTAATATCCAGAAAGTCATCATAAAAAGGTAGGACCTTTGAGAAATGGTAGGACTCATTAAAAAATGAAAGAAGCAGAATTCTAGGCAGCTTTCAGTTTTTATTTACTTGCTTCATTGTAACCCATCTTGTTTTGGGAAGTGTGATAAAATAATGGAGAACTGGAGACATACTCTAGGATCCATTATGATCCATTACAACAATGCACAGTTTCTTAATGTGAGCCAACAACTGCATCCAAGAGACACTGTTTGTGAAACTGATACAAAGTTTTGAATGAAGTATCGTATTCATTTATGTGTGATGCAAATGGAAAGATAAGGAAAGAGATGAGTTTTTAAATACCCAGGTATAGAGTCCTCATTTCAGTGTGTTGGCAGCATTACATAATCAGATTATTTCAGCTGGAAACTATGTCCTCCTTATTTTCTGCCCCCAAAATTAGAACTAAAGATTTCTACACTGCATCCCCTGGTGAGGGGGGGTTTTCTTACAGTTTACAGGGAGACTCATGTTTATTTAAGTCCTGGTTCATCACATGTAGTGTGTTTTGGGGTGCTGCACTTTCCGTGTTTTCTGTCTCTGCCTCCAGGTCTCTGCTGTCTGTGTTTGGCTTCTTCCTGCCAGCAGTCATCCGTACGATGTATCGCCCTCTGGAGAAGTCGCACACAGGGCGCAAGTGGCAGGAGGCCGGGCCCCACCTACACTCACTCTTCAGTTCTTTATTATAATTGCTGCCTATTTGCTTTTGTTGTTTAAAGAAGGAGAAGCTGCTATCTAATCTGGGAGATTTATATAACCTTGGCCAAAACACTAATCATCTGTGATTTTGAATTTAAGGCCAACACAACTGAAATAAATCTATTATCCGTAAAAAAATTAACATTTACTAGAGAATGTTGCTGCCTCAGAAAGCAACACAGTTATTTCCATAGTACAAAGTTTGTGACTTGTTACTTGATCAGAAATGACAGGCTTATGTGTATTTAGCATCTGAGGAGTTCGAGCAGAATTCAGCTAAGCCAGACAGGTTGTTACTAAAAGTCCTCTGCTAATTCGGAAATCACTAGGTGTTGGCAGTTCAAATCATATGTATTAAGAGCAGAATTCTTTTTGACTTTGGGAATATTTTTATGCTCAAGGATTATTCTTTTCTTGCATTAAAAGAGCCATAAATGACCTTGAGCCTAATGTACAGCTCCTTAGCATGGCAGCCCTGCTGTATTTTAACTAGGCAAGTCAAGAGTTCAAATAGCTTATTAATATTCCCTAAAATTGTATATCTTAGAATTATAATTTTTAATCAAGAGCTCACTACTAAATCAAAGCATCACATGAATAACAATAAATGCCTGATTTTGCCTCCCAAGTCTTCAAAGTAACTGAAAAAATAATTTTGAAATGAAGACGTTTCCATAGAATTGGTCGCTTACCGCTTGCCCGTAATTCTTATATGACACAGATTTAAAAGAGGACAACTCCACCAAGGTTAGAACCATTGAGATGAGTGCAGCAGTCATACATAAGAGATTCAGGCCCAGAGAGGATATAGTCTGAAAGGAAGACAGAGGAAGTTTGTTATATTCACAATACTGCTTTTTTTTTTTTTTTTTTTTTTTGAGACAGGTTCTTGCTCTGTAATTCAGGCTGTTCTTAAATTCACTATGTAGCCCAGGCTGGCCTCAAACTCATGGCGATCCTCCTACCTCAGCCTCCTGAGGGCTGGGATTACAGATACGTGCCACCACACCCAACCAGAATACAAATTTTGGTTAAATCACTTGTTTTGCTATTAAGTAATCCTGCTGTGAGGGTTTAGAAGTGTCTGTATGTTTACAATTCGGGTAAAATATTTTTCTAGTGTAGACGAAACCCAATTAATTTAGAGGAAACATTAAAATAGTATCAAGCTTACGAGCATTCTGAGGTGCAAACATTGTATTTTACAATCTGGGCTTTTAATGCAACTTAGATGTCAAGGTTTTTGGGGGGTACATGCTTGCAATATGTAGGGATTACTTTCCTCGGGTGGAGCTGGTCCACATACATAAAACATCTTGATTCTTTTTTCATCCTCTTTCCCTTTCCTGCCTCTGTCCTCCCTCCTTGTCTTGATCCCTTTCCTGTTTGAGACGGTTATCTCCCTACTTCCTATTGTCCATCTTTTATTCTGCTCTTTATTTATATCTTGGGTTTCTCATGTAAGAGAAACCATGCAGTATTCAAGCTTGCATGTCTGATTTATTTCACAACGTTATTGTGTCAAGGTACATCCACTTTCCTATAAATGTCTCAAATATATCCTTTATGGCAGAGTCGTACTCCATGGTGTGGAAAAATCAAACTAATTTCTTTTAGCTCTAAGATTCTAAGACTATTTCTCAGTTCTGCAATTCTGAGATTATTTTTCCTTTCCAATGTTCACCTACATCACAGATCTTTTTTCCTCGACAAATAACTTACTTTGTTACAAGATACAATCCTGTTTCCAAATTGGATGGTTCAGAAAATGAAGTTTTACAGCACTATAATATCTGTACATAAAGGCATTTGATCTTAAGACTAGAAAAAAATTATAAGATTATAATTATCTTAATATTCATGTAATGCTAAAAGGTAGAACATCAAACAAAATGAAACTACATTTAAATTTATTATAAAGAGAATCAAAACAATAATAAAATAACAGCAACATAGATAAAGACAAAAAGCAAAACCAATAAAAATTATACAGGATTTCAAAACAAAATGATAGGAATTAATAGTGCCTGTTATATTACATTGTTATCTTCAACAAAGTTGCTCAGATTACCAGATGTAAGAATGCAAGACTGATCAAACCATTAAAGAGAGTAAAAAAAAAAAAATTAGAAATGATACAGAGCTTCACCAAACAAGATGGTAGGAATTCACCAATAGTTGTTTTTTATTGCATATTGTTGTGCTCAAATTAGTTGTTCATATCACCAGATACAAGCATGAAAAACTGGTCAAAAAAATTTAAGCATTAACTGTTCCTTTCAATAAACCACCAGACATTAGCAGTACAATTATCCCAGCTATCCTTCTACATATATATGTATTTTCTCTTTTTTCTTCTTTCTTTCTTTTCTCTCTTTCTTTCTTTTCTTTTCTTTTCTTTTCTTTTCTTTTCTTTTCTTTTCTTTCTTTCTTTCTTTCTTTCTTTTTCTTTCTTTCTATTTCTATTTCTTTCTTTTTCTATTTTTCTTTCTATTTCTTCTTTCTATCTTTCTATTTCTTCTTTCTTTCTATTTCTCTCTTTCTTTCTTTCCTTTTCTTTCTTCTTTCTATTGTTTCTTCTTTCTTTTTCTCTCTCTCTCTCTTTCTTTCTTTCTTTCTCTCTCTTTCTTTCTTTGTCTCTTTCTTTCTTTTCTTCTCCTTTCTCTCATCCCAGGACATTTAAATTTAGAAGTGTTTACGTAAAGTAGTAGGATTTTAACTATTATCGCACATTTGTTTACATTAATTTATAGATGCTGGATTTTCATTTGATTTCTTCATGTATTTTACAGGGAGTGTAGATTTCTTCATGGTTTAAACATCGTTTTTTTCATTAAAACCTCTTGCTTACTTTTGTGACAGGTAATTTCTAGAGATGCCCCACACGTCCCAACTTACCAGGGCTCGAGTTGGATTCTTCGCTGTCTTTATCATGCAGACTCCTGATACGATAAACTGGACATAAAAAGACATGCATGAAACTCATTGACAAGGACTGCCAACTTAAAACGCTCTTTACAAATTTCCTCTGCTAAGTCAATTATTCTTTCTAACACTAACAAAATTTAAAGAAGTTTTAGTGGAAACAATGAGGACTTCTCACTACTTTCTATCATGAGGTAGTGATGTCATCAAAAGGTAACAATTGTTGAAAGAAAGAAACAGTAGAGTCATAGCAACCAAGTATATAAAGAACAGTGGACAGAAAAAGAGAATAGTGGACAGAACGTAGGTGGTTGTATCAGTCACGGACAGCCTAAAATGTCCTGACCAAAACTGCACACACGCATGCATACGTGTTTGTGTGTGTGTGTGTGTGTGTGTGTATGTGTTGTCTCATACATAACTGGCAGTGAGCCACCAAAAAAAACACCCAACAACAAACAAATAAACAAAAACTCCAAATGGTAAAAATGTTTGAAGAGATCAAGGAAAAAAAATAAATAAGCAAATTCATAAGATGGTCAGTGTGCTTAAAGATGATTTACATGAATAGAGAAAGGCATTAACAAATATCCAGTGAATATAAAGAAAACACAAAAATAAGGTGGTTAAACTAGCATGTTCCCACCTGTTTGAAGCACCAGAGGTACACGCATAACTGTGCATCGTGTGGCAGGGACATTCCCATTGGGTGGGACAAGCTGCTGTGAATGTGTTGAACACAAGGTACAAATAACTCTTTTGTTAAATAATTAGAAACTGTGAAAAGAAATCAAGCAGAAATCCAGACCGGGGGAAATTTCACTTGAGAGTGTGGGTGGACCTGTGGTCAGGGTGAGGGGAGAGTGTGAGAGCTGGACGGCAAGGTCGTGCAGCAAAGCACGTACTCCGCGGTGGTCTAAGAACATGAAGGCACCAAAGCTGGAGCCATCGGCTGCTGGACGACTGCAGAAAAGCCCCCCAAACCAAAAAACAAAAATGAAAAAGCCAAAACCCCTCCCCAGAGAACTGATCTAAGAGACCAGATTACACAGGAGTGTAAGCGTATCTAAGAGACCGGATTACACAGGAGTAAAGCAAAGAAGAGGACTCCAAAGTATGAAAATTTATTCATGAAAATCATAGCAGAAAATTTTCCCAGTGTAGAGAAAGTATTCAATTTTCACCTAAGTGAGGCACAGGGAACCCCAAACAGCCATGACCAGAAAACCTCTCCGTGAAACATCGCGATCAAAGTTCCAGAAATGCAGCACAAAGAGAGAATACCAAAACCTGTTAGAGTAAAACAGCAAGTAACCTGTCAGGGAAGCCTGTCAGAATAGCAGCAGATTTCTCAGCCCGACCCCAAGGCCAGGGGGAACATGGAGTGAGCTTTCTCAAGCCCTAAGTAAGAAAACAATTGTCAACCTCTATACCCTGCAGATGTAGACCTCTAAGTCCTGCAAAACTATCCTTCAGAATCGATGGAGAAACATTTTCCAGAGCAAAGAAACCCTAAAGAAATCCATGACTACTAAGCCAGCATTGCGGAAAACACTGACGGCGTCCCAGCAGAGATGGGGAGGCCGACCGCACCAGCGAGCCTGAGGGAGTGTCCATCTAGCTGAGCGAGTAAGCCGGGGGAAAAAGGAAGGACTCAGGACCGGAAGATCAGCGCAGAGACAGGACTCAGGAACTGTCTTAGGATGGTAATTCTCAGCTCCTGGTCTAACGCCCCTGTGAAAAGACACAGACCTGCAGATTCAGTCGGAAAACACGCTCTCACCATGGCGGGGAGACACGCCTCATCCGTAAAGAGATGCATATCCTGAGAGATGCTGTTTTTAGAAGGCGAATAATTAACACTAAAGGACATAGAGCACTTATTTGGATTTTGCTTGAAATTTCACTAGTTTTCTCCTAATTTTTCCCAAGGTAGTTAAGCACACTGATGAGCCAGTGTGGGAAAGGCAGGGGATCTCCGACCACTGCTCCTTCTGCTGGTCATTTTCGCTCTTCAGCACTGGCTGCCCCCTCCTGTAGCTCGGACCGCTGCTCCAGGCACGGCTAAAGGGCTTTCTTTGCTCCTGCGGCTGCCTCTGGCCGTCCCTTCTCCTCCCGCTGCGAATCAGATGTTTTCGGATGCTGTTGTCCTCCGTCCTGCCTGGTGGACTCACCTGCTCTTTCCTTGATCATTTACCTCTTTCAGATCATATATACACTTATATATATATATATATATATATATATATATATATATATATACGTGAATATATAAATATATATATGAATGAGGTGCTTCTAATACTTTGGGTGTATGGTTATTAGAATTTCTCTGCTCTAATCCTTTATGTCAGTCTCTTTTAGCTGTCCTGATAGTTCTCCTGTCCTTATTTTAATTTTCAGGTCTCAATTTTATGTGTGCCACCCTGACCATTACCTGCTATCGTTCCAGTACGTGACTTACAGTTTTAAAACACCAACCCTCTGTTTATGTCCCGGGTCAATATTCTGAGACTCTCAACTTCCTGTTGAACTGTTCCATTAGCTTAAATTCCATGGCCCGACATGGCGAACATCCTTCGTACCACCCTTCACTCTGTACCGTTCCTGTTTTCTTACGGTGTCGTGGCTGAACTCAAGGCCCGCTAAGCGTGGCTTTTCCTCCTACCGTGTGCTTGTGCTTATGCGCCTGGCTGTGGCTGAGGGAGACGCACAGCCCATCTCCCTGCACAGCCGTGCTCCCGGCCCTCGGTCAGTGCTGCCTGGAAACGCCCTTCCTCTTCTATCCTCCTGCATGCTCTCACATTTCTACATGACTTTTCTTTCACCTTCTCCCCTCCTATTTGACAATCCTCACTTTGGATTCATGATCTCACTTCCCATTTCACTCAAAAATCTGATGTTATTGGAATAAAAGTTCCACAAGCTCCCTTGCTTATCAGAAACTATGCGCTCTCTCTCTCTCTCTCTCTCTCT
>NW_004955511.1:5349542-5362635 GCF_000276665.1 Chinchilla lanigera | reverse complement strand
TGTGCTTGCCAGGCAGGCGCTTTGCCGCTGAGCTAAATCCCCAGCCCCTTCTTTTTGTCTTTTTGAGACAGGGTCTCGCGATGCAGTTCAGGCTGGCCTGGAGCTCACTCTGTAGCCTAGGCTGGTCTCGAACTTGCAACGATCCTCCTGCCTCAGCCTCCCGAGTGCCACCACACCTGGCCTGCTCTCTTTCTTACAGTGTCTTCCATCTCGTTCCCTGCCTAACACAATTTACAGCTGTAAGCTTCTCAGTCTCTGCTGCCAGAGGCTTCCCTGTGCCCCTTAGGTTGCTTCGTAGCACCCTTGGCCTCTGAACACTAGATGTGCCCTGGAAAAATCACAGACGCTCTCCAAACACTATGAAATGTTTCTGTGGTGTAAACTACCTCTTTCTGGGAACTGCTGTTGGAGATAACTGTCTATGCTCTCAGCTATTTGGGCATTAAACTTCATCCCCTCTGGCCTACACAAATACCTGGTGCTTCATTTATTTCATATCATCAATTTCTTCCTCCTGGTTCAGTCCCTTTACCAAAGGCCTAGAGAGTACTTCAACTCAGAGGCACCTCTGTTGCCCACATTTCCCCAGCCCCTGCCTCATTTCTCAGTAGCGCATCAGAGCAAAGTCCTTGTAGGACCCGTCTGTACACGCTTTCTCAGATTTCTCTCTTCCTCTATTTCTTCTTTCAGGGCCAGGGTAGTACCAGGAGCTGAGCCTAGGGACTTCACAATGAGATACATTTCCAGCCCCTTTAAAAAAAGTTTTTATTTAGGGATAGGATCAGACTTAAGTGAAGAAACTGGCCAGGCTGCGCTTGAACTTGTGATCCTCCTCCTTATGTATCGCAAACGGATTCAGTCAGCCTCTTGCCACACAAATCTACTGAAAATACTTGTCACGCTTCCTAACTGGTCACCGTACTGCTAAACTCAGCAGGCAGTTCTCAGTTTTCATCTTATTTGCTGAATCAACAATGACAGAGAGACAGAGAGAGAGGATGAGAGAGATCTCCCTATTTCTTGTAACACAGCATTTCTTGTGACTTCCAGCATGTCTCACTCCCCAGCTTTCCCTCCTAACACTAGAGCTGTCTGGACATCACAGAAGATGCAGTTGAGGGAGTGATGCCGACGTATGTGAGGAGGTGCAGGGGAAGACTGTAAGTATGGTCAGGGCTCCTCGTCTTTGATGTACCTCTGGACAGTTGCCCTACTGTTGCCACTGTGTGTTCTCTCCTGTCGCTGCAGGTCTGGGAACAGCACCTGTACATCAAAGATGCTCAAAACAAATTTGTTGCATGAAAAAATTTAACTTTTAATAAAGTACCAGTGTGGCCTTTAGTTACAGAATTCTTCTGAAAACAGGGGCTAAGAATCTCTGCTGATCAAGTAGGGGACTTAGACAGTTATTCTAACACAGCCAGGTCCACAACAAAGACCTCTTTTATTTATGTGGTACAAGGGGTTGAACCCAGTTTCTTTGCACAGAGCTACATCACCAGCCTCTCTTTCTTATTGGTACATGTTTGCAATACATAACAGCTACTTTCATGGCAGGTAACTGGTACATATATACGTGTATATGGTACATGTTAATTATTTTTTAAAAACATTTTTGAGATAAGTTCTGTTGTAGTCAGGGTTTGCAAGGAAAACAATACAGGACACATAATTTATAGAATTATTTTATAATAGTCACTCAAAGAGTCATATACAAAGAGACTGCAAGAAATCTGCTCACACACTAAAGACCAGAAGAATCTAGCTGAGGGCCTGGATCCCACAGTAATGTCCTGTATGAGTCCAGCTAAAGACCTAGAGCCCATAACAATGCCCCCAACAGGTCCAACTGGAGGCCAAGGGCCCACCATAATGTCTCATGCAAGTCTGTTCCACAGATCTGTGCTGGGAAGGCCGAAGGGACAGTGGTGGAAGCTAGAAAGCCTATGCCAACAGGATGAAGGATCTGTGCTAGTAGGCTGAGGGATCTGCACAGGAGTCAGGAAGTGACGCTCAAAGTAAGAACCAGAGCTCCACCGAAGTGAACCGTAGCTATCCTCAGCGACAAGGTCCCACGCTCCTCTGATGATGAGAATAGCCGAGACTATATCAGGAAAGCCAGTGCCACAAGCTTCTCCAGGACATTGAACAGTGCGCCATCTTCCCCTCTGAAGCCAAGAAGCGATGCTCAAAGTAAGGACCAGAGCTCCCCCAGTGAGAACCATAGCCATTCTCAGTGACAACAAGGTCCTGAGCTCCTCTGACAGTGAGAACAGCCCAGCTCATATCAGGAGAGACAGCATGATAAGCTCCTCCAGGAGAACAAACAGCTCCAGGACAACCAACAGCTCCCTAACAACTTCTCAACTTCCTCCTCTCCAGTTCTGCCTCTTATGCTGCTGGCAGCAACTCTCAAGTGGGCCCCCCACACCCAGCACCACACAGATGCAGTTCAGCTGGGTGTTACAAGTTGACCACCAGTTGTCAGTCTACCACAAGTTTTCATTAAGTTTGCTGATTTGCTTGGACTTGGGATCCTCTTCCATCTGCCTCCCAGAGTGCTGGGGTTACAGGCACCCACCACCACCACACCTGGCTCCCCCTCTTCTGTTTAGAGATTTTTTTCTATCTTCTACTTTAGACATGGGTATTATTCACTGAGTGATTAAATCTGTATAAATGTCTACTCACAAAAATTCCCCACAGTGTGCATCCTGTTTTGTATGTTAAAGGTTCATATTTCCCGAAGACTCCTTTAATTTGTCCCATATATAAAACCAACAGGAAGTACCACATTAAAACACTAAAGATGCCGAGCATAATCTGGACAGCCTGTGAGAAGAGAATATCATTAGTACAGAAACGGTGCAAAACATAACCGTTAATTCCAATAAGTCTTCACTGTAAGAGACATTCATGCTTAAATAACCATGCACGTAACAATGCATTTCCTGAACTAGTGAACCCAGACCGAAGGATCTAGCCAGGAAGGACTGAAGGTTCCCAACCAGGAGTCAGCTGTACCAGGAGCAAACAGGTTGTTCCACAAAAGTAGCTCTGATCAGCTCTTTCATAAGAAAGTTCACAATTCGACTATAGGACAGGCCATCATCTGTACTCACTAAGTAATGGCATAGGGGACAATATTTAGAGTAGCTCAGAGAAGTGGTTTCTAATCTACTCAGATGCATGAAGCTACGCTGTCAACATTTTCTTGTAGTAATGTTTTATGAAGGAGGATAACTTTTTGAATCCTATAAAGATTTACCTTTTCCTTCAAGGAATATGTGGTATGTGTTTTTTCACAAGTACGCTAGATTGAGGGACAGTTTAACACAACCACACAAAGGACATCCATGCTACACTTGCATAAACAAGGTTTCCATGTTGGACAAGATGCAGGGTTAGAGTAGAGTTATTATTCAACTTTAGTTTTTAAGAATGTAATCATTCAGTAAATATATCTCAGTGAATTTATTTCTGAATTTATATATAGGTACTGAATTACATATTTAATTACTCTTTCAAATGACAGGATATTATTTTCATTTTCATATAAACTTTAATAGGAAGCTATCTAATGTTTTAAGGGTCCTAGCAAACCCTTGCAAATCAAGTAGTCTATGACACACATTAATGCCATTGGCTAACTTTAGAGGTACATTTCAAAGAAGGTATTTTTTTCTTTTGTTAAAAGAAGCATCTCTTTTCTGATAAGAACTGTATGTAGTAGATTTAGAATTTAGAGGCATCAAATTTGCAAAGATGGTATCATTCAGAGCTTCTCTGGATTTGACTGGGAGAAATATTTTCCTTTGGACTGAAAGTCCAGAGGGGCCTGGACTTTGTTCTCATTACGGTATCACCAGCCTCTTGGCTAGTGATCGCCGCAAGAGCACAGCGCTCTCTGGGATACTAATTCCACATATGTTTCCATGGTCCAAAGAAGTGGGCTGGAAATATAATATCTCTGTATATCAGTGAGTATTGTTCTATAAAATTATAAAGTATCTTAATAGTCAAAGCTTGTAAAAAACACATTGCCAGTGTGTGAAGGACAAGTTGGGTTTTCTTATTTAAAAATGGTTCTTACTGAAGAGCCAGTGAATAAGTTCCAGGAAGTCAGACTTCCTCCCTCTCACTTATTAAAAAAAAAGGAGGGGTAAATTCTCAGGAGAAGACCCATGGCTTTTATTCCATACCCAAAGTGGTCTGTTACCTCAAAAGGTTAACTACCTCTGCTAACAATCAGGAAGGAAACTTAGACAACTGGTCTACACAGTACCCACATTCAAACAAGAAGTTAAAGACGTTAGAGTTACTGAGAATGGTGCCTCACCCTGTAGGCTGTAAAGTACACGATCCTCATAATTCCTTACTTACTAAGTGCTTACTAAGACAACTACATAAATCTATAGTTTAACAGGGTTATAACTTAGCAGGACATTGGTAATTGAACAGGTTTATACTTACTTACTAAGTGCTTACTAAGACAACTACATAAATCTATAGTTTAACAGGGTTATAACTTAGTAGGACATTGGTAATTGAACAGGTTTATAACTTAGTAGAACAAATCTATAATAGAAACAGATGAATTTATAATCATTTTACTGCACAGACATAAAATCAGCAATGATAGGTCTCTCTCACAGTTAAGGAAAGCATATACATATTCTTTCTCTAAAATTTCACTGCTCATTTTGCTTTCTCTATTATCCTGCATGTGTTTGCTTGGTTACTACACTTACTTCTAACTACACTTTAGTTTATGAAGACATGAGATCAGTCAAAATTTATAAAAGACAATCTATGTATTTTTAAAAAGATCTTTTATGCCTTGATTGAACTAAATCTACCTCTTTCAGGTCCAACACCACCACACTTTCCCAAACTGAACTACTTTATGACCATGCAAGTGGAATGTTACTTACCCCCACAGCAAGACTGTCTGATTTAGAGATGTGTGCATTCCCACACGCCATCCTACTAGCACTTCCTCTAGTTGTTTCTAACCTCTGGTGATATCTTTATTATCAAACTTCTAAAAAGAGCAACAAAACACATACACATGATTTTCTGAGAAGAAAATACACAAATTTGATTTTTTTAAAAATAGTTTTGCAATTACCTCCCAAACTCAGAAGCAACAGCTTTCTCCTTTCTATGGTTTAATTCTTAGAGGCATCCTCTTGCATTCGCCTATCCTGAATGACTGTCTGTGACTGGAAAGCCTGGATGGATGACTAAACAATATTGGTCTATTACAGATTTTATCTCTTAGTTGTTAACAGTATCTCTAGGTAACAAAGCAAGCATAAGGGACACCAAGGGACTGGCAGGCAATTTTCAATACAGGTTTCAACAATTCATTTGCAATTAATAGTCAATTTAATGTGCTTCATGCTGACATGTTTACATTTTCAAAACTAAGTTCTTGTACTTAAGTTGGCCAGTGTGATTTTTTGTCCATGTATACCTGCTACCTTGTTCTTCTTTCTGTATTAAAATAACTTTTTCTGTCAATATCTTATCAAAGTAGCTTCTGTTATTCTAAATGTATTTCCTGTTCCTTTCTTTCCTGTTATTCCTGTGCTTAGATCACGTTTACATAGATAAAATCCTAGCTAGTAGCTCTATCTCCCTGTGTAGATACGAAACTCTATATATGCTAAATGTGTCATGCATAACTCAGTAGTGTGTCCCGCCACCTGATGATTGTAATTTTGGTCTTGGTCTTTTCAAAAAGGGGAAGTTCTGACTGAATGACTCCAAAACCTTCAAGTTTAATGACTTAACTATTTTCAGGAACCTTTGGCGTCTAAAATTTAATTTCTTAGTGTGTCTAAACGTCATGACAGCTAGCATTAGTAAAAGAGAGAAAGCAGCACGTTTGTACCTGAGGTGAGCTGCCAACATCCCGACACCACATTTGAGAAGTAACAAAGGGTTCAGGCCTTAGGCAACCACGTTTAATCTCTGTCCTGATGAAATAAAATGCCACAGAATTATAGAATTTGTGTAACGAGAAAAAATTGTATCAAGATTGCTACTGTCACTTATCAAAACACAGGAAAGTGAGAAGAAGTCCTTCTGTGTATAAAGATAAATTCTTTTCACAGAAATAGCTTAACAGTGTAAGAAGCATGACGAGACTTGGGGGAATAAAATATTTATTATCACTATAATCTCTATTAGGTGCCACCAAAGCCACCCCAAGAGAAATAGTCATCAAACAGCTAACGAGAAAAAATAGTGTATATGCCTATGTTTAAAACTCCCAGCTTAGCTGATGGATGAAAGAAGTACTCCAATACATTCAAGAAATAACTGGTTGGAGTTCTAAAAATGTTCTGCATTTGGCTATTCTACCTCCCAATTATGCATCCTGTTTTTATGAAAGCAAGGAAAAGTAATGAAGTAATCACTTGTGTTTATTTTCTTGTGACCCCCGTACTAACAGAAAAGCAGGCTGCGAACAAGTCCCCTAGGCCGCATTCCAAGCGCACTGTCACCCCCTCACCCCGCAGGCAGGTCCCTACGAGGACTGCGGTCTGCGCTACCTCCCAATTTACCCCTCAAAGTCCAGCCTCTCCTGTGGCACGCGGAGGTCCGGCAGGCTGTGGGGTCCCCGGGTCCGGATCCTCACCAGAGCCCAGGCTGAGGAGGCAGGTTCCGCCTGGGGTGGCCCTCAGAGCCGGGTGACTGGACCCCGCCGCGTGGCATCACAGAGGTGGCCGAGTCCAGCCTACTGGTCCTCAGGCGCCCAGGGACCAGGGTCTCCAAGGCAACGGCCTCCTGCGCATGCTCGCCTCAGCGAGCGCATGCGCGCATGCAGTGGGCTCGCAGTCTAGAAATGGCGACAAAGTGGGGACCGAATTTGGTTGTGGGTGTTCAACTGCCTTTGCCCCTCTTCCACACATAAGGATCAGGGCCATGGATGAAAAGTCAGTCCTTCACTTTTTCTGTCAAAGAGAAACGTTGACCACAAAGCCCTTTAGGACGTGTGAGTATGGAAGAAGGCAAGCAGTTGAGTTCACGGGTCAGCCCCCCCACCAAACATAAGTAAGAAAGGGAGGATATTAGTGAGAGTATCTAGCAGGATGCCAGGAAGACTTTACTCAAAGTTTTTTTTTTTTTTTAATTATGCTTGCCATGCACAGTAATTACATTCATCGTAGGGAATTGGTACCTGTACCTATCACATCTTCATCACTTTCATACCCTTGCCTCTGTCCTCTCCTCTCCTTCCTTTCCAAGGCCCTCTCCCTGTCTGTACAAAGTCTAACTCCCTTTTTAAAATTTTAACATCATTTATGTTGGTTTAAAAATTATTTCTATTTCAGAGAAGCTATGTGATATTTAGCCATCTATGTTGGATTTATTTCACTTAGTATTATAGCCCCATGATCATCTATTTTCCTACAAATAACTCAAATTTATATTTCTTTATGGTTGAGTAATACTGCACAATCTGTGCATGTCACATTTTCTTTTATCTGTTCATCTGTTGATGGGCATACAGACTCTGTCTGTAATTTAGGTATGGTGAGTTGTGTTGCTATAAACATGGGTATGACTGTGTCAGTGTAATATGACTTCACCTGGGTCAGTTGGATTTCTAGTTTTGATTTTTGAGGAATTTCCATAGTAGTTGTACTAGTTTCCATTCCCCCCTACAACATAGAAAGGTTCATTTTTTTTTTTTCCTCTCATAACTTCACTAACATTTTGTTTCAGTTCTTTTTTTTTTTTTTTTCATCCCATTTTTACTGGATTAAGGTGGAATCTCAGTGTTTTTTTGAATTAGGATTTTGCTAATGACCAGAGAGGCTTAACATTTTTTCATATATTTATTGGCAATTAGTACTTTTTTGAGAAGTGTCTATTAATTTCATCTGCCCATTTTTCTAAATTGGGTCTTTTCTTTTGTGGGGTCTAATTTTTTTGAGTTCTTTATATATTCTGTAGAGTGGACTTCTTTCTGAGGGCAAACTGGAAAAATTTTCCCATTCTGTAGGTTTTCCCTTCACTCCACTGGTTGTTTTCTTTACTGTGCCGAAGCTAACCCCATTTTTTTGATTTTTGGTACTATGACTTGTGCAACTGGGGTTTTGATCAGCAAGTCCTTGCTTATTATTATGTCTTCAAGAGTTTTGTGATTTTTTTTTCCTCCAGCACATTCAGTTTTTAAAAAATGTAGGTCTTTGGTCTATTTTGATTTGTTTTTAGTACAGGGTAAGAAATATGGGTGCAGGTTCATTCTTCTGCATAAGCATAACCAGTTTCCCCAGCACTGTTTGTTAAAAAGACTTTTCTCCAGCATTGGCCCCATTTTAAAAAGTCAGATGCCTGAAGATGCTTGGGGTTTTTTCTGCATCTTCTATTGTATTCTATTGGTCAACATGTCTGTTTTTGTGCCGGTACAATTCTGTTTTTAGTATTATTGTTTTGTAGTAGAACTTGAGGCTTGGATTGTAATACTTCTACTTTGCTCTTGTAGGTCAGGATTGCTTTGGCTGTGCTGGGTGTCTTCAGGTTCCATATAAATTTGAGAATTGTTTGTATAGTTCAGTGAAAAATGCTATGAATATTTCAATTGGGGTTGCATGAGTGCTTCATGTCATTTTTGGTAATATGTCCATTTTGACAATATTTATTCTACCTATGTAAGAATAGAGGTTGGCTTCCTGTTTTCTAACACCCTCTTTAATCTCCTTTTACAAACTAATATTTTTCATGATAGAGGTCTTTCTCTTCCTTGATTAGGTTAATTTCTAGGTGTTTATGTTTTCTTGAAGCTTTTGTGACTGGGAATGTTTTCCTAATTTCTATGTCCACGGGTTCATTATCAGTGTATAGGAATTCTGTTGATATTTGTGTGCTTATTTTTTATCATGCCACTTCACTGAATTTGTCAATTCCTTCTAAAGGTCTTCTGGTGGATTTCTTTTGATCTTCTATGTAAAGAATCATGCCATGTACAAATAGTGATGATTTGACTTTTTCCTTTCTTGAGTCCCTTTTATTTCATTCTCTTGCCTGATTACTGTGGTCAAAGTTTTGAGTGCTAATTTGAGCAGGAGTGCTGAAAGTGGACAGCCTAGTCTTCTGCCTGATTTTAGAGGGAATGTATTCAGTTTTTCCCCATTTATTATGACATCAGCAGCAGGTTAGACTTAAATGTCTTTTATCAATTTAATGTAAGGTCCTTTTATACCATTTTTATCAAGGTTCTTTTTTATTATAAATAGATGTTGGATTTTTTCAAGAGGTTTTTTCTACATCTGTTGATATGCTTCTGTTGACCTGATGTAGCATTTTTATTGATTTGATTTATGCATGTTCAACCAACCTTGCATCCCTTGCATGAAACCAATTGTCATGATGTATAATTTTTAGTATAAGGTGAATCTAAAGAGAAACCAGAGTATTGTATTGTACAACTTTTAAAAATGACTTGTTGTGTTCTGTTTGCAAGTGCCTTGTGGAGGATTTTTCATGTGTATTTATTAGAGAAATTGGCCTGTTGTTTTCTTTTTTTGTTGTTGTGGAGTCCTTGTCCAGTTTTGGTATCAGAGTAATGATAGCTTCCTGGAATAAGTCTGGCAGATTTCCAAGGGGCTGCGCACAAAGCTTTGAGGGTACTAGTGCGCAAAACAACGTGACTCCAACAAGGGCCACTGGACATTTGTTTTCTGAGCAGAAAGGGGAGGTGGTTGAGGAAAGGATGCTGGTGACTTGGCCACTGTGCAAGTCATCACCAAAAACTTTACCCATCTGCCTTGAAGTGCTTTGTTAGATCTGTTTCCCTACAGTCAGTGTCAGACCAAAATGAATTTCAAATAAATCACCAAAGGTTTATGTTCTTTATGACGTGTTTCTGAGGTAAAGTTAGCATGAACAGGAAAATGTGTAACTTTTGAGGGTTGCAGGATCATTTCCCAGTCGTTCACCTGTGTCAGAGTGCTGTCATGGAGCGTGTCAAGAGAGAGCAACTGGGACATACAGTTGTCATGAGCGAGAATCCTGAGAAGAACTTGAAACACATCTAACGATTGACAGTGACTGTGGAAGACGAGTCGGCTTTCAAGAAGTTTCTGCATAGTAGTTCTACTTGATGCTAGTTCACAGAGCCCTTTTTTGTTTAATATCTGTGGTGGCTGTCACTTCTGGGAGGAGCTGGAGTGGACTCCTGCATCACAGGGTTGTTTGGAATAAGCTGGGCAGACTGGAAAGAAGGAACAGAAACAGGCCGTGTTGTTAGTACATCCCCACTCCGTGTCCCCATCCCAGCAGAGTCAAGGACTCGGAGCCCTGGAGCGAGCTCACAGTGGGACGCTGCCTACCCGTGCATGGGGATGCAGCAGACTTGTACCTCTGTACTTGTCCAGCATGCGTTCCCGTATTTTACAAAGAGCCCAACTCACCCTGCTGGGGTTCCTGATGGCCTGGGTGGCAGCATGGGCAGTGCCAGAAGCTATGCATAACTCCAAGAGAGAGAAGAACATCACCATGGCTGAGATTCCTTTTCCATAAACCTGAAATGAGAAGTAAATACTATCCTGAAATTCGGCTGATTGGGAGGCCCTCACAAGGGCTTCAGAAAGTGGTTTGCTCACCGCACGTGCTGTTGCTCCTTATTTTGCTCCGTGCTTATTTCTGCATTATCATCAGATACTTATTTTGTAGGAATACAAATTTATTTTGAATTTTCTTTAAAATATCAGAAAAATTTCTTTTCTGTGAAGTAGACTGTTTTGTTAGAAATATCAGAAAATAAGCAGATTTTTTTCTTTGCAGTAGTCTTTGTATTTATAAAAATATTATTCATTAAATGAAAAGCAAATGACATAGGAAGTAAGCAGTGATTTCAAAAGCTGTTGCCCAGAAATGACCAGCAGAGATACCAATGGCCATATCCTAGATACTGGTGCATGGGGACCAGGCAGAATGAGGAATGGATCCACGAAGTGACAGCAAGAAAGGGAAAACAGGGAGTGAGAGAAAGTAAGATAAAATGAAAGTGCTTTTATACGATTTTAAGACTTACATGATTTTAAGAAGAAAAAGAAGTTGCATCCCATTAAATAGGCTGCTTTTCAAAAAGTAGTGTTTATGTATCTGCTCCAGGGTCAGAGTCCTTGCTCAGTCCAAATGGCACCGACGAAAAGATGCCTCTGTGCTGAGCACACTCAGCCACACGCTTCACTTTGCTTTCCCTCACTCTCTGTGCGTCTCTAGTAAAGCTGAACGTCCTGTCACCGCCATTTTCCTTCACCCAGTTCTTACTCTAAAAGTAAAGAACCATTCAGTACTTTCAGTACCTTATTTATGTAGACTTTCAAACTGTTGCAGAAGTAATCAGAAGGATTCTTCCCAAGTCTTGGCAGCCTGTCCCATCCTTTCCTCATTGTTCATGTGATAAACAGTGGAACAGACCAGTCGGGGACCCTCTGTCTGCCCTAAACCAATGCGGCCATTACTCTCCCTCAACACGTCTCCAGGAATAGGGATGGAAAAAGGGATTTTCAGCTGGAGTTGCCGTACAGCAATTGGAGATAAAAGCAGACTCCCTCTGAGGTGGAGGAGAGAGCAGATGTGTGGCAGATGATGGGATACTCACCAACGGCCAGGCGAGTTGTTGATCATGGCTTTTGATACACAGATCCAGCAGCAGCAGGATCACTCCAATGATGGAAAAGATACAACTAAGAACATTCATTCCCAGGCTGCTTTTTAGCTAGTGGAGACAATAGGAGAAATACATGGGATAGATGGTAAACAAAATTAATGAAAGTAGAATCAGTGAGAGTTAATGCTTCTTAATCTTTCTTATCTTGAAACAGTTTTTTCATGTTTGTGATTTTCCTTTCTGCCCATCTGGATAGTTACCATAAAATTACTCTGCAAATCAGATGTCAGATATTTTAATGAAGCTATGTAAAAATGTAAATCATACAAAGCAGAAGCTCATCCTGTATATTAACATGAAAACTTCATACATGAACACTATTTCCTTTTTAAATATAGTAAAAGAACAAGTAAAGTTTTCTTTTGTTCTGGCACTGGGGACTGAACTCAGGACCTCATGCATGCTGGGCATGTGCTCTGCCACTGAGCTGTGTCTCCAGCCCTTTTTTATTTTGAGGTGTGTTGTCTCTCAGAGTAGCCTCAACTTTGCCGTCGTCCTACTTCAGCCTCTTGGACTAATAAGCTTTTAATGGGCATTGTTCTGTGCCAGGTACTATGTTAAAACTTTCAAATACTTTGCTTTATACGTCTTACAGCCACTGGATGATGTAGTACCATGGCACTGGATTCATAGATAGAAATGAATACACTCACAGATTTATTCTTTGAAAGTTCTGAGATCTAATCAAAGCCCTGAGGACTAGGTGAAGAAGTCCAACCTTAGAAAGAGAAACCCTTTAGGCATTTGTAGGGAGGAGTGTACAGGCAGGGTACAAAACTCCTACAGATTTTACAGTAACCTTTTGGTATGCAGCAGAATACTTGTAAACCAGGCCTCAGCTGGCTTGCTAGGATGGCACAGCTGAAATGTTGGACCCGTCTACTGCTTGGACATGCCTTGGATTCTTCTGAAGGACTCAAAAAGAGACTGACATCACTGGGGGAGTGTCCCGAGTGACCTCTCCTAAAGGACAGAGTGCATTCTTGGAAAGTCTCAGTGGAGAGACCTGTGAAGGCGCAGAGAGAGGGTGCTGTGTTTTGTTGTTGGATTTTAAAACGTGATTAATCAGGATTAGGTGGATTTGGTTTTAACATGCTTTATTTATTTTTATTTTAGTGTCATTTTGCATAGAAGAGTGTGAGCAGCACAGGTCTCTGTTCGCTACTCTGGCCGTTTGCTCCTCCTGTGCACTATTACAGATATCTTTGAAGTCACCTCTGGTCTAGTTTTTGGCAAATTGTTTTCTTTTTCCTGGTGTGTAATTCAACCGTGAGATTGCACCGGGTGGGTTGGACTGAGCACTGAAGCCCTGACTCAGTGAGGGATTTCAGGGGTTCTTCTTATTTTCTAAGATACATTCTTTTGGTGGTTTAGGGCACTGAATGACAAAACCGAGTC
>NW_004955511.1:5329626-5333357 GCF_000276665.1 Chinchilla lanigera | reverse complement strand
GACTCCCTGCCTGTTCCTCGGGTGCAGAGCAGGCATTTTCTATCAAGGACCTTTGTGCAGGTAGCTCCCTGTCATCCTGACACCTGCGGGGCTCACTCCCCATTTCGTATCTCTGCTCTAATGTTTTGTTCTAAGGAGGGCTCACCCTGACCAACTTGAAATTGCAATCTGCTAACTGCCTGGGGCCTTTTATCCCTTTTACACTTGTCTGTCCTCTGTATATCATTTATCACCTCACAGCACCCTGTGAACTGCACTTCCTTACCTTGTGTGGATCCCGATTTCCCACACTAGGTTGTAAACTCTGTGAGGGCAAAGACCATGGTGCTCTGTGCTCTGTGACATTCCCAGCACTGTGTGTGTAGGGCTGTGTGAGGTGATCACGCCTGGTCTCTGCTCTGTGACATGCCCAGCAGTGTGCGTGGTTGCCTGTGTGAGGCGCCACTTGCACCCATCTGCTCAGTAGGAGCGGGGAGCTTCCTCAGTCTGGCGGGGGAGGATCTGAACAGCCAACTTTGCAGCTTACGGTGGCTGCTGGTCAGACTGACGCTCACTGTTACTTCTGTCACATTAAGGTGTAAAATTCATAGTCAGATGGGTAGAAGAGTTCTGGAATGCAATGAACACGCAGTATAATCTGCTGACTGAGCTCGCAGAGCAGGGAAAGTCTTGGTGAGCTTCGGTGGAATGGGTTAGTGTGTGAAAGGGGTCCCGGCGAAGCTTAACGAAGGGTCGAACATTGCCCCTGAGGCAGGTGGAAGCTTTCCCTAAAGTAGATTCCAGGTGTGGTGCCCCCAGAAGCCAGATGGTGATGTTCACTTCAAAGTGCCCTTTGCAGAAGCCAGGCAGCTGTGAAGCGAGGCCTCCCTGGCACACGGTGAGGAGCCGCAGTGCACGCAGTGACCCTGCCCCTCACGCACAGCCTCCCGCGCTGCTCTTCAGTACTTGCATCCATTGCAGCGCACCGCCAGTGCTCGTTCGAATGTGACTTCGCCTCTGTACAAACCTCAGCTTGTCCCCGGGCCAGAGACAGGACCGAGGTTTCTGCTAAAGCTCTTTGCAGAAAGAGAACAATCAACAATGAAGAGGTAACCCGCTGAGTGAGAGAAAAACTTTGCGTAGCTACTCTTCTGGTAGAGGATCAATATCTAGAATGCCTGAGGGACTTTACAAGATAACCCATAGAACAATGGATCCAATAAAAACATGGGTGAATGAACAAGGACATGTTGAAAGTTGTTCAAATGACCCTATGGTTATGGAAAAATGTTCAGCTTCTCTAGCTGTCAGAGAAATGTGAACTAAAACTGCACTGAGATTGCGTTTCATCACAGTCAGTGTGACTGCCATCAAGAACACAAAAAAGCCATGAATGCTGGCAAGAAATTAGGAAATGGAATTTTCTTATTTGCAGGAAATTCAATGAAACTGGAAACTATCATGTTAAGTACAATTAGCCAGACACAGAAAGTTAAATATTCTGTGTTTTCTTTTGTATTAGAACCCACTTCCACGGGCTGGGGATATAAGTAAGTGGCACAGAGCCTGCCTGGCAAAGTGGAGGCCCTGAGTTTGATTCCTGATACTAAAAGAGAAAAAAGAAAAAAGAAAACCCACATCCTTCTATCTCCCTGTCTGCATACCTATCCATCCTTCCATCCTTCCATCCATCCATCTATCCATCCATCCATCCATCCATCCATCCATCCAATTATATACTTAGGGGAGAGAGGACAGGACACTTGGAGATGCACTTCTGGAGATGGGCAAGGAGTCAAATAGGTTGTGGGAAGAAAGGTGTGGGATGGTGTTGGGGGCCAGGAATTGTAAACTGACATACTATCTGTCCCAGGCTCTCCTTACCTGCCCGCCTTGTGGGCCAGTTCTGGGATGCAGAAATCCCACTTCCTTTGTGAGATTAACACCCAGCTATGGGGATGGATCTTGGCTTGTTTCCATTACAGTGTTAAACTTGCCCATTCTACAACTGCTTCTGTGCTGTCCCAGGAGAAGCACCCTGCCCTCTCCCTGCACTGGCTATTAAAATGCTGGCTTGCTGGAGACCTGGGGCCTTTTGTTCCAAGAGAGCAACTGGTGGCCCCAGATCCCTGCTGTGCACCCCCTACTTTGTCTCTTGCTCTTTCTTTCCTTTCCTGCCACACACTGTCACCTGCACAGGTGATTGAAGCCCACTGCGGGGGTGTCCAATAACTGGCACTGTGGGAAGGAAAGGGTTCCTAGTACCTGGCGCTTAATGTGGCCTGAGCCCTGGGCTTTCTCACCTGCCTGGTGGATGTACTAGGTAGGAGCGGTTTATTGACTGTCTTTAGATCTCGAGGGACAATTTCCCGAGATGCTGGGATGTGGAGCTGTAAGTGCTTTCTCCTGGAGTGATTATTTTTCTGGGACTAAAAGGGTAATCTATTTTTTTTTTCTTTAAAGAGAAATCCCTTTCTTTAAAACCTCTCCCTTTAATTAAAAATCTCCTTCTTTAAATATTTTTTTTAAAAAATAAACTCTTTTTCAAAGAATGTTTATAGTGCCAGCTAGCAGTGTCACCAAAATAGTCCAGCAATTAACTAAGTACAATCCTTGGTTCCCGTAGGTGGGAAATTTAGACATTTAAATTGGGACAAGAAAAAATAAACTTAAAGAGGCCTCATAGCAGTGGGGACAGTGTCTCTCCTGAGAATGTCTCAGCTTGGAGCTTGGTAAAATCTATGTTAGATCCATTAAGTACTAGTACCCCCAAATTTCTGTTTTAAAATGGGAATAGCAAGAAAAATACTTTTAAAAAAAGGCTGTCCATTGTGCCACTGGCTCCAGTGGGGAGACCCAGGGCTGAGTGAGGCTTTTGCTACTCCTCAACCTGTACCTCCAGACTATTTAAAGATAAAACATTCTAAACCTTACATGTCTAAATAACAACAAGCTGTTGTTGCTTCCCAATGGTGGTTAAAAATGATTTTAATAATCAAAATCATCTTGTCCCTAGACATTGAGTGTTTGATTTTAAACTGCTTAAAAAATTTAAAGAGAGTGTGGTAAATAATGGAGCTCAGGGACCATTCACCATAGATTCAGTTGTGGTCCTAGTTAATATCTTCATCTCATTACACAGTTACAGGGACCCCATCTATGCCAGAGCAGGGAGCGACTGTGGGCCCACCTACCTCTGCCGCCCTGGACCTCCTGCTGCCCTATGTGCAGGGTTCTAACCAGCTGCACCTTCACCCCACTGGGAGCCCTGGCAGTAGCCTTTCACACATGTGTGCATTAACGGCCCACTGCTCTTGCATGTGCCCAGTTCACCACTCTTAGATCACTGAATGGCAGCAGCGCTTGGTGGCCAGCAGTGAAGCTGTGTTGGTCGATGTGTGCAAAGCTAGGTGGGGGCACAAGACCTGTGCTGTGAGGGATGCGGCAGCAATGGAGACCTGCGCTGGCCAGAGTGGCTTCTCCCTCTCAGCTTCCCAAGGAAGGCGGGACGTGGGGAGGCACCCCCGTAGTCCCAGCTATGAGAGAGGTGGAGTTGGGAGGAATGCTGTTTTAAGCACTTGTTAGAGGGATCAAGAGCTAAAATAAAACTCAGGTGAGCCAGTATGAGTTAATCTAAGGCCTCTAAATAATAAAAAAATTCCTAGGCTGCTGAATTTAAGGACAAATTTTATGCAAAATAAAACTCAGGTGAACCAGTATGAGTTAATCTAAGGCCTCTAAATAATAAAAAA
>NW_004955511.1:5317777-5329332 GCF_000276665.1 Chinchilla lanigera | reverse complement strand
GATGCTGACTGATTTTTATAACACAGATAAATTCATTGGTAGTAAAAACATCCCTAGGAAACCTTATGAATTTAATAACAGTTTTAAACAGAAGCAGGTATTAAAGAATAGTCACAGCCCCAGTCCCCAGAGGACTGCCTCTCCTCATGATTTCTTTCCAGAACATCTTGCAGGCCAGTCACTATTCTCAGAGAAAGTCTCTTCTCTACACTGAAACCTGGCCTGCTCACCCCCTAGATAGTTAAAGTGACCTTTCACTGTCTGTCCTGTTAGAGGGAACAATTGTATGTGGCTATCGGAAAAGAAATTTTGTCTCTCAGCTGTGACAGTCTAACAGCTATGGCTACAAAATCTTAAAAACTGCCTTTGCTTTCACAGGTGTAAGAGACATTCTATTCCTTTTCATTCTTATTACAAGAGATCTCTTGTATAGAAAGTTCTGACTAGTCTATTTATAGTTATAAACTTGAAAACTATAAAAAAGTTATTATAATTCAAATTGCCTAAATATATCTGAGTGCACTCTGATTTTATAAACAAATTGTCATATGTATAATTGTCTGTCTGTCCAGCTGTAAAGAGCTATTTTATTTGAGGTCAAATTTTTTTCTCTTTTTGCATTGTTAGATTTTTGAAACATTTGTCTGCGATTTCACTTGGCTTATACATAAATGTCATCAAAATGAAAAACATGCTTCCACCAAAGTTGTCAGCTGGTCAAATTGAGGTTAAAATTAGTTTTATGAATGCAATACATATTGTTGTTCATGCTTGTGAATGAAAATAATGTGTTAAGTGTTATGATGTCGTTCTCATAGGTCATCAAAAATTTGTTAAGGTAATTAAATGGGGATTAGGCTCGAGGGAACTATTGGACAGGACTTTCTTTGGTGAATAAAGGAGCATCTGCCTGGAAGAATAATATTCCAGCCTTTTTTCATTAATGGGGATCCCAGTAACCTCCATAGCCTTAAAGGAGATACCCCAAAAAGCATTATTAAATACATTATTGTGATATGTTTACATTGCTCATTGATAAAAGGTTAAATTTTGTATAAATAAAACAATTTTCTCATTGGAAGATAATCTTGTACAAAACTAAATTACGAAGCAAAGTTTTTGCATGGTATGACAATCCATTAGTGCTAATCTCATGTTGTGTTAAATGTATTCATGCCTTCCAGATGTACAGGGCTTCTAAAATGTAAAACTGAGATTGTTTATAGTGATAAATCTTCTCTTTTAGATTCAGATATCTGCCTTTCTCTTGTGCTCCAGCTGCTTTTATTATGATATATATGTCAAACCAATGTGAGACCACCTGTCAAAAAATAATTAAAAAAAGGGGCTTCTATGATGTTTGTGTTATATATTCTCTCTCTACTGCAGTTAGGGATACTTCTGCAGAGGGGAAATATTATAGATAGCTCAATTATTTAGGCACACATAGTCAGCTTTCTTTAAAAACACAATTACAAAAACAAAAAGCAGGAATATGGTCACCTACACATGTACAATTAGACCTTGCTATCATTACCTTAAATTTTACCTTAAAATTTTAAAACCAGGTTGCAGAATTTTACTGGCAAAAGGACAAATCTGACAAGCACTCTTAGGGCTCAAGTGCTAAAGGAGGACATCCAAAGAGCAGAGTGGGATGGCCCAGTGCAGTTAATAACATGGGGTTGAGGGCAGAAGTGAATTCAAGCTAGAAGCGGTGGTGCTCCCATCACATCAGTAATACTCAACCCACCTGCCTGATAGAGAAGTCTTCTGTTCCCTGATGGATTTGTGCTGGAATTTAAAATAAAATGAACTCAAGGTGAAGTCCTCATGCGGACTATTTCTGTGTAGGAGGGAAACAATATGCAAAGTAATGTTCAGAGCTTTTCTCTTTGCCTATAACTTACAGGTACTAGAGAACCCTGCGAGGCAAAGTCTGAATTCTGGTAGCAAATAGACTCACCCCAAGAATCTTGAAGGCTCTTCTGAAGTTTGTTGCTGCTGTCCATGCTGTTGGATTTGTCACTTGCACACTTCCTTGGCCCAGCTGACTGCTAGCAAAGACTCATGGAGATGTCATCAAGGGGAGGTGAATGTCCTCTCCGGGCTCCGTAAATCCCACCGGCTGCTGAGACTCAGGAGCCAGGAAACCGCGATGTGGGCAAGGACTGGGTGTTTCACGCACTGGGCTGGGGGATGGCTTCAACGACATCGTTACAGCCTAAGTATTAAAAACACAGCAAAAGTGACACATTCACCCAAAAAAGGAATTGGAAAACCTCCTGTGACTTGACAGGCAAGGTTCTAAGACCCATGTAGGTTAACTTTGCAAAGGTGGGTCACAGAGAGGGAGAGGAACGTTCCAAGCAGCATAGTCAGTGTGTGCCAGAGAAGAGTCCCACAAATGCCACTGTCTGGTGTTGCAACACTGGACTGTCTCATCTTTGTTGAGAAATTGGGCTGTTCTCTGAGTAGCAATGTCTGTAGAAAAGCGAGCGCTTCCCTGTAGAGGACGCCGGTGTTTTCCTCTCCACAAGTTGTCCGGAGCTGTCTCAGTCTCTAGCTTCTTCCTTCACCACATCCTCTGTTCCAGGTGGGAAGTGAGATGCCGCTGTGTGGGTGGCTCGCAGTAACTGGTGTCCAGCGACACGGACGTCTTTACATCTACTTAGTTCCTACCCTTAAGACAGATGTAGACTCCTTGAATGTCTTTTATAAGGCCTAAGTGTACTGACAAGAATTAAGGGCGTCTTTCCAGTGCTGATGAGCTTAGGGAACTGCGTTAATGGCCACAAAGACTCATTAACCAACACACAAGTGCATCTCATTTACACACTAACAGGGTGTTTGTTTACTCAAAGCCAGTAAATGTAGATCAACTTTAAATGTCAGGACCAAAATTAAAGCAATGTCCACTTTTGGTTATTATATATGTTTAAGGTCTAAACTTATATTGTATAAAATAGAGCAGCTGTTCATTACTATGTATATATTATACTTACATAGTCTTACTTTTAAGAGTTTAGATTCATAGCATAGCTTCTTTTTAGATGTGCACATACACATATGCCCAAATAGGGAAGTTATGTGGTAAACTAAAATAATAGTTTATTTAACCAATCATGAACTGATTATCGAATGCATTTAAATGTTAACATTAAAATATTCTTTAACTCTTATTGCTCACTTTTTAGTAAGCCAAAGTCTTAACAATGAGATAAAAAGAAACTTATTTTCATAAAATATAGAATCTTTGCTTTTAAATTTAGTTTTGTCAGTTTAACCAAGGGTATTTTGATTTTTTTTAGAAAACTGTTTTGTTTTAGGCATAGAACACTTAATTTTTCAATCATAGCCCAAAACAATTAATTTAGATGATCAATCATAACACATGCTATGGTACACAGACAATGACAGACATTGCACTTATAAAACTGATTTTTAAAATTTTAAACATAAAAGAACCAAAATATATTAACAAACACACAGACATAAACAAAACAACATAAAAACAATAAAAGCAATACTGAAGTTCAGACAAGGTGATAGAAAATTGACAATGGTTGTTATATTACATGTTGTTATCTTTAAATTGTTTACTCAGATAACACTGATTTTTCATATTATCTTGGTTACCTAAGAACCTAGTGGTCTAGATGAATATATGTCACCAACTTTAAAGACATTTTTACTCTTCCAAAGTGATTTAAATTAGCCTATTTTAAGCTATTTTAACCACAAGCAGTTGAGATAATGTCTTGGGTGTTTATTTATCAATAAGTCAAATTAAGTTGAACTTTTGGAGGAGAATATAATATATACCTCAAAGTTAGCATATGGCAACTTATACATACTTTCCTCAAACATAGGTAACTTTTATGTTATCAAACTTACAGGCGTTTATTCCTATGTAGTCCTCAAGGTCTGTCAGTGTTTATCTGGAAATGTTTATAAAAAAGTTCGGCTACTGTGAAAAATTACACAAAAGGGGAATTTCAAAAAGAACCAAAAAAACTAAAAATAGAAATTGTGGAGCTCAAAAATTTTTTTAAACAAGGGAGCTGCAGGTGCTTTAGCCAGTTATTAACATACGTTAAACAAACAGATGTACAAACATACAACCACGCAATCAGTTCTTTTTAAATCAGAGTGCACTCTCACATACATGGCCAAGTGTAATTACAATCACCCTTTTGCAGTTTTCTGATTCATAACTATAGAAGGCTAGTTAGACCATTTTCTATAGGTCATCAATTGGCAGAGATGTCTTGTAATGAGTCAGAAAGAAAAAAAAACCTTTCTACATGTATGAAAGCAGAGAGTGATATTAAGAAGGGATTTAGGCTGACAGTTTATCTTATTGGAGTAGACGTGTTTCTGTTTAAAAGTGTTAAGAAATCAGAAAGATTCCTAGGAATATTTTTTGTTTTATCAATGGACACATCTGTGTTGTAAAAACCAGTCAGTTCACCCTGGGGAGAGGCATTCTAGGAAGGAGAGGGAAGGGAAAGGAGTTTTAAATTCCAGTTCTGCCTAAGGGTAGAATGGCTGATAAGCTTGGACTACAACATTTACATTTATTCTTCCAGGGTCTGAGGGAGAAATCTAGATCAGATTTAAGAATATATCCAAGAGATAAGTCAAGGTTGGCTTTACTCAGGGTCACAGGGAGTGGGGAACCCACCACCCTGGAAAGCTGGTCCTGAAATGCCGCAGGCACAGAGAAGAGGACTGCCCTGGAGCACCAAATCCCACTGATCTCAAGGGCAGAAAGACAACCAGACCAAACGCCTTCCAGGGTGGGTCTATTGCTGAGCAAAACATGCCTCCAAATATAAAAGCTGCAATTCACTAAAACTGCATTATCAAACAGAAAATTAAACCACTGTTCAAAGAGACTGAAGCACTCTTTTTAACTTTTTGAGAGAGAGACAGAGAGAGAAAGAGTGAGAGAGAGAGAGAGAGAGAGAGAGAGAGAGAGAGAGAGACACTCATAAAACAGATTGGAGATGGTCTTTCAAGCTTTCTAGTTTTGGGCTCGCCTATGTGTGTGCTTGAGCATTTTTAAAAAATACTGATAGAGGTTCCATTTCCCTAGTAATTTTTTTCCAGTTTAGCATAACTTTCTGCCTTGACTTTTGTTGTCTTTAGTTTTCTCTGCAATTAATAAGTTGAGGTTCAGAAACTTTATATCCAGATGTCTTTATAGACATTATAAATGTTGCTTAAATTGTTTTTCCTCTTTGGGTGAAGTTTGATCCACACCACATGACTGAAAGTAAAAGAGGACAAAGAATGGAAGAACTGCCCCTGCCCCAGTAATCGGGCAGTTAGAGTCTCTGGGCTGATAAACCCAACCCGAGACCTTGCTGAAGGCTTTTTGGGCTGTTCTGCGGCCACCTCTGTCCCCTTACCAGGATGTGACGTTGGATGCTGCTGCTCCTCTTCCAGGCGATGGAAGATGGGTCCTCTGTGTGGAGTTGCACCAACTTACTCCTCACACGGGGCTCCACTTGTCGCGGCTCATGACCGTGGCCTGGTGCGAAGGATGCAAGATGACTGGAGTGAACGTCCAGTTCAGTCTCCAGAAGGCCCCGGGGACTGCCCTGAACCAAGAGCCCTCAGCTTCTGAGTCTTATAAAGACAGCTCTGAACTGAAGCTTCTGTGGCTTTTATTGATAGAACCCGGAAGCAAAGATAAGGACCGAGGAAGGAGGTCATGGCAGGAATTCATGTGGGGACAGCAGAAGGACAGGGGCAGGCCAAGTCAGGGTGTTGTCTTCCATCCCTGACCTCAGGGCCAGTCTGAGTCACAAACTGGAGCGTGGGGATGGAGAGGGCCGGAGCGTGTACTCCTCAGTCAGCGTCCTTGACCCTGCTTGGGCGCGTGGGCCTGCGGGCTGCCGTGTAATCTCTGAGAGTGCATTCCAGGAGGGTTCGGGCCTTGGCTCCAAAAGTTGCTTCCCTCTGGACATTGATCTCATATACTCCTCTGGCCAGTGACCCTCAATTAGTAGGGTATTATTATATTTTAAATAAGTATAATCTCACCAAACTTAATTCTGGAAAATTGAGAAGAGTTATGAATCAGGAAATGTATCTAGGCAACTAATATAATCACCATTACACATAGTTTTTGCCTTTCCACAATTGTAAGTAAACAAAAGGTTACAAAGGAAAGAATGATTTGCTACATTGAAGGTGTATGCTTTTGGGATGAACATTGTGTTGGTCTTTAAATTCTGTTATTTAAATTAGTTTATTTTGGATTTATACATTTGATTTATCTTCATTAGATTGGTGTCAATAGTATAGTTAGAAACAAAGGAGCTGAGTGAGACATTCCCTTCCCTCCACTCAACTGTAAATACCTTACCACCCTATCGGTTATCCATGCTTCCACTGTCCTAAAAGAGGTAAAATAAAATATTAAAACCTTATGAGGTTGTGATGCCGGAGGCCACACATCACAGATACCCAAGGTACCAGAGTCAGAGGGGTCTGACACTTTAAGTACTGGAAGAGCAGAGTTATTGAACATTCTTTTTCCTTTTCCCTCCAGTCTGTTCTGGTTGCTACTGTCATGTGACCTTCCATATTCATAGATGTGTACTGCATACCATGGGGAGTATGCTTGGAGATCCTTTCCTCATCGTGCATGAGAGCCTGGACTACTTTTGGCCCATTCAAATTAACAGCAGTGCTGCTTGCTGAAGGTAATGCGGTGTTAAACTTCTGTTTCTTATTTTATTCTAATAATATTCATAGTAGAGAAATCAGTCTTACAGTATGGGAGACCCTGCCAATGTCCCCAATTGCTTGTTTGTTGCTACAATGCAAGGCCAAAAAGAGAAAGTCAGAAACAAAGTAAAAGTGAAATGGGGAAGTGGGATAGTTTGTGCTGAGCCATCAGAGATCATGAAACACCCAGATCCATGGTATTTATGTTCTGTGCAATCAACAGAACAGAGTGAAGAGGCCACCCATGGCTTCTGGGGATAAGATGCTGACACAGGCAGGGTAAAGATGGAAACAAAACATTCTTGCATCAAGAACAGAAGCAACCAGGAAAGGTTCATGGTTAATGACTCACTCATTTTTCAAGTAAAATGAACTATGATTCTGGGAAAGGAATTTGGGAAGAGTCACTTGTCCTTGGCTGCTACGTTATCTCAATATCAGAGCCCCTCAGCCTAGGGACCATATCTCTGGTCTCTGCTGTGGCCATTGGTGGGGGGATAATGGTAGTCTGCACACCATCCACAACATTCTTATGACTCAGAAATGCTACAGGCTGACTTGCCCATTAAACCAGGCCAGTTGTGGTGTTAACTCTTTACAGGCCGCACTGCTTACAGCCTGCTCTGGGCATCATCAACAGGGTCATCTCCCACATCACAAAAGCATGCCGACAGGTATAGTAGACAATTTAGAATAATTTCAGTTCACAATGTCACACCCAAAGTTATAGAATAATTTTTTTTTCCTTTTGACCAAAAATTATACTAGAAAGATCAGTTTTCAATTTTAGGCTATTTTTCATGAAGTATATATCTTTTTTTAAATTTTATTTTAAAGACATTTATAAAAACAATGAAAACGATACAAAATTTCAAAACAAGGTAAAAGGAAAATAACAATGGTTATTATATTGCATATTGTTATCTTCAAAGTAGTTGCTTAGATTACAAGATACTGGCATGCAAAATTGATCAAACAATATATGCACAAACTGTTCCTTTCAATGAACTAATAGAAATTAGTGGTATAATTATCTTAGCTATCTTATGTATGTGTACAATATATTTTCCTTTGTCTTCCTTCCTTTCTCCTTTCCCCCATCCCAGTTGTTCTGTCCCTGAGCAGTTTCTTTCCTTTTTTACAATGTCAGTTGTACATTTTGGATATTATTTGCTCTTTTAATTTCATACACTAAGGAAACAATATATTGGCATATGCAAGTTTGATTTATTTCACTTATGAGTATGGTCTCTAGTTCCACCCATTTACTTATAAAAGTTTCGAGTTTATCTTTCCTTATGTCTGAGTAATACTCCATTGTATAAAAAGACTACATCTTTTTTATCCATTCTTCAATTGATGGGCATCTGTGTTGTTTTCAAGGCTTAGTTATTATAAGTTGCACTGCCATAAACATTGATGCACATATATCACTGTGGTATGATGTTTTTAATTCTGGGAAAATATCCAGAAGGGGAATAGTGGGTTGGATTGGACCTCTAGTTCTGTTTTTTTGAGGAATCTCCACACTGATTTCCACAGTGCTCATACCATTCTACATTTTCACCAACAGTGGAGAAGGGTTCCTTTTACCCCACAGTCCCACTAGCATTTGTTTTTGGTTGTTTTTTTTTTTTTTGTGATAGTCATTTTTTCAGGGGTAAGATGGAATCTCAGTGTTGTTTTAATTTGCATTTCTTGAATGACCAGTGATGTTGAACATTTTTTCATATATTTATTTGCTATTTGTACTTCTTCATCTGATAAGTGTGTATTCATTCTCAGATTCCCATTTCTGGATTGGGTCTTTCAATTTAGGGGGCCTGATTTTTTTAGTTTTATATACATTTTAGATGGAAATATTTTGTCTGAGTGATAGTTGCCTAAATTTTATCTCAGTTCATGGGTTTTCTTTTCATTCTGTTGGTGATTTCTTTTGAAGTACAAAAACTTTTTAAGAAGATGAGAACCCAGCTTTTGATTCTTTGAAATACTTCCCATGCAGTTTGGTTTTTATTCATAAACTCTTTCTATCCGTATGTCTTCAAGATTTCTACCTACTTTCTCTTCCAGTAAATTTAGTGTTTCTGTTTTAATAGATAGATCTGTGATCCATTTTGACTTTAATTTAGTGCATATTGATAGACATGGGTCTAGTTTTAGTCTTTGTCATGTGGAAAGCCAAGTTTTCCAGCACCATATATTAAAGAGACTATCTTTTATCCACTGAACATGTTTGGCCCCTTTGTCAAAGATAAGGTGGCTGAGTGTGTTTGTAGTTGTGTCTGCATCTTCTGATCTATTCCCCTGATCCTCAGGTCTGTTGTTTTGTCAGTACCATGTTGATTTGATTAAGTAACTTTGTAGTATAGTTTCAAGCCAGGAGTTGTAATGCCCTTGCCTTGCCCTTGTTGCCCAGGATTACCTTTACTGTTCTACATCTATTCTGGTTCCAAATAAATTTTAGGAATGTTTTCTCTAGATGTGTGAAGTATGTTAATGTATTTTGATTGGGATGTGTAACAATTTTGAGTGTATGATCATTTTCACAATGTTGGTTCTTCCTATCCATGAATAAGGAATATCTTTCGGGTTTCTGAAATCCTCTTTGATCTCTTTTTTCAGAGTGCTGTAATTTTCTTTTTTCTTTCTGGTTTTTGTTTTTTTTCCAGTACTGGGAATCGAACTCATGACCTTGTGCTTGCCAGGCAGGCGCTGTGCAGCTCAGCTAAATCCCCAGCCCCAAGTAATTTTCAATCTTTTATTTTTTTTCTCCTTTAGTAGATAGACTCCTAAGTATTTCATTTTTTTGGATGCTCTTATGAAGGATCTTGTTTCCCTAATTTCTCTCTCTGTGAACTTGTTTTGTGTATAGGAATGCTATTGATTTTTGAGTGTTGACTTTGAATCCAGCTATGCTACTAAATTTGCTCATTAATTCTAGAGGTCTTTGGTGGAGTTTTGGGGGTTTTCCATGTAGAGTATCATGTCATCTGCAAATAATGATAATTTAACTTCTTCCTTCCCTATGCTTATTCCTTTTATTTCTCTCTTTTTTCTAATTGCTCTGGCTAATGTTTCAAAATTATATTATATAGGAGTGATGGTAGTGGACATCCTCATCTTGTTCCTGATTTTAGAGTAAAAGCTTTCAATTTTTATACATTTAGTGTGATGTTGGTCGCTGGTTTCTCATTGATGGCATTTATCAGACTGAGGTAAAGGCCATGTATTCTGATTTCCTGTAGTTTTTTTTTTTTTTTTTTTTACCATGAATGAGTGTTGGAATTTATCAAACACTTTTTCTACATCTATTGAGTTGATTATGTGATTTTTGTGTCTTTGACTGTGTTGATATGCTGTATTACATTTGTTGATTTCATATGTTGAATCATCCCTGTATTCCTGGAATGAATCTCATTTGGTCATGGTGTATAATCTTCTTGATGGTTTGCTGCATTCTGTTTGTTGGTGTTGTATTGAGGAGTTTAGTATCTATGTTCATTAGGCAGATTAGCCTGTAGTTCTCTTTTTTGGTTAGGTCTTTCTCTGGTTCTGGTATCAGGGTAATAGTTGCCTCCAGGAATGAGTTCAGGAGAATTACTTCCCCTTCAATTTCACTAAAGAGTTTGAGGAGTGTTGGCATTAATCTTCCCTAAATTTCTTGTAGAATTCAGCTATGAATCCATCAGGACCTGAGATTTTCTTTGTTGGTAAATTTCTAATTACGTTTTTCATTTTGTTAACTGATATTGGGTTATTCAGAATTTTTATATCTTCTTGACTCAGCTTTGGTAATTCATACATTTCTAGGAATCTGTCCATTTCTTCTGTGTTTCCCATTATATGAGAGTAAAGATTTTTTTTTTTTTTTTTTCCCCCTCCGGTACCGGGAACCGAACTCATGACCTTGCGCTTGCCAGGCAGGCGCTTTTGCCGCTGAGCTAAATCCCCAGCCCTGAGAGTAAAGATTTTGAATGTAGGTATTGATGATCTTCTGAATTTCCACAGGACCTGTAGTGATTTCACCACTTGCATTCCTCATGCTACAATATAATGTATGACCCTTGATCTCATTTTTTCTCTGTAAAACTATATAACTGTTTTCTGTTAACATTCTACAGTGATTGAAATACTAGAACATCCATGGTTGGTAAGAAATAACACTTCTCTGGCAACACTTTATATTTCAAAATGCTTGATATTCAGACAAAAGTATGATAATTGAGTTCACTACTCTCACCACAATGCTAATGTCACTAAACTCTTCTGGGTGTTTAACAACTAAAATTTAGAGGCAAAAACTAGTAACATAGGTAGGCTCAGAGGACAGCCAATACTTTGGCTCCAGCCCTCCAAGGTCAGTGAGGACCCAGGACATGAGAGAACCTCTTCTGTGATATCCAATAATTTGGTGAGCCCCAGACCTCTTGAACAAGGAGATTATTGGACCCCAGTTGATGAAAATTAATGGTGTATAGTGTGCCTAAGGAGAGTCACCAAGAGAGTAGTCTCCCATGCTTTTATAGAGAGTGGTAGGTAAAGCAGTGGCCATGACCCATGCAAAAGGTTGACAGTGACAGAAGAGCTGACAGGCACTGTACATGCCTGCAAGATTACTCTTGAGGGGGCTTACCTGAACTTGATAGGTAGCAACAGGCTAATTTTAATTTAGTCTTGGACATGCAGCAGAAAAGTATAACCAAAAGATGTATAAAACAATGTCATAACAATGTTAGCTATAGGAAGGGACTCCAGTCACTAACCCCTCCAACAATTTCCAGCTACTCTGGTAACTGACCACTGTTATG
>NW_004955511.1:5297726-5301811 GCF_000276665.1 Chinchilla lanigera | reverse complement strand
TAGCTCAGTGTGAAGGCCCCGGGCTCAGTCCCCAGTGCCGTCCCCCCACCCCACCCACAGGTGTTTATGAAACCCATGAAGAAGCTGAAGTCACTGTAAGCTTTGGAGTCTCAATTTTAGACAGTATCAAATGATTGTTCATTATGAGAAGAGGAGGCGATTGGCATTCATCTCCCTTTCATCTTGCCTTGCCTCTTCCTACCTCCCTGCTTTCGGTAATTATGCCTTTGTGGTGTATTCCCTTTTAGGGCTGAAACATTAAAGCACTTATATTCAATTCTGTAACTGTTCGTCTCAGTCGAACCCTTCTGTGGCTTAGTGCTGCCCATTAATCCCTTTGCAAGCTTCCCTCTGCCTTGCTGGACTCTTGAGGTAAGTTAACTGCTGCACAGCTGAATAGTATGTTAAGTTTTAAAAACACCAATGCGCAGTGGCTGCCCTGTTTTCCAGAGAGCATCTTCTCACCACCTTTCAGCTCGCGTGCACACTTGGTGGATGCGGTATTCTGGAGTCAAGATTTCTTTGCATGAAAGCCTTTAAAAATATCTCCCTATTGTGTCTCCTCATTGGACGTTGCTGTGCTGAAGACTGAGACAAACTGATTTGTTCCCAGCTCATAAGTTATTTAACTTTTCTACCGAGAACCCCCTCACCAGAGTTTTCATTTAATTTAGTTTGTTGGTACATTTTATGTACCAATAGGGAAACTGTAGGGAATTTGTACCTGTACATATATAACTTGATTCTTTTTTCCCTATTCCCCTCCTCCTTCAATCTCTCTTCCCTTCATTTTCAAAAGTTTTATTTCCATTTTTCCTTCTTTTCTCATCATTTTCTCTTGTCCTGTCCTTCCTCCTCCCTACTTTCCCTTCCCATTTGAACATTTTCTTCCTGTTTCACAACACCTATTATACATTTTGGTCCTTATTTACACGGTTGGTTTCCCACACCAGAGAAACAGGGCACTATTTACACATGTGTGTCCAATTTATTTCACTTAAGAGAATGTTTCAAGTTGCGTCTATTTAACTGGATGCATCTCAACTTATCCTTCTTTGTAGTAGAGTAGTACTTCATTGTATTAAAAAACACACCTTCTCTATCCATTAAGCAGGTGATGGGCTATTTCCAAGATTTAGCTATTACAAATAGTGCCACTGTAAATATGGGTGAACATATGTTGCTGTTCTACCTAGAATTTTAAAGAATTGTTTATACCTTATAACTAACAGGGTGGGATTTTCCATTGATCTGTCCATCTACCTACCTATGTTCTTACCTGTCTCTCCATCTACCTACCTACCTAACTACCTGTCCACCTACCTACCAACCTGCCTTCTGAGCATCCTCTGAATGCCTGGTACCAAGGTCTGCTGCAGTGCCAGGGGTGATTCCTGCTCCCTCCTCCACATCAGCGAGCGGCACCAGACACTGTTAGCTCTCATCTCCTGCTCCTGGTGCCCAGCCAGGCTGCTCTGCAAGGCTGCAGCCACAGAGCTCTTGCTGTACTCCTCCTCAGTCTCCAGAGCTCCAGCCAGGAACACATTAGTGATACTCCCTTCTTTACTCACTCTGGCTTCTGGCATCCAGAGCTGGGGCCAGGAGGTGTGCTGCCAACCCCCCTCTTTTTTTTGTTTTTAAGTTTTTTTTCCAGTACCGGGAATCGAACTCATGACCTTGCGCTTGCCAGGCAGGCGCTTTGCCGCTGAGCTAAATCCCCAGACCCCCGAACCCCCTCTTGAGTCCCATCAGGATCGCTTCTCCATGCAGGTGCCACATTGTTCTTTTCACTGGACGTGATACAAGGTGAGTTTTATGTTTTGCAAAGCTGTGTCTTGTTTACCCAGAGGTTTTCTGTTGTGGTTGGGGTATGGGTTGGGCACCCCAAGGCTCATGTGCTAGAACCTTAGACCGGGCTCATGTGGCAGGTGTAAATACGGCAGGTGGGGGACATTTAAGAGTGGGACAAGGCGAGAGGCTGTGGGCGCTGAGCACGCGTGGTCTCCTAGGTGGGGCAGGGCTTACAGGCGAGGGTCCATTCCCACAAGAGCAGGTGGCCTAGGAGGGTGAGCCTGGCTCCTTTCTGAGGTCTCGATTTCTTCCTCTACGGCTTTGCTCTGCTCTCTGAAGGAAGAACAGAGACCTTGGCACGGCCACTGAAGCAAGGTGAGCAGCCTTGGTTTATGCTGCGTCGCGGTCCCTGCACACAGCAGGCATCTTGGGCACAGGCCTCACCTCTGCTCCAGGGTCAGAGTCCTTGCTCAGCCAAAATGGCACCGATGAAAAGATGCCTCTGCTGAGCACACTCAGCCACACGCTTCACTTTGCTTTCCCTCACTCTCTGTGCTTCTCTAGTAAAGCTGCATGTCTTGTCACCGCCATTTTCCTTCACCCACTTCTCACTCTAAAACTAAAGAGCCACTCAGCACCTTCAGTATCTTATTTATGTAGGATTTTAAATTACTGTAGAAATAATTGCAAGGATTCTTCCCAAGCCTTGGCCGCCTCTCCCAGCCTTTCCCCGTTGCTCCTGTGAGGGACCAGTAAGGCACCGTCTGTGTGCCCTACGCCAGTGCAGGGGTTACTCTCCCTGCAACATGTTTCCAGGAATAAGGATGGAATCGGAACAGGGATTTTCCACTGGAGTTGCTATGCAGCAGTTGGAGACAAAAGCAGACTCACTGTGGGGTCGAGGAGAGGGCAGGCGTGTGGCAGATTACGGGATACTCACCAACGCCCAGTAGACTGGTTGCGGGTGGGCATTGATGCACAGATCCAGCAGCAACAGGATCACTCCGGTGATGGAAAAGATACAACTGAGGATGTTCATTCCCAGGCTGCCTTTTAGCTAGTGGAGAAATAGGAAAAATAAATGGGATAGATGGTAAACAAAAGCAATGAAAATAGAATCAGTGAGAGTTAAGGGTTCTTAATCTTTGCTATCTTGGAACAGTTTCTGAAGTCAAAGTGACTTTTCTTTGTGACCCTCTGTGTAGCTACCATAAAGTGCTCTGCAAACTAGATGTCAGGCATTTTCAAAAAGCTGTGGAAAAATGTAAGGCACACAAGGCCGAAGCTCATCTGTTACATTAATATGAAAGCTTCACACATAAAAACTCTTTCATTTTAAAACAATAAAAGTACAAGTAATTTTTTTTTTCTTTTATTTTGGCACTGGGGACTGAATTCAGGGCCTCATGCGTGCCAGACATGTGCTGCACCACTGCTCCAGCCCTTTGTATTTTGTAGTTGAGACAGAGTGTCTCTGAGATGCCTGGGGGGACCTCACATTTGCAATCCTACTACTTCAGCCTCCTGGAGTAACACATTTTAATGGGCATTATTCTGTGTCAGTAACCATGTTAAAATTTTCAAATATCTTGCTCTTACACTGTATGAGGTAGTACTGTGGCAATAGTTTTTATACACGAGGACAGATATAGTCACAGATTTATTATATTTTTGATTGATTTCAGACCTAATGAAAGCCCTTGGGATTAGGTGAAGAAATTCAAGTTTATTTTATTTTATTTTTCTTCTGGTACCAGGAATCAAACTCACGACCTTGTGCTTGCCAAGTAGGCGCTGTGCCACTGAGCTAAATCCCCAGCCCCTGAAATTCAAGTTTAGAAGGAGAAAATCTTTAGGCTTTTGTAGGGAGAGGTGTGTGGGCTGGGTAGAGAGCTCTTACAGATTTCACAGTAAGATTCTGATACCTGTGAATCCAAGTCCTTAGCCAGCTTGCTAGGGTGGCACAGCTGGAATGTTGGACCCATCTCCTGCCTGGACATGCCTTGGACTCTCCCGAAGGACTCAGAAAGAGGCTGATAACACTGGGGAGTGTCTGAGTGACCTCTCCTAAAGCACAGCATGCATTCTGGGAAAGTCTAAGTGGAGGGATCTGCGAAGGTGCAGAGAGAGGGCGCTGTGTTTTGTTGTTGGATTTTAATGGGTGATTAATCAGGATTAGGTGGATTTGGTTTTAGCGTACTTAATTTTTTTATTTTAGTGTCATTTTGCATAGAAGAGTGTGAGCAACACAGGTCTCTGTTCCCTCCTCTGGCCATCCTCTCCTCCTGTGCATT
>NW_004955511.1:5293218-5296296 GCF_000276665.1 Chinchilla lanigera | reverse complement strand
ATGATCTGAATGCCCTAAAAGAAGAAAACAGGCATTTAAAAATTACTTGTCTATTTCTTTTTGTTTTGGTTTTTTTTCCGGTACCAGGAATTGAACTCACGACCTTGCACTGGCCAGGCAGGCGCTGTGACCCTGAGCTACATCCCCAGCCTCTACTTGTGTATTTCAACCTGTGAAACACTACTCTCTCTTCTGCTGCTGATTGTCCTTCGTTTGTTTTGTCCTGGTCCCTGGCATCATTTCAGCCTCTAGCGTAGGAGGTGGCCTGTGAAGATTTCCATATAGTGGAACAACTGGGGAATGAAAGCCTCAGCAGGAAGCCTTGTTTGAGCGATTTGTGGAGGCCCCAGGAGAAGGCTGCAGAAAGCACAGTGGCTTCAGGTCCAGCAGCATCTTCTGGGATCCTCTAACAGGCTCTAAATTACTTATGCTTTGAATGTCTCATAGGAGTGAAAGCATACAGTATTGACCTGTGTCTGGCTTACTTTCCTTACAGCATCCCTTTTCCTATAGCTGTCTCAAATTTATCTGTCTTCTGCACAGTAGAAGTATACTGTGTCCATGTACAACATTTTCTTTATCCATTTATCTGTTGATGGGCATATAAACTGCTTCTATGATGCTGCTATTGAGACTTATGCTGCTATAAGCATGTTTATGCATATTTCTGTACATCATACCACATCTTTAACTGTTTTGGGAAGATACCCATAAGAGAGACAGCTCTTTGTGCAGTGGAATTTTTTTTTTTGTTTTTTTAGGATTATCTATATGAATTTTCATAGCGGTTGTACTAGTTTAAATTCCTGCAGCACTGCACAAGGGTTCATTTTTTCCCTCACAACTTCTGCAACATTTGTTGTTGGTCAAGGTCTTGAGGATGCTCTTCCTCCTGGAGGGAGACAGAATCTTCACATTGTTTGGAGTTGCATTGCTCTAGTAGCCAGACTTGCTGGACATTTTTGATGCACTTATTGCTTTTTGTACTTCTGAGAAGTGTTTATTCATTTAGGTTGTCCATTTTGTGATTGGATCTTTTCATTTTGGATGGGCTGTAATTTCATCAGTAAGTAGCTAGCTTATGCAATCACACTGAATAAAAATAGAAAAGCTCAGTCTTATAAATAACGCTATGAGAAGAACAGTGTTTGGATAAGGAAGTTCCTTGACACTATCAGAAAAGCTGTGCACCTCCCCCTCAAGGGTTATTTGAAGGGAAACTGCTCAAAAGTAAAGAGCAACTGGGATGAGGGAAAAGAGAAAAGAAAGAAGGGGAAATTCTGTATATACTGGACAGCTAACATAGTTGTAGTACAACTTCTGTTGCTTTATTGAAAAGAGCAGTTAATGAATAACTATTTGATCAATCTTATTTGTCTATATCTGTTTTCCTGAGTAACCACTTTGAAGAAATCAATATGTAATGCAACAACCATTGTCAATTTCCTATCTCTTTGTCTGAGTTTCAGTATTGCTTGTATTGTTCTTGTGTTATTTTGTAAATGTGTGTGTAAAAGAATGTTTTCATTCTTTTATTTTTTAAAATAAACAAAAAGATTCTCGAACATCTTTGCACGCACACCACAGTTTGCACATAGCTTCAGCAAACTGATCACCTCTTAGCTAATCATGCAGTTGAAGAACTCCTGAGTCAGACTCCGCCTTTGGCCTTCACAAGCTCTTCTCCAAGACCAGGGTTCAGTCATCAAGCTGCAGACGTCCAGGCCTCCTCCTCCCTGTCATGATGCCCAGCAGTCTGACCTTGGGCTGCTGGTGAACTTCCATTATCCCTGAGAAGCCTGGCTGTGCATTTGCCAGTCCAAATCGTTGCTGATCTAACCACTTGCACATCCAGTGTGCCCTGCGCTCCACCCCAGACCACTGTGTGCTCTCCCAGGCTCGGTACAGGTGCTCTGGGTCCCACCCTTCTGCACAGCCTTGTCCCTGGGGCTCCTGTGGTGTAGAGGTGCCGCCTTCTTGGACAGGGATTTAGCTTCTGCCCACTTTGGCTTTTAGATTGTCCCTTTCAAGCATCTCACTGCAGGCATCTCTGGTGTCAGGCAGAAGGTTCCAGTGTGGGATGTTTCTCACTCCGGTTAGAAAAAGGCTGCTATTCCCCAGGCCTCGTCTGCTGGCCCTGCCATCCGCTGTCCCCACTGCTGTCCTCTCCCTCTTGCATTCTGCGTAAGGCTCAGCTTGGACCTGACTCTCCCGACGCCCAGCCTGTCTGCCGGCAGAGGCACCGCTGTCGGCTCAGCGCCTTGCCCTCAGCAAACCTGAGGTGTCCTAAAAGAGATGAGGCGGAGCACGGAATCTCCCAAGCGCTGGGACATCTGCAGCCACCCAGACATTTACACCGGACACCTCACGGGCTCTGCCCACCGCGGAGCAGACATGCAGAGAACTCTGACCACTGAGGTGTACTGAGATCTTCTTGCCCCATGTCTCCCACCTTGCTTCAAGCCCTGTAAAATGGGCCTGCTTCTCCTTCCTCCCCGCAGGCAGCCTTTCCCTCTCTCTGCCTGCAGGCAGGCCCGGTCAATTCCATGCCTTTATACAAGCCTGGTGTTCCCAGCTGGCCTCTGCCCCCACCATTTCTTACATTTTCTTCTGCTTTCTTGTTCTCCACCCCGTTCTTCACAGGCATCACAGGCCTTTCACCGGAGAACCCTGTGTGAGCAGCTCACTCCCATCCTCATGTCTGCCGGGCTCACTCCTACTTTCACGTCTTTGTGTAAATGTTTTGTTCTAAGGAGGGCTCACCCTGACCAACTTAAAATCGTAATCCGCTCACTGCCTGGGGACTTCTATCCCTTTTACACTTGTCTGTCCTCTGTATATCATTTATCACCTCACCGCACCCTGTGAACTGCACTTCCTTACCTTGTGTGGATCCCGATTTCCCACACTAGGTTGTAAAGTCTGTGAGGGCAAAGACCATGGTGCTCTGTGCTCTGTGACATTCCCCGCACTGTGTGTGTAGGGCTGTGTGAGGTGATCACGCCTGGTCTCTGCTCTGTGACATGCCCAGCAGTGTGCGTGGTTGCCTGTGTGAGGCGCCACTTGCACCCATCTGCT
>NW_004955511.1:5285097-5292663 GCF_000276665.1 Chinchilla lanigera | reverse complement strand
CCAGTGCTCGTTCGAATGTGACTTCGCCTCTGTACAAACCTCAGCTTGTCCCCGGGCCAGAGACAGGACCGAAGTTGCCTCTAACGCTCTTTGCAGAAAGGGAACAATCAACAACGAAGAGGTAACCCGCTGAATGAGAGAAAAACTTTGCGTAGCTACTCTTCTGGTAGAGGATCCATGTCTAGAACATCTGAGGGACTTTACAAGTTAACCCCATAGAACAATGAAGCCAATAAAAATGTGGACAAATGAACCAATTACCTCTCAAAGAAGTTGTTCACGTGACCCAAAGGATTTGAAAAATGTTCAGCATCTCGCTGCCAGAGAAATGCAAACTAAAACTACACTGAGACTGCATTTCACCAGTCAGCATGACTGCCATCAAGAATACAAAAGACCATGAATGCTGACAAGAAATGGGAAAATATTCCTCAGCCATACAAAAGCGTGGAATTTGCTCACTTGCAGGAAATTCAATGAAACTACAAACCATCATGTTAAGTGCAATTAGCCAGACACAGAAAAATATTCTGTACTTGCTCTTATATTAAAAACCAAACCCATCCATCCATCCATACATCCATCCATCCTTCCATCCATCCTTCCATCCATCCGTATATATTTAAAGGAGAGAGGACCGGAAACTTAGAGATGGGAAAGGGGTCAAACAGGCTGTTAGAAGAAAGGTGGGCTCAGGGTGAAGTCCTAATGCAGACTAATCATTTCTACCTAAGAAGGACACCATTTCCAAAGTCATGTCCAGAGCTTTTTAATAACCAGGGGATGTACTCTTCCCCTGTACCTGACAGGCACTAGAGAGCCCTGCCAGGCAAAGACCGGCTTCTGGCAGCGAATGGACTCACCCCGAGTATCCTGAGGTCTTCTTTGGGGAATGTTGCTGCTGTCCCTGTGCCTGGACTTGCCACTTGCACATGTCCTTGGCCAAGCTGACTGCCAGGAAAGACTCCTGGAGGCGTCACGAAAACCGGAGCACCCTGTGGTGGGTGTGTAAATCCCACAGGCTGCTGGGCGCGAGCCAGGGCACTGATTGGTGGGTAAGGATTGGGTGCTCCATGCACTTGGTGCTGTGCTGGCTCGGATGACATCGCCAGGACCTGAGCAGTAAAACACACAACAAAAGGGACACATTTACCCAAAGAAGAGCTGTGAAGGCACCTTGTGAAGTGTCAGTTGCTATGCAGATGGGAGAAAGCAAGTAAACTGGAGATGGGCTGCGACAGCGGAGGTGAGCGAGATTCTCCTGCGACTGTGGCGTCCTGCATGTGCTGCAGGGGGAGGGGAATGCATTTCTTCCACTCTTCCTGCTGAGTTTTGTGTGCCGAGTGTGTGTGTGTGTGTGTGTGTGTGTGTGCATGAGCCTGCGGGAACTGCGGGTGTGTCAGCTGCGTCCTTGCAGAGCTGGGGCTGGGGTCTGATACTGCTATGAACAAGTGTGGGGAGGGTAAGAAGATGGAGGCGGATGGCAGAGACGCCAGGCTGATGAAAAGCAGATGTAGTGCACCCCAGCCAGAACACCAGTGACACCCCACACACAACCTGAAGAAACAGCCCTAAAATTCATATCAGAAGAGACCCAGAACAGCAGGTCCTGGCCAACAAGAGCAGGGCAGGAAGGGCCACAGTCCTCACGTCCAGTTCCATTACAGAGGTTCTGTGATTAAAAGCAACATCTGCACACTGAGTGCTTTGTTGCTGAAGGACGACAGCAGGAGGGACGTGACTGCGGCAGGCAGAATAACGTTTCCCGCAGAGGTGAAGTCCAAGCCCAAGCACCAGTGCGTCTGTTGGGCTCCTTGGCACAGGAAATTCAGGCCGCAGGTGGAAGGAAGGCTGCCAGTAAGCCGACCTCGGACTGGGTTATTGGTTTGGCCATTGGTTTGGCCCAGGGCGATCCCAGGGGCCTTTAGACGTGGGGAGGGAAGCAGGAGAACATCAGAGGGAGCAGCTCTGCTACAAGGAGGATCAGAGAGAGGCCGCCGCTGACTCCGCAGGGGGAGGAGGGGCTGTGCGCTCGGGGTTAGGGGTGCCCGCCGGAAGCCGGCGGCAAGGAAACTGGTCACTTCCACGAGCCTCAGAAAGCAGGGTGTGTCCGCCCACTTCAGTGCTGGCCCGGTGACTCCTAGAACTGCCAGGTCCGTGCAAGGTCCTGTTCTTAAGCCACAAAGTTTGTGGAGTCAGAGTCACAAATAGAGAAGTGTTCAGGGGCCCATAATATAATTCGATGGCACAGAGGTCAGGCTACGGCTAAGATTATTTATCAGAAAATCGGAAAAGCAGAGAATTCACACATGGTCACGTTCGTGGTCTTTTCTTTTAGAAGTGACTGCTCACACAACGGGGAAATGGTTGCATCAGGGTTCCACGGAGAAGGTGTGGCCGGCGAGCGAGCACTGGAGAGTGGATTCACCCAGAGTCCCTCACTCCAGCTGTGCGTCTTCCCTGTGGACACTCGCAGAGCTTGTCTTCCAGGCAGCCTGGTGACAGGGCATTGACCTGGTCCCGCACTGCACGCAAACCTGCTGTCCTCTCACGCTGTGGACAGGGCTCCCTGCCCATTCAGTAGTCCCGTCAGCAACTGTCCCCTCAGCCACCCTCGGGTGAGTTATCCTGGGATGTGACATTCATTGAATGCTGACGGTAGCCACCATAGGGGCTGTACCGTGTCCTGTTCAGTTAGGGGCATGAATTCGGGTTGGAAACCTGGTGTTGGCACCAGCTGTGTTTCTTGAGCAGGTTTGTTAACTTTTCTCTGGCTTTGCTGTTCTTGTTTTTGTCTCTAAAATGGGATTAAGTAAAGTCCCATTTTACAGAGTGACTTGGAGCATGAAGCAGCTCTTCTATCTAAAGTTCGTAAATAGTGCCAGTTACAGCCCAGCATGTGGGCTGTGTTTCTGTCGCTGTGTTCTGTGCACATGACAATTCTCTTCATTTTTGCAATTCTCTTCATTTTTGATTTTAGAGGTGGGCTCTAAAATCATTCTCGTTTTCACTGAGAGAATTGAATCCCAGCCCTACACTCAGTCCTCCCTCTAACGTGCTCAGATGTGAGATGTAAGTGAACAAATGCTGAGCACCTGGCTGGAAGAGAGAGTCCCTGTTTCTGACACACCTGATTATAAAGGGGTAACTTTTCCAAATCAGAAACAAACATTTATCCATGCATGGTTATTTTAAACCAGGAAGAACGGTTCCATGGAAAAACCAGTTCTACACCTCTTGTCCTGACTCCTCAGATAAAGTCTGAGGACCAGGTGGAGTGTGAATGGGTCCACTTCTTTGGCCCCATGTTGCTGCAGCTGACCTTTCCAATTCTCAGTCTGCCCCTCACTAGCTTTGCCTTCAGCAACTTCCCTAACCAAATCCCTGTTGGGTGTGGCATCGCAGTTGTAAGATGCCAGGTGATGTCCTTTAAAAGGGCTTACGGAAAGATCCAGTGGCCATAATTTATGTACTGTTGGGACGGTACCTCACATCTGGCAAGAACTTCACAAAGGTAGCTATAACTTTACCATCAGAACTCCACATCGTCTATTTTTAAAGACCAGGATGTGCACGTGCAAAAAGCGTACGTGAGGCATTTGACTCCAAATGTTAATGCTGAGAAGGAGACACAGGTGGAGCCCATTGTACTTTCATCCAAACAAGAAGTTTTTCTTTAATTTTTTGAGTTTTAAAAAGTATAAAATTAAACATTTGTTCCGTGTGTGTGACTTCATTACCTTCTCTTTGATGTTGATTATTGTAATCTTTTTTGTCTATTTCAAAAATTTAACAAGAAGTGTGAAAGACTTCTAATTTATTTTTCAATAGCGTCACAGCCGGGTAAGTAAGGTGAAGATGCTGTAGGCAGTCAGACAACTCGGGCCCTGGAGAGAGTCAGTACCGAAAGTGAGAACACGTTACAACTGTGGCTGGAGGCGTGTCTGCTGAGGGCGTGACCTCAGGATAGGAGCGGGATGACCAGGCCTGCTTAACTCCCCAAGACGTGAACAGTAGACTAGGGAGTGTGTCACCCCAGTGGGTGATCAGAACCTCTTAGTTCATCTCTTTCTAAGCAGGCCCTTCTTCTCTCCGGGTACGCTTGCTATGTCACCTGGCTCCCCATTGGACGAATGTTACCTCGGCAGCTCCGCTCCCAGTCTTGGTTGGGTGATCATAGTTTTATCCCACGTTGTACCTGTCTCGTGATCTTGCTCTCACCTCGTGACTTTGCACCCACCCTGTGATTTTACTCTATGAAACTTCTTCTACAAAGTGGTGCCCATGCCAACCCATTTTCTGGGTCCCCTCCAGTCTGTCAGGTGTTCTTGCTCTTTCTCTCTGTCTCTGTTCAGTTTTGGGGAATATAAACTTGGCATATCTGGTGTCTCGCAGGCTGGCAGTTACATTTATTTCCCCTATATCATTTGGAAGTCCCCTGGGCTAATTGGAAGGAGGTAAGAGTTTGCTTTCATTTTGTGGATTCTGTTTTGTGACTCATTTAGGTAAGCAAAAATTGGCATCCTTGTTAGTCAGCTGCTTATGCCTTGGATTTTTATGCTCTGTCTTTCTATACTTTTTTTTTTAAACTTATAATATCCATTGCTATTTTTTTTTTAATGTACCAGGAATTGAACTCAGGGCCTCATGCTTGCCAAGCCATGGCACGTGCCACTGTGCTGCTGAGCTACATTGCTGTCCCTTTATATACATTGTTTTTAGTTGAAATGATCATACATTTAAGTTGAGAACGTGGGAAGATTGTGATACTAAAGAAGCATTCATGTCACATGGGCCATTACTTTTTTTTATAGACTTGTTTTTTTTTTTTTGGTATCGGGAATCAAACTCGGGACTTTGCGCTTGCCAGGCAGCTGCTTGTGCTTCTGAGCTAAATCCCCAGCCCGGGGCCATTACCTTTGCAGGCAAGCTCTTGTATTCCTGTTTTGTACATGCTGCATTTGGACTCAGTAGTTGCTGAATTTATTGGTGCTCCTTGCTTGACCTTTTTGACTTGTTAGACAACAGCACTAGGGAAACTAATGATAGAGCGTCCCTGTTCATACTAACCAAAATATGAACTATAATGCTGTAAAATGGGTATTTGTATGATATCTAGTGTATATTCAGGAAACCTATATGCCCGTTAATAAGTTACGGGACTCCATCTGCCAGTAAACTGCAGTAGGCCAGCAGCCATTCTTAAGACTTGAGGACAGGTTTCACTGGGACTGTCTGGTCTGTTCCTTCCTCTGCCCTCGAGCCTGTTCTGCCAGTTTTCTTTCGGGTCTGAGCTTCTGCTGGTGAGGAGGCGATCTTAGCTCCTGAATCGTCCCACTCTCACCTTTCCGGGAGACAGGCAGCCAGGGAACAGTCAGTTTCTATGGGAGCCCAAGCAGGCCCTACACAAGCTCCCTACTGGTCCACCAGTCAAACAGAAGACTGGAATAGGAGGCTTTCAGCACGTATTCTGGAAGGTCTATAAGTACAAAAACTTAACTCTTTCAGTTATTTTAAATTGTCAATTATTGATCAGGAAAAATATTAGAACACTTCTGCCTTTTTACTCAGATCATTTACAAGAGGCATTGATGAAACATACCCCCTTGGCTACGGGAGGTAGATAGATAAGATTGATAGATAGATCAATTGGATGGATTTTTCTTAAAGACAACTTATTACTCAGTCAGCCTCAGACATTAGGAAAAAGCTACAAAGGATGACTTTTGCTCCAGAGAGCTCACTTGATACTTGAGTGAGAATTGCCTCCTCAGTATTTTATAATTGAGACCAGAGAATACCAAGGGGAAAAAACAGAGACCAAGAAAAAGGGGTTCCTTGGTTGTGGCCTTAAAAGAAATAAACTCTAAGTCTGATTCCAGGGCTTCAAGGCAAGCTGGACAGCTAAACTTATTGCTACTAGTGCACAAAGCCAGACCACTTTAGGGGGGACTGTGATAAAAGCTGTCACGACAGAGGCCCCCTGGACGATGCCCTGATTACACAGCTGACCACTGGAAGTCAAACTGTCCCCTGAGATGGAGGTCCGAGGAATCAGACCCATCGTACCAGCTGGCCCAACAAGACTGAAGGGCTACTCCAGCCTGCCTTCTCCCTCTGGCAGGACTGTCATCTCCACAGAGGAGCCCTGGGTGATCATGACCATAGAGGAAAAAGGAATCAGGCTATGGCTGGGCACTGGCACATGCCTCTTTCTTTTTATCCCTGGGCTTTCGTCTAGCCATTGTATTTCGGTGAAAGGAGCCACTTGAGAGAAACACAACCCTTAGGCTGTAGCTGGAATGGCTTCCTCTTCTCCCTTTCCCTTTTAATTATGCCTGGAAGTCCAGTTGTTACGTGGCTTGTTGCCTCCCCCTTGTGGAGATAAATAAGTCCTAAAGTATGGGCAACTAAAGGTAGAATCGAAAGGGCAGTAAGAGCTTTCCCAGTGCAAAAATATGTCAAAGATCCTACTGTCTTTCCTCACTAGAGATAATACCCTCTAAAGCCCGAAGTTAAAAGCGTCCCCTTGCCTGTAATCAACAACTTAAAGGGACAAGGCTTACTTAAGGTGTGTAACAGCTCTTGCAACACTCCAGTCTTGAAAGTTTACAAACCCAGCGAGCGTGGAGGTTGGTACAGGACCTTAGATTGGTAAATGAGGCAGTAGTGCCGATTCGCCCAGTGGTACCTATCCCACACACTCTCCTTTCTCAGATCCCGGAAGAGACTGGTTGGTTTTTAGTGTTAGATTTAAAAGATGCCTTCTTTTATATTCCTTTACATACAGATTCCCAGTTTCTTTTTGACTTTAAAAAATCCCAATGACTAGGCCTCTCAGCGGACTTGGACTGTGCTTCCTCCAGGGTTCAGAGACAGTCCTCATCGTTTTGGACAAATGTTTTCCCATGACTTAGCTTGTGTTAAGTTTCCCAAGTCCCAGTCCTACAATATGTAGATGATGTGCTGTTATGTGCTTCCTCAGAAGAGCTCTTTAGCCAAGGCACCTGTGCTCTGCTAATTTTTCTAGCACACAGGAGTTATAAAGTCTCTAGGTCTAAGGCATAACTTTGCAGCTTGAGGTAAACACTTGGCCCTTTATTATCTAAGGGAACCTGAAACCTGGGAAAAGAGAGAATTATACCAATACTTTCCTTCCTGCAGCCCAAGACCCTAAAACAGCTAAGGGGATTCCTTTAATTCCTAGGAATTAGAGGCTTTGTCACTTTTGGATGGCAGGGTATGATGAGATTTCACGATCCCTCTATCAGCTTATGAAGAAGCCCAAAACACAGATACCTATATTTTAACCTGGGAACCTGATTTCTCAACTGCATTCCAGAAGCTTTAAAAAGTGGTACTGAATTCCCTGGCATGGAGCCTTCTCACAGGAGACTGTTTCAGTTTACATGCTGATGAGAGCTGGGACATGGCTTTGGGAGCACTTAAGTAGGCTGAAGGACTGGCTCAACAGCCCGTAGGGTATCTGAGTCATGAACTAGACACTGCCACAGAGGGATGGCCTGTATGCCTTAAAGCTGTGGCTTTCATAGTTCTCTTGGTACC
>NW_004955511.1:5249336-5284927 GCF_000276665.1 Chinchilla lanigera | reverse complement strand
CATTCAAATAAAGACATGTTCTTCCTTAAATCCTGCTACCTTTCTACCAAAAAAGGAGAAAATTGAGCCTAAAAGACCTGCTGTGAACAGATACTTTTCCATTCATACACAGCCAGGGAAGCCTTGTTGGAAACACTCCTTACACATCTTGATTTTACCCTCTTCTGTGATGGTGGCTCATTCATGGAAAATTGGACAAGAAAGGAAGGGTATGCAGTAGTGACTCTACATCAGACACTTAAAAGTTCCTCACTTGCCCCTGGGACTAATGCTCAGCTAACAAAGCTCTTACCTCTGACCAGGGCTTTTACAACTCAGTGAAGGACAAAAAGTCAATATTTATACTGACTCAAAGTATGCTTTCTCAGGATTGCATGCTCACACCATTCTATAAAACGAAAGAAATTATCTGACAGCCAATGGATCTTCGTGAAGTATCATAAGGATATAGAGGAACTTGTGCCCATGTCCATGTGCCTTCCAAAGTGGTGATGATTCACCGCAGAGGGCACCAGAAAGGAGTTGACGGAGTATCTCAAAGCAGTCAGCTGGCTGACACCGCTGCAAAAGAGCTGCTCAAGAGTCCCCTACAGTGCGCGCCCGCTGGATCTGGGAAGGGCCCCTCGATCATACTCGGCCCAAATATTCTCAGTCAGAAGTGGAATGGGCTCTCTCCCAGGGGTGTCGGTTCCTCCCATCAGGATGGTTACAGTCAGGTGATGGTAAATTGTTCCTTCCTGGTGCTCGTCAGTGGAAAAGTATTAAGTCATTACATCTATTTTCTCACTTGGGGAGAGACAAGACCCACTAGATGGCCTCAGAGTTATTCCTAGGAAAGGTACTTTCTCAGACAATACAACAGACAGTTAACACGTGAGCTATGCCCCTAAAATCCTGTTAACTGGACCACAACCCTTCTAGGAATACAGAGACATAATAAATCCTTGGGAAAGCATGGCAGCTCGACTTTATTCATGTGCCAAAGAGTAAGGGGCTCCAATACATACTGGTGTGGATAGATGCTTCTCAAACTGCCTGAGGCCTTTCTTGAAGAACAGAAAAAGCCCAAGAGATGATACAGATTTTGGCCTCAGAAATCATCCCCCGATTTGAACTTCCTCAGAGCTAGTGGAGTGAGAGTGGGTCTTCTTTTAAAGCAGCAGTCACACAGGGTGTCCCCGGCACGGGGCATTGTCTGTCACCTCCACTGTGAGCAGAGGCCTCAACCACTGGGAAAGGCACACAAAGAGAACGAGACCATAAAGAGACACCTGTGCAAAATGGCTTAAAAACCCATGCAGAGTGGCCTCACTTACCGCCTTTAGCTCTTACCAAGATATGAAAAGCATCTCAAATTCTAGGCCTCAGTCCATTTAAAATGCCTCATGGATGCCCTTTTCTCACTAATTATTTTCTCTTTGATAGACAGATACCTTACTAAGAAATTCATCTCAGTGTCTAAATTCCAACAGATTCTTCTATGGCTCACAAAAGCTCAGCCTAAAAAGAAGAGAAATCCCATATCCCACTCCGGAGATTCAGTACTGGTAAGGGCTGTTCCACCATCATCTCTTTCACTAGGACTAACTTGGAAGGACGATAACCATGATCCTGTCTACCACACAGCTGTCAGGCTAGCAGGCCTGCACTCCTGGGTACACTACACCCAGCGGAAGCCCCGGAAACCAGACCCTGTCCTACGTGTGAGCGACCAGCCAGATACTCCTGTGAATCCATGGAAGATCTAAATGCTTGTTCAAAAAGAAAGCAAAGTCTTCCGATGATAATCTAAGGTGTTACTCTAGCCCTTTTACTAGTTGCTTTACACTTAGGAGAGTGCAGTTCCTTCCTAGTGTGGGCACAGGAGTATGCGGAGTCATTACAACAAACGTCTTGCCGGATATGTGGCCTGTATCCTTTGTCAAGTACATCAGGACTTTCCTGATGGGTTTCCCCACTTCAAGGAGAGGATTAAAATAAGTGACAAGACCACACCGATGAGACACGAAAGGGTTCAGTGGTTTACAGTCTTCCCCACCATTACAAGGTGACTAAGTGACCTATAAACTTCATCCCTAATGATCCTGGACACAATGGAATCTTTTCTAAAATTGCCACTGCAGCTTCTCTACTACAGACTCTAGTAGAATGCTTATTAAAGAAGAGTAAGGGTCCTATCATGAGAAACAGCAATCATGGATATAAGGAGGGTTACTTTCAGATATGAGATAATTATAGGAACAGCAACATGTGCACCCATGTTTATAGCAGTGCAATTTGTCATAGCTAAATCTTGGAAACCACCCAAATGCCCATCCACTGAGGAATGGATAAAAATGGTGCGGTGTTTCTATACAATGGAGTATTACTCAGCCATAAAAAAGATAAACTCGAGGCTTTTATAGGTAAATGGATGCAACTAGAGACCACACTCATAAGTGAAAGAAATTGGACCCACATGTGTAACATCACATTGTCTCCCTAGTGTAAGAACCTGAAAGAGTAAGTAAAACTCAAAATGTACAATAGATAATAAGAAAGGGAAAGAAACTGCTCAAAGGAAGGAACAACAGGGATGAGGGAAAGGAACAAAAGTGCAGACAAGCAGTTTTTTTTGGTGAGAGTGCACTCTTGGGAGTGTTGGCCAAGTTGAGCTACAGCTGTAATACGGTGGTACCTTGGTTCATGAACTTAATTCTGCCCACGGTTCTGGTTGCAAAGCAAACTGGACGAGAACCAAATGAAATTCAGTGGTTAGGTTCAGTGTTGACTTTACGCGTCGCTGAAGTCTGATCACGTCCAGTGCTAGTGATGGTGACGGGAGGGTCTCGGGCAGTGGCCAGCAGCACCTGTGCCCTCTGTATTTGAACCTGTGACCTCTTGGCTCTTTCTTGGCTAAAGGTTTTTCTTAGCCCTGAGCATGTGCAAGGCACAGGTGTAAATCCCTCATCTGATGAGTGTTCTCCTGTGTTAAAGTCCAGCAGTTTTGCAAGCTGTCTTAGTTTGAACGGAGGAGAGAGGCGGGGTTTTGTTCAGAGAATGTAGCACAGCTGCAGTGAGTTCAGATGTCTGACGCTAACTCCCAGTGTGTTGGGAGGAATAAAGGGCATAGGGGGCTCTTTGTCAGTTAGACCTTTGTCTTAGGAAACGTTTCACAGGGGGATCCAGGACGACCCGTTCCTGGCCAGTAAATTCATCACAGCATATCTGAAGAGGGGGTCTATTTTGCTAGCAGGGAGAGAAGGGCTCAAAGGTGTAGCTCAACTCTTAAAGAAGCTTAAGAGCAGGCTTTGACAATGTCTAAGGTCCCTCTGGGACAGTGAATACCAGGAGATCAAAGAGAGCTTTCCGTCTCACCTCACAGAGGTGTGCAGGTGGGGACGAAAGATAAGTGGAGGTTGCTCTTCACCCAGTCGGACTGTCAGCACCCAGATTCCACTAAGGAGGCTTTGGGTGCCCACCGAGGTCACCCCAGCGGGACCCCTCAGGTGCCCTCTCAGCTTTCACTGGCTCCACGTGGCCAGAGATCTGTGTCTAGAGAGCACCGCAGCTGCCCGTCTGGCCTAGGTGCCCACTGGCTTCTGTGGGAGGGGAGTTGACCAGGAGGAGCTGGGGAACCTGTCTGCTGCCTTAAGAGTGGCAGCTGCTCTAAAAGCATCTAACTAGCTTGCAGCGTAAGCACTCTACTTCTTAGAGTTCTGTAAGGGGCAGGCAAAGGCTGTGTGCATGTGTGTTTGGCCATTCCGCCGCACTTACCTCTCCTAGAGAAGCCGAGTGCCGCACATTGGCTGCCAAAGATGTAACCAGCTCCCTGTAGGTGTCAGGTTATTGATTCTGTGCAAGGGAGATTGAAGCCACAAGACCAGCACACAGCTAGCAGTGGGGAATGACCTAGTCTGTGTTGAATAGAGTCAAAGGAAATGCTCGCTACTTGTCAAGGAGGGGTTTTATAAGGTAGACACCACAGATGTTCTAGTCCACTGGCTTTCTGTAGTTTTTGGTAGGTATAGATGTGACAGAATGCAAGATGCCCCTGGCTGCAGGTAGGCCTTTGGTGGGAAGCAAGCTGCTTCATTTGCATTTCAGCTTCTCTTCCTCCAGGGCTTCTCCCATGTGTGTAGGGAGCTGTATTTTGTCCCCTGTTTCATTAGGTCCTGGTAGCCTATTTGCTCTTGTTAGTTATTTGGGCCCTCTGCTGTATTAACTCAAGTCCCAAATTTTAGCTTATTTCAGGTTCTTATTTAGGACCCTTGCCCCACATGCCTAACTTCCTCTATCTTCCGGCTTCCTTAACATTAGCTTTTGATGCTCTTATCTTGAAGTATCTTTCCTCTGCTTTGTCGTAACCCACTTTTTCTAGTCTTCTCCTGTGTAATTTCTTCTGAATTTCATTCCTCTCGAGGTTTCTTTCCCATCATTTTTCTACTGGTCCCCACACAGAGACAAGAATCAACTCCACCACCCCCCCCCACAGCAGCAGGATGGGGTGCAGCTGAGAAGCCACCCAGAGAGATGAGCCCCTCTCTGTGCCCCGAGCTGGCGCGGCGAGCAGAGCTCTCTCATGGACTTACTCCGTTTGCTGGGCCCCTCCGAGTCGTCTTCTCCCCTGCTAGTTCTGTCCCAGATGCAGACGCTTGCCTGGATTTTATAAGACCTTTTTATTTCCTTCCTTTAAGCCAGCCTCTTCCCTGGCTGTATATAATTCTAAAGTCCTTTTATTGCTGTCTATTGTGCACTCAAGCAAACACCAGGCCCATTTGGGGATCTGGGAGTGTGCTGTCCAGTGCCCTTGCTTCCCCTTTGCTCCTGAAGCGTGTTCGGACACCAACACGTCCTCCTGCTTTTGTTCTTCTGGCTCCTTCCTGCTTCTGAGAGTCATCAGTCCAGCTTCAGACTGCATGTGTATGTCATTTAAATATAGTCACCAAAATTGGAAAATACAGATAAGTGTTTAAAAATTAAAGAAGAAGGAAAAAGCTCCCATAATCCCAACACCCAGATATAATTAATGATATTTCACTTAGATCTGTAAACTTTCACGTGTAAGTGTGTATTGGACAAAGACATATAAGATTTTGTAAAATCACATAGTATCATCATGTGTGTATACCTTGTAGTCTGCTCTTTTAGCTTAATATCTTATTGACACCTTTCATGTCAATAAACGTGTTTACTATAGTTGATAATAGTGGCATGCTGGTGTGCATTTTGGAAGTCCCTTGCTGCACTCCAATCACGTACATTCAACCTTCGCACTCACGGGTACATTAAATAGCCCCCCCCCACTACCCTCACCTCCATCTCCCTGTGTGGTTCATGGGGTCTCATGAATGTTGAATGGGTGCAGATTGTTTCCCACGGTTTATTCTTGTGTAGTGGGGAAGGTTTTCATTCTCTTGTAGGTTCATATATTTACGTAGTTTTTAAATGGAAAAAGAGATAGTGTTACAAGCTTAAGAAACTGAGGCTTGCAGGCAGTAATATTGCTCACAGGTTGAATATAATGAAACCTAGAAGAAGCAGCATTGCTTTAGAAAGACCGAAGAATCAGGGCTGTGTGTGACAGGTATCACTTGTTCAGCTTGATCTTTGTCATGCAAGCAGCAGGGGGACAGCGTTGGGAATGAACAGAGCTCTTTAATGACTGGTGTTCTCCTCCCTTTTCCTGGTGGCCTTCACAGTAAATCTTGTTCTTTCTGTCCTCTCTCCTTCCAGGTCTCCTAACTGTGGGGCTGGAGTTGTCAGTGCAGTACGGGGAGATATAGGCCCTTTCATGACCTCTTCTGTGTCCCTCATATAGGAATGTGCTTGCAAATCTGAGTTAGACATTAATGGGTGACGGGTACCACTGTACGTTTTTGAAATTAAATGTTTGCTTCCTTTTTATAGAAAAGAGAACGCTTCTCTCATGCTTCCATGAGGCTCCTTTTTTTTTTTTTTATTTTAAAGAGCAAAAGAAGGGTTACAATAATGGGGGGGGCTTACCAAGTTACAGACAAAGTGGTAGGAAATTATCAATGGTTATTGTTTTACATATTGTTATCTACAAGATAGTTTCTCAAGAAAACAAATAGACAAATAATAGTGAGTTAGAGACAAAAGAGGTAGGAGATTATCAATAGTTGTTGTACTCTACTTAGGTATCTTCAAAAGAAAATAAATAGAACAATACATGAGTGACCTATTGAATAATCATTATTCTCAATGGTTGTTGTAGGAAACACATAATAATAAACACGCATCCATTTATGAAATAGGATAGGGACATTACAAACTTTACACAGTTATGATAGATTAGTAGGAAAATATCAATGGCTGCTGTAATACATGGTGGTATCTTAGAAGTGGTTTCTCAGGAAGACAGAGATACGCAAGAAGGATCTAACAAGTAGTTACAGCCTGAGGGTTGTCAAAAATCAAGTGAACCATCTGGGGCCAAAGCCATTTTTTTGTAGTGTTTTCTCTCCAGCCTCCCATCGCATTGGGACCCCGCAACCAGTTAGGGTCGTCTCCCCAGCTGTCAGCACAGGCAGCAGGAATCCTGCTGCAGACTTCTCTGGAGCTCCACCACAGCCTGTACTGTCAGGGGAACAATGGCTTCCAGGGAGTCTCCGCATGTATTGTGCAAGGTCCTCCTGGTTACAGCTTCCGAGCGGCTCTCATGACCCCAGTCCACAGGACCTCTGACCCCTTGGGCTTAGTCTGCATTCTCATGTTCTCCGAGTCCTTGTTCAGCAGCTGCTCCTCTGCTGACTGGACCTTTCTGGTTCTCAATGGCAGGAGCAAGAGTGGCCCATTGTATAGCATGTATTCCCAGGGGTTTTTCCATGTTTGAGTGATTCACACACATCCTTAGGTGGGCATCTGCAGCCGGTGCATGGTGTGCCAATTGTGTCATTGTTTCTCTGTGTCATGATAGTCATGAGGCTCCTTATTCAGAACTCTGAAGCACAGGTCACAGGGTTTCCAGAGACTGTCTTCCATTCCTTCAGTGATCTCACCCCATGGCCACTTCTTGTGGAGCTGCTGTCGCAGGTCTGAAAAGGTCTCCACAGCCCAGATGAAGATGGCGCGGGCAGCCACTGAGCCCCCAGCTAAACACGCGTATTTCATAAACGCTGCTGTTATTGCTATGATTACTACAGCAGGCACTTGTTAGGATGTGTGATTTGACAGGCCAGGTTCTAAGACCCATGTAGGTTAACTTTGCAAAAGTGGGTCACAGAGAGGGAGAGGAACGTTCCAAGCAGCGCAGTCAGTGTGTGCCAGAGAAGAGCCCCACAGATGCCAGTATCTGGTGTTGCAACACTGGACTGTCTCATCTTTGTTGAGAAATTGGGCTGTTCTCTGAGTAACAATGTCTGTAGAAAAGCGAGCGCTTCCCTGTAGAGGACGCCGGTGCTTTCCTCTCCACAAGTTGTCCGGAGCTGTCTCAGGCTCCAGCTGCTTCCTTCACCACATCCTCTGTTCCAGGTGGGAAGTGAGATGCCGCTGTGTGGGTGGCTCGCAGTAACTGGTGTCCAGCGACACGGACGTCTTTACATCTACTTAGTTCCTACCCTTAAGACAGATGTAGGCTCCTTGGATGGCTTTTATAAGGCGTAAGTGTACTGACAAGAATTAAGGACATCTTTCCAGCTCTGATGAATTTGGGGAACTGCGTTAATGGCCACGAATAGACTCATTAACCAACATACAAGTGCATCTCATTCATACAATGACGAAGCACTTTTTAAGTCTAAGGCAGTAGATGTAGAACAACTTTAAGGGTCAGGTGCAAATCTGAAGTGATGTGAAATTTTGATCATTATGTACATTTAAGGTCTAAACATGTGTAAAAGAGAGCACCTATGACTTACTTTGGATGTGTTGAGCTTACATAGTCTCCACTCTAAAGCTTCTTTTAGATTTATAGGATAGCTTGTTTTTAGATATATACATAGCCCATATATAGGTTATGTCGTAAGCTAAGATAATGGCTGTTTATTTAAACCGATCATGCATTGATTATTGAACACATTTTATATGTTAACTTTCAAATACTCTTTAATTCTTAAAGCTCACTTTTTGTAACAAAAAACCTAATGATGAGAACAAAAGGTAATTTAGTAGGATATAGAACCTCTGCTTTTAAATTTGGTTTTTTAAGTTTAATCGAAGCATCTCAATGCTTTTAGAAGTCAGAGTGGGTTTGATATAGAAATCTTAACCTTTCAAGCACAGTGAAAAACAGTCACTTTGAATGACCCTTCATAACAGGTAACACTTATTTAAAGATATATTTATATATATTATGTTTGACCAAGAAAGACTCTGAAATTATGGTACACAGATCATACTAGACATTGCATTTATAAATCTAATTTTTGGTTCTATCTTGATTACCTAGGGGCCTGGATGAAATATGTTACCAAATTTAAAGGTATGTTTACTCTCACCAACTGATTTAAATTAGCCTGTTGTTAAACTATATCAGCCACAAGCATTTGAGGTAATGTCTTGAGTGTTGATTTATCTATAACTCAACGTAGGTAGAACTTTTGGAGGATGATATATACCTGGAGGTTAATGTATGGAAACATATACATATCATCCTAAGTCATAGGTAAGCTTTATGTTATCAGATTTTAAGGCCTTTACTCCTATGTAGGCCTCAAGCTTCTCAGACTTTGTCTGGTAATGCTTTTAAATAAGTTTGGCTTCTCTGAAAACCTATATAAACGGTGTTTCCTCGCAAAGCTCAAAAAGAACCAACAAAGTAAAAATAAAAAGAAATTATTGAGATCAAAAAATATTTTTTAGGGGCCAGGGATATAGCTCTGTGGCACAGAGCCTGCCTAGAAAGCCAACCTAAAAAGGTTGTGAGTTAGATTCCTGGTACTGGAAAAAAAAAAAAGATTAAAATAAAGCAGCTGCAGGTGCTTTAACCAGTTATTAACATACATTAAATAAACAGATGGACAAACACACAAAACAGTTGTTTCTAAACCACAGTGCACTCTCACATACATTGGCCATGTATAATTTCAATAACTCTTTTACAGTTTTTTCGTTTATAACTATGAAAGGACTAATCAGAACTTTTCCTTTAGGTCATTGGTTAGTAGCAGAGGGATTTGTAATAAGAGTCAGGTGGAAAAAAAAACATTTTGCACCAATGAAAGCAAGACTATAAAAAGGGATTTAGGCTGATGATTAATCTTACTGGAATAGAACCATTTCTTTTTAAAACTATCAATAAAGCATAAGCATTCTTAGGAATATTTTTTGTTTACCAATGAACGTATCTGTGCTGTAAAAAAACAGTCAGTTTGCTCCATAGAGCAGCATTCTAGAAAGGAGAGGGAAGGGAAAAGAGTTTTAATTTCCAGTTTGCCTAAGAGTAGAATGGCTGATAAATTTGGAGTAAAACAGTTACATTTATCTTTTGAAGGTCTGAGGGTGAAATCTAGATGAGATGTAAGAATACATCCCAGAGATAAGTCCAGGTTGGCTTCACTCAGGAAGAGTCTCAGGGAAGGGGAAACCCACCACCCTGGAAAGCCGGCCCTGGAATGCAGCAGGCACAGAGAAGAGGACTACCCTGAAGCACCAAATCCCAATGTCTCAAGGGCGGAGAGACAACCAAGACCAAATGCTTCCCAGGGTGGGTCTGCAGTGCTTAGCAAAACATGCCTCACAGACAAAACTGCAATTGATTAAAATCGTGTTGTGGGCAGAAAATTAAACCAATAATCAAAGAACCTGAAGGTCTGTATTTAACTTTCTGAGATGGGGGAGAGAGTGAGAGAGTGAGAGAAAGAGAGAGAGGAGAGAAAGAGGGGAGAGAGAAAGACTGAGATAGAGGCTCATGAGGCAGATTGGAGATGCTGCTTTAAGCTTTCTAGTCCTGAGTTCACATCTGTGTGTGCTCGAGCCTTTGTAAAAAGTACTGATAGAGATTCCTTCAACCTGATAATTTTTTTTCCCAGTTTAGCGTAACTTTCTGGGTTGACTTTTGCTATCTTCTCTCTCTCTCTCCTTCTGTCTCCCTCTCTCTCCTTGCCAATTTGTATTTTTCTTTTCTTTTCCAATTTTTTCATTTTTATTTTCCCTTTTCCTACATGTCTTGTCTTTTCCTATTTTTCTGCTCTTTTTCTATTTTCCTTATTTTAATTTTTTCCCTAGTTTTTCTGTTTTTATTTGCTTTTCCTACTTTTTTCTATGTTTTTGGAAAACAAGTCCAGTTGGCACAGGTATTATAATCACATGCCCCTCCCCTCTGGCCACCTCTCCTGGTCCCCTGGGTGGTCAGAGGTGGCAGGGGGTTTTCAGGGGGAGCTGAGGGGAGGAAGAAGGCTTTTCAGGGGAACTTCGCCTGATTCAGTAGATCAAACAGCGACATGCAAAGCTACCTGAAAGCAAAGTGAGCAACGTGTGCAGGACACAATGACGGTCTCAGTTTGTGACCCAGGTGTCCCCAGCCCTCCACCTCCAGGCTGTCCTCCAGTGGACACCAGGACACTGTGGTCAGGTAACTCTCAATCATTTAATAAGTTGAGGTTCAGAAATTTTACTCCCAGATGTCTTTATATAAGCATTGCAAATGTTGCTTAAATTGCTTTTCCTCTGGGTGAAATTTGATCCACACCACATGACTGAAAGTAAAAGAGGACAAAGAATGGAAGAACTGCCCCTGCCCCAGTAATCGGGCGGTTAGAGTCTCTGGGCTGATAAACCCAACCCGAGACCTTGCTGAAGGCTTTGCGGGCTGTTCTGCGGCCACCTCCGTCCCCTTACCAGGATGTGACGTTGGATGCTGCTGCTCCTCTTCCAGGCATTGGAAGATGGGTCCTCTGTGTGGAGTTGCACCAACTTACTCCTCACATGGGACTCCACTTGTCGTGGCTCATGACCGTGGCCTGGTGCGAAGGATGCAAGATGACTGGAGTGAATGCCCAGTTCAGTCTCCAGAAGGCCCCAGGGACTGCCCTGAACCAAGAGCCCTCAGCTTCTGGGTCTTATAAAGACAGCTCTGAACTGAAGCTTCTGTGGCTTTTATTGATAGAACCCGGAAGCAAAGATAAGGACCGAGGAAGGAGGTCATGGCAGGAATTCATGTGGGGACAGCAGAAGGACAGGGGCAGGACAAGTCAGGGTGTTGTGTTCCATCCCTGACCTCAGGGCCAGTCTGAGTCACAAACTGGAGCGTGGGGATGGAGAGGGCCGGAGCGTGCACTCCTCAGTCAGTGTCCTTGTCCCTGCGTGGGCTCGTGGGCCTGCGGGCTGCCGTGTAATCTCTGAGAGTGCGTTCCAGGAGGGCTCGGGCCTGTGGCTCCAAAAGTCGCTTCCCTCTGGACATTGATCTCATACGCTCCTCTGGCCAGTGACTCACAGTTGGTAGGATATTGTTATGTTTTAAAAGGTGTAATCTCACCGAACTTAATTCTGGAAAATTTAGAAGAATTATGAGGCAGAAAATAATGATAGACAAATAACAGTTCTTGCCTTTCCATAATTGTAAGTACACAAAAAGTTATAAAAGAAACAATATTTTGCAACATTAGAAGTATATACTGTTGGAATGAACATTGTGTTTATGTTTAAAGCTGTTACTTAAAATAGCTTATTTTGAATTTATATTTTTTAACCTAAGTTAGAGTGATGTCAGTAGTACAGTTAGAATCAAAGGAGCTGAGTGAGACACTCCCTTCCCTCCATTTACCTGTGAACACCTTACCACCCTACTTGTTGTCGACTTTTCCACTGTTCTAAAAAAAGTAAATAAAATATCAAAACCTTATGAGGTAGTGATGCTGGAGGCCACAGATCACAGATACCCAAGGTACCAGAGTCAGAGGGGTCTGACACGTTAAGCCCTGGGAGCCGGAGTTACCGTACGTTCTTCTTCCTTTTCCCTTCTGCTGTTCCTGCTGCTGCTGTCACATGACTCTCCGTAACCGAAGCCTTGCACTGCATACCGTGGGGTGTGTGCTTGGCGATCCTCTCCTCCTCGTGTAGGAGAACCTGGACTATTTTTGGCCCATTCAAATGTAAGAGCAGGGCTGCTTGCAGAAGGTGATGTGGTTGTACATTTTTGTGTTTATCTTTTATTCTAGTAATACTCATAGTAGAGAAACCAGTCTCACAGAAGTGTGTTGACAGGTACAGAAGACATTTTAGAATAATTCCAGAAACAGGATATTTTCACCACTAATCAGCAATTTAACTTCTGAAATTACAGAATAAATTTTTTCCATTTGACCAAAAATATTCTACAAAGATTAATTTTCAATTTTAGAGTATTTTTGGTGGAGTATTAAACTTATAATGGACTTGACAGTAGCTGCTTTAGATATGTAGTATAATAGCCTCAATAATTTCATTGCTGGGTATTAAATTAAGATATGTGCCTTCAGTATCTGCAGATACTCTTTTTCTAAGCCTCTAAACCTCGATTTTATTTGATCTTATCTGTTTGATCTTTGGAATTACTAAGATCATTAGGTCATGGAACATATCACACAAGCAGGTCTTCTTCTAGTCTTGTGTGAAAAGCTGAGATCAAACTGGCCTCTTACCCATGATGAGATACAAATTTCAGTTCCTGGTCTCAGATGTTAGTAGAACTTACCCTATGAGTGACGTCATAGCAATGATTGCATTGTCTCACATTTTGTGTGTGTTTATGGGGTTATGGTTGACAAGCCCAGCTTACCACATCATCTGCGGCAGCATGGTCCTCAGAACATGATCAATAGGAAGCTCACACCACACGCAGAGCGCTGTTCAAGTCTGGCAAGAGCCCGGATGGGCCACATCCACTCAGTGAGTGGGAAGTCGCTGGGTCCTCAGCTGTCACTTTCTGTGCTTGTGTTTTCATGAAAAAACAGTGAGAAAGCAGGGGAGGGCTCCAGCACTGGTCTGTGGTCCCCGGTTTGAGCAGCAGCCTGTGTCAAGCAGTAGGACTCCACGTTTGCCAGGCCCCAGTCTGCGTCCTCACAGGGTCAGGTGCAGCTGTCTGGCTGGGGAGCGGTGGGGGTGAGGTCCCTGGAAGTGCAGGATGAAGAAAGAAGCCAGGGACATCAGGTAAACTGAGCTAGGTTCAAATGAGAAGAGGTCAGGATGTGTGGGACTCCTGGAGTATATCTGGAGCTACAATTGTAACCTGCAGTCATTCATGGATAAAAGACAGTGTATTTAATTTTAATTTAGCCTTGGGTTAGAAATAATACTGCGTACTATTTATTGGACATGGAGTTTTCATAAACCTTTATTTACTTCATGCCACAGTCCTATAATTGATCTAATTGCCACTTTATGCACAAGGAAATGGAGTCCTGCATGGTGAGCACTTTGATAAGGGTCAGAGGGTGAGGGTGTGACAGACTGTGTGTTTCCTGGTGTGTGTAAACCCAAGCTGGCCTTCCCGTAAAGCAGGACACCTGTGGGGCGGGTCTGGACAGTCTGTAGATAAACGTGTGCCAGCGGGACTGGGCTTGGCCGGAGGACACTCTCAGGGGAAGCCACCCGGCTCTGGGTAGTTTTGTGCAGGGTTGGAAACTGTGGCGGTCTTAAGTGGCAATGTGATTCCAAGGAAAAACTGGGACACGTTGGTGACAGATTGCACCACTAGGTGTCCTATGTGCTTAACGTTTGCTTTTGTGTTCTGTTTGTGTCTTTACTTTGGCGGTAGCTGGGAGTTACATTTGGAGAGCCCAGAAAATGTGTCACTTTGCTTTTCCTCTGATGCTATACAATCTCAGAAGGGACAAACGGTTGGGGACTTTGTAACAATGGTGGTGTGGTATGTCTTTCTGGGTGACATATTCAAGTATTTGTCTACTGAAGGAAGACGCTGAATCTCACTAGTGAAGGAATCATTGTTTCTGTGACCCTGGCTAGCACAGAGAAGCTCCCAAAGAGCAGAGAACATTTTAAGATCCACAAAAGGTCCACTGAGGGTGAGGTCTGTGCCAGGCGAGGTCTTAGGTTCTGATAAGTGAACACATCAAAAATTCTTCCACAGCTCAGGGTTCTGGGTCTTTTAGGTTTTTTCTTTATAATGTTGTACCTGAATGTTTCTGATGGGTTTCTGATGGGCAGGTACACCAGATGTCCTAAGGTGGAATCTTATCATAGATGCTGTAAGTTCACAGCTTCACAGAACATCCATCACAAGTATAGATATAAGGAGAAGGCTGCAGACATCTTTGGCTACTTACGTTCACGCTGTGGTGGGCAATATCCCGAGTATATTGAGGTCTGTAATTTCGCCAGTGAGGATCCATTACTCATTTGCTGTGCAGTAACACACTCATCTTAAGAATATTGTAATTTTGTAATCTTACCCGAAAGGGGTTTGATGTCGGTAAGTAACACCCCTTGCCTGTGGGTTGTGGGTTTTATGATTAGAATGCCAGTTAACCATCATGCTTCCTAAGTCTTAAGTGATAGCTACATCGGTGTCTAGCTTGATGCAGCTAAAGAGCAACCAAGACTACAGTACACTGAGGTACTGGGATGACAGAGACTATAAAAGACACTCAGGTTAAGTGGGTCTGAAATGAGATCCAGAATTCTGCCTTTAGATCTCCACGTTAGTTGAAGGAAGGCCACCTGTCGTATCTTGAGAACCATGAGTCCATCCATAGAATATTCTTAATAGTGACACCACATGAATGACTGGTGGTGGTCCTCGTCTGGGTGTCAGGAGAGATCTCTTGTCTCCTGAGGGTGATTGGGGTGGTGGGACTGTGATGGTGGCTACGTGGCCCCCACATGAGATAAGAGCACTACTCACTCGCACACAGAGAACACAGCACTTTCGAAAACGAATTCACTAAGTTCTGAGTTGTGTTTAACAGTGTTATACAAATGGCCATTTCCTAGTTTCGGCGGGGGTACGATGGCTACCAAAGACGTGGACAAGCAGGAAGCTGGCAGGGCGTCCAGGAGCTCCTTGGGTGATGTCAGCAACTTCTTTGTGAATCTAAAATTATTTCCAAAAAGGTAAAAGCACAGCTACCACAAACAACAAAGCTGGTAGACTTGAAGGTGCACATGCAAGGTAAAGATGGTGCTTGGAAAGAGGCGGACAGAGTCTCTGGAGGGGAACAGCAAGGAGGAATGGAACCCAGACCCCTGGGCTCCATTTCCTGTCCTTTCTTCCAGGTGTGACCCCAGGCAAGTGCCGCTCTCTGTGCTTTTGTCTTTGAATTGGAAAGAGGGGTGGGGCTGTGAAGTGGGTGCTCCTCCATCAGTATCAGGCCAGTGAGTACAGACTTTGCTACTTTGTTAGAGATTCGAGAAAAGAACCTTGGAGTCTTGTGTTAAAGTGGCAGTGTGGTCCAAAGGCACATGGGGGGCCAGGGGAAGTATGGAGATCTCATCCATTTGGTTAAAGCAGCAGTGTGAGTGTGGAATTTTGGCCCATCCGCGGGGCGTGGTGTCCTCGCCATCCTCACCGCTGCCTCCTCCCTGGTCTGAGCCCAGCTGCGGTGAGGAGGAGAGGCCTGGGCTCGTGTGGTGGTCACCTGTCCTCTCTGCTCTGAGCGTGAGTGGGAGGAAGGAGCCCACCCTGTCCCGTGCCGGTGAACGGGGTGGAGTGGCTTGGGGAGCAGGTGGCTGCCCCCTGCCTGTCCTCAGATGTCCCCTGTTCTCCTCCTCCACCCTGCAAGTAGTTGCTCTCCCCTGAAAGAAGCGAAGGTCACTCTCTTGATGGCCAAGGTTCCCGTGAGTGTACAGAAACTTTCACACACACATTGGCATTTGCATTATTAATGAAAGTTTATTTTTGGAGTACAGTCTGACTTTTTTCACATAGGCAAAGCGAAAGCACTTCCTCAGAATTATTTCGCCAAGTGTGGGAAGGTGGAGAATTTCAGAATGAAGCAGCATCAAACTAGGCGTGAAGAAGATTGAACTAAACAAAGCGGCCTCCTACAGATGCTCGATTCCAGGCATCTGGTTTTCGTCCAAGGATGAATACCCAAATCTGAGCTATTGTGCTATTATGATTTTAAAAATGCATTTTCAGAACTTCTGTCAAGCTTGGCACCTAAGTGTTTCACTGAGTCTATCACCTCATGGTGGGCCAGATGCACCATTATTTTATGGAACACTAAAAGAAAAACTCTGCCACACTGTGGGATGCAAAGATGGTCCACTGTGGAAAACACTGGAGAATCAATGCAATATGTGTGTCTCCAGATGGAAGACAGTGGGAGTTTTATTTTTGGTCTGAGGAAAGACAGAAAGGACAAAGACTGCAGTGAGCGTGAGGTGTGTGTTGCTGTTCTCTTCTCACCATCTGTGTGACCTTGAGCAATGGCATTTGGTTAAATCTGTACAGTGGGGTCATGCATCTGTTGAGCTGAGGACTAAACTACTTTCTGAGTATAGTGTTTATACTCCCACACTCGTCACATGGTGTATGACAATATGGGTTTCTCTTCATCTTATTTTTGGCCAATGTATGTGTTGTGTTAATTTAAATGGATTTCTTCTTCCATTCTGTGAGGCATAGGCATAACTGTAGATCCAGATGCTGAAGAAGAAGCAGTCCTTGTCCTAGCGTCGCTGCTGCATATCACTGCTGTCCCCTTGCCATCTGTCCTTCTTCCCATCCTGCAAGTCGAAATCTAGCCACAGTGATGAGCGGAGGAGATTACTTCCCACGCGTAGACACTAGCACGTGTGGCTCGGTGAACATCTATGCAGGAGCACTATCCATGCAACTGCCACTCCAGCTGTTATGAAAAGCAGCTTGGCTTCACAAGGGGCAGCCCCCGTAGCCAGTGTCCACCTCCTGCAAAATGCCATGGGACGTTGTCAAACATCAGCTCACCAATTTCCAATTTTCTTTTATGAGACTTTAATTTGGCTCTCTTCGACCTGTGCATCTTTTCTCTCACCAACTAACTGCTTTGATAAAATTATTTCACAAGTATTCTTTTCATTACGTTTCTTCAGAAATTAAATTATATAGTCCACTTCCTGCAAAGGTGGTCCCTCTAAAATAACAGAAGAACAAACAAAAAACCCAAGCCCAAAGCAAAACCAAGGAAAGAAGGAAGGACAGATAGACATTTCTCCCTTCTGTTTGGTTTTGTGCTTTGTTATGTCTTGGAGTCTACAGAAGCAACTTAGAACAGTTCTCGAAATGGTACACAGTAGAGTCAAGTGGGAGTTAAGAAATGTATGCCCAAGCTAAGTACAGATTAGTGTTAGTATCAGACTCTCTGGGAAACAAATGTCGGGAGTTTTATTAAAGTTTCCTTAGGTGCAACTGGAAGCTATTGTTTCTAAAAAGTGTTATACCTCTGTTCTTAGAATTCCAAATTGCACTCACAAGACACAGTTCAGCTTAAATCGACTCCTTCATCCCCATCCATGATAGCCCATTTTGAATTTGTCTTTCTCAGAGCTGTCCTGATTATAAAATTTTCAAATGAAACCATGAAAGAGGAAAAATTTAAAAAGAATCTTCCAGTTTTATATTGACAAATCAAAAGGTTTATGAATACTACATGTTAGGGGGAAGTTAGCTTATTATTTTATCAAGCACCAAGTTTAAGTTTACTTAAATGAAACGTTTTGTCCTGTCTCGCTGACTAGGTTTGACTAAAGTTTTGTGACGCAGATTGTTCCTCCCCAAACTGAGATTCATGGCAGCTGCTTCCTGCAAAACGCAGAAGCATAACTTTAACAAGTTTCATTTCCTGTAAAGATAAAAGCACTGGGGTTGTGGATAGATCGCTCAGTAGCTGTTTTACTGTAACAGCTGATGAGAATTGGTGATGGAGTTGTTACACAACAAGAGCTTTGTGACACTCAAGGCCTGTGGATTTCTTTTTCTCCCATCCCACCTGGCTCATGGAGTCATATTTACTTCTGTTACGGATGCTGCAGTCCACAAAGGTGTTTCTGTGGCATCCGTCATGTGGGTTGCTTCCATCAAATCTGAGGAAATATTGGTCTGAAGATCAAGAACATTGTAAAAGCCGCACACAGCCCTCCATACATCGCTAAACTGCTATACACTGGAACGTCGTGTGGATCTCAGCTCTAAGGGGACAGAGCTGTCTAAACTTCCTGTCATCCCCTTGACCACTGACCAGTGAGTGCAGGCTAGCGCATCTGAGTCCTGTGAACTACACAGCGACAGGAGCTTTGTGGATGTCATTCGTGCTTTTTGGCGTTAGCACACTGCAGGTGCTCAGTAAATACTTTTTCAGTTTGTCCAGTGACTGTGGCCCTGTTTGGATCTGTAACTGGTGACCTAGATTCTCAGACAGATCATCAAAGTTTGTCTTTCTTTTCCTGCACAACCAGAGACCTCCGAGCCGAGCCTGCTCGCAGTTTGCCTGCAGATGCGTCGTGCTCATTCCCCCACTGGATTACAGGTCGTTTCTCCTCAGTAGTGCTTTCCTGAAACTGTCTCCCCTAATGCTGAGCCTGCTGGCCTCTACTCTGTCTTCATTTCTCTCTCAGCTCATCCGCACTTCCCAGCGGCTGCTTCGCCCTTCCAGACCGTTGCCTTTCTGTAGCCTCTGAGCAGGACACTCAGTCCCCCTCCTGCTTCTCACACGGCCCCAGTTTCAGCCTCACCTGTTGCGTTTTCTGAGACAGCCCACGGGGGGCCTTCCTAACAGAGTCACCGTCCCGTGGGAACTCTTACCTAAGGGTTTGGCTTTGGATATTGTGTGAGTTAGGTTTCCAGTGTCATTCTTCGGCATGGGGCTATTTGTTGTCCCGTGACCGTTTGTTGAGATTTTTCTTCTCCACTGCAGTGTTCTTGGATTCAAACTGGTTATCTCTATGGATATATTTTCACCCTCTTAAGTTACACAGTCAGACTTGTGAGGCTAGGGCCCGCCTCCTATTTTAGACCCACCCTTGTGTGTCTCACAGTTTGCCTTACCTGTGTTACGGTTTGGGTTTTAAATATCCCTGAGCGCCTGATGCTGAAGGTTTGGCTCGTGCGTGGCACTGCTGGGAAGTGCTGGACCCTGTCAGAGTGGCCTCAGTGGGAGGAAGTTAGGTCATCTGGGATTCTCGCTGTTCACGGGGACGGCAGACCCCAGCCCCTTTGTCTCCTTTTTTTTTTTTTTCTTCCAGTCTCCATGATTTTAGGTATTTTGCTCCACTGTGTTCCCCTCACCATGCTGTTCTACTTTACCACAAGCTCCCAAGCAATGGGGCCAAGTGACCACGGACTCATACCTTGGAAACCATGAGACAAAACAAACTTTCCTTCTTCTGAAGTCGGTTTCCTTAGAGACTTTGCCACAGCAGTGGAAAGCTGACCCACCACAGTGGTACGAGATGGATTCTACTACCAACTCTTCCTCCAGCCAGGGAGTAAGGTCTAAGAGAAGACAATTTGCTTATCTTTGCTCACCCTTGTGTGCTGTGGAATGGGATGGAATTAGTAAATATTTTTACATGAATAAGTCCGTGATTTTTCAGTGGTTATTTGTGTCTTCCTACAGGATTTTGTTTTTACTTGCAGCAGAAAGCATGTATATATGTTTTCTTGAACTGTAAGGCACAGTAGATGAGTTAGGGCCAAACGTGACTGCCTATGAGTCTTCAATCACTCTGACTTTTGGACTACATGACTGTATTCATTTATGTGCTTTAGTTTGCTTTAGCTCAGGGAACAATTTGGTTTGAATGAAAGGAACGCTCTTTAAGGATTTCAGACTGAACCCAAGATAATTTTGTATTTAAATCCCCATCACCATTTCAGGTTACTGCCAAGAACTTAAAATGAGTAGAACTACATAGATGAACTCATGCTAGATCAACTTGAAGCTAGCGTTTCTGTGTAATATTGTTGAATTTCACTTGTTAGAATGAAATAAACAAATTTATTTCCTGGTTTTTCCAAAATACCAGTCCTCTTTAGTGGTAGACACTGAGAAGGCTTGGAGTGTGACGCCACATTTGGCATGATGAGAAGAGGAAGAACCCATCTTTACTGATCATTTCTACAGTCCCAGAAATGATTTTCCAAAAACCCCAAACTGAAACAGCTGAAAAAAGGAAATACTTTAAGTACATATGTGGTGTGGTCAATTAATCTATGTTGATTTATGAAGTGTTAAGTTGCAGTTAAAATGTATGTGTGAAAATTATGTATCAACAAAGAAAAGTCTGTGATATAGTCACACATAAGAGCAGATCGTGCTATGCAGTGATTACAACTGACTGAAGTTCCACAGTGCTATGAACTAGGATGATCAGCCATCCATGTACTTAGAACTGTCTTGGTGTTAACACTGAAAATCCTGCATCCCAGGAAACCCTTCTTAGACACCGCCAAATTGAGAGGGTGGGTATACAATTTGTTACAAAAATAAATACTGACAGGAAAAAACTAATTTAAAGCCAGAGAACCTATTTTGTATTTCACAGCAAAGCACGTTTGCTATTGGCCAATGTTACTTGATTGTATAATGAGAAAGGGATAACCTGGGAGGAAGTCATAATACAAATTTCCATTCTTCAGTAGACATTAATAAGTGTCTCAGGAGTTATACAAGTTGGTAAAAAATAACTGATATCAGAAAAATGAATAAAATGAAATTCCCAAGGGAGTGATTGGTGTTGGAATGGGATTATTCTATATATTTCAGCAGTGGAGTAAATTAGATATTACGCATTTTGGAAGGTTTTCTGATTTTGAAATAGCCATTGGCATCTGAAGGTTTTCCTCTTCTCTAATTCAAGGCAAGAGCATGTGCCAGGTGTCCCAGTCACACTGTGGGCTGCTGAGAAGTAGCAGCACGTCACTAGTACCCGACACTGTGAACACGTTCCTTGAGATGAGTGTGTGTAAGAATACACTGACATGAGTACTGGTTACCTAACATCAGATGGTTCAAATCCAGACTACCTCACGGGAATGTGAGCTCAAGGCTAGAGGAGCCTCCCGTAGTTCGAGATTAGAGGAGCAAAGAAGAACCAGAAAAATCTAGTAAGAAATCATATTCTTCAGCATTTATTCTGCCTCTTCCCCATGTAGGAAGGATATTATGAACATGAAACATCACAAAACAACCAGCTACATTTGCTACATTCTGAGTAATGTAAGAGACCAGAGGCTTTTCGGAAATGACAAATGCAAATACGGAAAAGAGATGCAGAAGATCGCAGTAGGTCAGCTGTGTTTTGGAAGCTGTAAACACTAACGCTGAAAAGAGGAAACAGGCAGCAGAGGAGCACTTCTTTCCCTTTCACAGTATCTGTTGTACCTGTGGATCTTATTTACTCTTTCTGTTTCTTTTGCTAAGGAGATAATAGCAATTAAAAAAAAGAGAAAGCAGAGGAAACAGTTTAAGGAGAGTTGTCATTCTCTACTGGGGAGGATTCCTGGTCTTGCGGAGGTTCTGGAAAGTTTGCTTCAGTTTCTTCCTCTTCTTCCTGGACTGGAATGATTTCAATCTCTTCCTCAGGTTTTGGTTGGGAAGACACTTCAATTAGCTCAACCATTTCTTCCTTTATTTCAGCTGTCTGTTCTTTTTTGTCTTCAGCTGACAGCAAAACCACACTCTAGAACACAAACACATTTTTCTTGACTTTGATCTTGACATCTTTCTCAATAACCTCTACACTTGTTTACTAGGTATCGCTTAGTTTTTATGCTGCTTATACTATTGACAGCCTACCTCTAGTTACCAGGACTAATCACTCAGATGCTCAAATCCTTTTCTCCTCAAAACTCAAGTTTGAGTCAATCGTGGGGAGTTGCAGCCTTTATCACTTTGCCTGGCGTGGTCACGCAGTGTGGGAAAAGAGCACTGCAGTAATGGGGGAGTTCAGATTCTAGTTCTGGATTTTCTCTAATGATTATCACCCCAGAGAGGTAATTTTCTCTTTCTTACTCTACTTTCTACATTTGTAAAATAAATTGTAAATCTGTCTATTTAAAATCTAAGTAGTTCTGAAGCAGTAGGTAGATCCATCATTGGGATATTCATATTTCCCAACTTTGGAGTTGCTTCAGAGCTATCGTTTTGGGAGAGGAATTAGCTGGGCGGGTGGGGAGAAGAAGGGACACAGAGAAATGAAGTCAAAGAACCAGTGCCTTCACTCAGGCCTGGACCACCAGCCTCACTTTGAAGTGTAAGTGTAGAATTTTGAACCCCAGATGGAAGTCTGAAGTTGAGAAGGGAAGAAGATCATCTGTTGTAGACCTATATTCTCCATCTAACTCTAGACGTATTTCAAATTTCAGACATTTTCTTCACTATTGATATTTTCTGCTTTCTAGCAATATGGAAGATCATCTTCAGTAAAATGCTTAGTTTCAAAGTGTCATTAGATCCCGTTCTCCGTGAAGGATGCCATGCGGGTGAGAATTATCTAGAGCACAGTGATGCGCAGAGCTGTGTCTACTTACGGCTTTGGGTCTGGAGCACAGTCTTTTCCATTCATTCTCCACAATGCCGGCAGCCACAAGTTTCTGGAAGAAGGCAAAGATCAGCATCACTGACAAAATGCCCTGGAAAACACAGCAGAGCAAAGGTGACAAGGTTGTCATGGCGCCGGGGACATGGTTGGTGCTCACTGTGTGGTTGTTGACATGGTGAAAAACTAGATGACCCACAGATCAGTTCTTTAAGCAGAGGTGAGTAGCAGAGGCATGGTGAATGTAGAAGACAACGCCTTCATAACCACAATGGCAGGCACACAACAGCTGGCGAACACATATGCTGAAGAAAGTAAAGCAGGAGTAATCAGGTGAAGAATCAGTTCTGTGTAGAATAAGTACTGAGGTCAAAATTAGATTCTGTGCAGCTGTATGCGGGGTGCTATCACACTAAGGAGACTTCTCTGTAGTTGGAGAACGTGCATTTTCCCTTCAAACTCAACATTAAAAACTCCATGAAGGAAAAGATGTTCATATCTTTGGAACTTTTTCCATATTTCTCAAATTTAACAGTGATTAATTTAAATAGCATTGATTATATTAATAATCAGAAAGTTAAACACAGTGCTGATTGCCACTGTTCTAAGTACTTTGTATATGCTCTCAGTTATTCCTTAGAATAACCCTATGAACTAAGCAATGTTGTATTCCTATTTTACAGCTGAAGAAACTGAGGCAGTGTATCAGTAAAATTCTTGCCCACAGCCACACAGGCAGTAAGGAGCAGACCAGAGCTGAGCCTAGAAGTGATACGCAGTTTAAAATCGCCACACAGTATTTCCTCCTCGGAGAGGAACCCGGTCTCACACTCACCAGGAACACAGACTGTATGTTGTAGCAGTATTGTGTGGATGGGAAGTTTTCATCAGAGGAACCAGCTGCTTCACAGTTGTATATGTCAATGTACGGCACGGGAGTCTTAATAAGAATCAGTCTCTCCATTTTTAAAAAATGGGACAGTTTAATATTAAGTATGTCCATGATCAAGAGTATTATTCCAGAAATGGCCGCAAAGAGGGTCAGTGAGTTCATTATTACTTTCACTCTGATCTGAAACAGAGGCAAACAGATTTGTTAGTTAGGTTTTGATTTCCACTTGGAGAATATAAGGTAAGGAAGGAATCCTGGAGTTACTTCCCTGACTCACAGAGGTGCCGCACTGAAATCCTATGAAAGTGCTTCTTCCCATGCACTTTAGCCTCTTTCTCTCTGTGTTATTTGTTTTTCTGTCCTCCTCATTTAATTTTATGGTACCTCCATCCACCCAGCCTGTGAATCTCCAAATCTACGCGTGCTCCTTCATTCTTACAGCTTGTATCCTTGCATCTTTCACCACCGAGATCCTACTATGCAACTTATAAATATATGCTGAATACATTAAAACTAAGGGCATCCGTATAATTCTCCATGCACAAGAAAGCAGGGCTGAGAGGGAGGAGGAGGTTCTTATACCACACTCCAGTGGATGGCGGTGCAGGCACCGCAGGGAGGGAACAGCTAGAAGCCCCTGGGACCTTGCCACCAAAGCGAGGCAAAGGTGGTGGCAGTGACAAAGCTACCTACTCTACCGGGGTAGGTGGCAACCAGGCCCAGACAGCCATGTTTGCACCCGCAGCGAGGCTGACCAGACCTCCGCCTGCTAATGGAAATCCTTCAGTTTATTAGCAGGCGGAGTGAACACTGTGCCGCGCAGGAATGACACGAGTTGGAAACGGGAAAATATATGTGACAAGCCCCCTAACAGTACGGGGTCACTCACTGCCGAGTATTTTAGGAAGCATGTAATGCTTCCCTGGCTATGTGACGCATGCAGCAAGCTAGCAGAGGTGGTGGTATTTGGGGAAAGGAATGATTTGATCTTTAAGAATAGCTTCTTCTTCCCAAATGTCTTGTAGAGAGGAGCCAGCGGAGGGCGCTCAGTGCTTCCCTGACTGCAGAAGTGACTCCGCCCAGTGCGTGAAACCAAGCTCTGGGACAGGATTTCTGGAGGGGAAACTCGCCCGTGAACTCTTTCCAACTCCTCCAGCACAGGGAGCTCTGCGGGAAGCCTCTCCTTGAGTGGGAATGTGCCTGAGAGTCATGCGAACAACACCACTCATGGCTACTGGAACACGGTTCCTTGTTACTCCCCTCCTTCCCGGGCTGACGTCACCCCCAACAGCCAGGGTTCTATCTCCGTGTTACAGGTAAAAACTTGGAGGTTCATAGAGCTAAACTGGTCTGCTCCAGGTTGTAACTCAAAGTTCCAACTTAGGTAGAACTTGAATTCATCACAACTCTGATCAGGTAATTTTCCCAGCACTCATCCGGGAGAGCAGACATGGCTTTCAGAAAGGCCTAACATTTTCACACAGCACCTCGTGTGACAAGACTGTCTGTGCCCTCGCAAGGGCTCTGGCTTTCAGGTTTGTGATGAACAAGATCACAGCGGAACCATCAGGAGCCTTGGCCTTTTGGAGCACAGCGTCCCTGATTGCAAAGCTCTTGAAGGGTCTGCTTTCAGAGGAGAAAATCAGTCCTTCCCTCATGTGTGGGACAAAAGGATATAAGGTTACTTGCCAGACTCTTCCTGGAGGTTTTCTCTGTGGCTACCAGGAATGATCCAGAAATAATAAACTGTAAAAAAGAGAGGTGAGGAAGGTGGGAGGGGAGGGGCAGAGAAAGGGAACAAAGGGGAAGACACGGGGAGATCATTTTCGAACACTGGGAACTGGTCATGGAGGAGTCGTCTTCACCTGCAGATACTTCCTGTGAGCTATGCACCCATTTTTACCAGGGTGCTTCATTTTTCAGCACGTATGTTTCTTTACTCAGGCTCAGCTACATTTAATGTATGACATTCAGCCGCCTAAGGACTTGGAGCTGGGAATATGTAAAAGCAAAGAGACAGAACTCACATTTCACTGTCAATGCGCCAGTCAACTAGAACCCTGTAGTCTATAGCATCAAATAGGGATGAACGGCAGCAACCGTCATGGCACCTAACCCTTAGTGACAGAGTTTGCCATCCACCCTGGCTAACCGTCTTTCACAGGGTGACTCAGAATAATGCACCCAAGCAGCATAGGTAAGAGAATGTCAGCGCATTCAGTTTTATGTTCAGCTCTATTTTCTTTCAACTGATGAAAATGTACTTTGGGGTTCACGATACCAAATATCGAGCATCTCGCTCCCTACTAGAGCTCGCTGTGAAGAGACCTTGCTTTGAAGGGTCTTCCTCCCCTGTGCAGACCCACAAAGATCGCCTCTGAATTCACATGAGGCGTGGCCACAGGCTCTCAACCGGGAATCTCGTGTTCAGGTTAGTCAATCTGTCTTCCCACTTAATGAGTTTAACTGGATAATCTATTTCCTCTCCTCATGCTTTCCTTAACACAAAAAGAGCCTGGATCTTATTAGCACTTTTTCTTGACTCATTCACCAGCGGTCATTGTGTTCTCACTCACCATAATGCCTCCCCAGAGAGGGTACCACACGGCCACACAGATGGGCCCGTGGGCACCTGTGGGGATCATCAGTAGACCTCCCAGCGCCATGTGGAAGAGCCCGTTCATGATCTGGATGGCCTGGGGAGAGAAGAGGGCACTGGTCATGAGCCGAACTGCTGCTGTGGGAAGGGAAAGGTCAGGTCCATGCAGAATGTCTGAAGGAGATGGGAGAGGTGCCAAGGATCTCGCTTTTTTCTTTTTCAGATCAATTTTTTTCCCACCATTGGTCATTTCCAAGGAGCAGAAACATTTTGAGATTCTAGTACTGGGGTGGAAGATCACTAACATACACCGCTCCAAACCCAGTGGTGACATAGGACCACCCTGAAGTGATCCCGTGGTAATTTCTCCAGCACATCCTTGATTTGGCCCATGGTGTCAGCCATAAAGAATGCCCAGGGAGGATCTCGTAGCTTCAGGTTGGGTTGGACTCTGTGCATGGCCTGCAGCATCGCCTGGGGCCAGACTGCCTCTGGGACGTGGAACAGTGGAGCGGGACTGACTTACCCCCAGAGCCTTCGATTCCCGCATGAAGAAGCTCTGCGTGGGGCCCACCGCTGGCACCCTCTGGAAGCTTACTTTATTAGCAGGTTGCATAGAAATAGGGCCCTTTGGAGGCTCCGCTGGGAAAGTTCCACTCACGGAATTCCGAGGTGTTGTCATTTTATTCTCAGCACTCCTAAAATAAAATGATAAATGAGGGCAGGTTTTTGCCATCTTGTGTGTCTGAGTGTGTCTCTCAGCAATCCCTCCACGGGTGTCATGGAGTATAGGTGTGACTTCCTCCTGGTGGCCTCTGATCTGATCTGAGGTGGGGCCTCCTGCCAAGTGCTGAGAAGGGGTCAGCAGGGCACTCTGGGATAAGGACCTGGGGCCTGGAGTCTCTGGCAGCATTCTCGGCAGTGATGCTGGGGCATGTTTTACCTTTGAAGAAATGCCACGGATCATACATAGCCACCTGTATTCTTTAATTTTTTTCTCCTCCTTCTTTCTCCTTTTCTAGTGCTAGGGATTGAGCCCGGGGCCTTGTAGGTGCCAGGCAAATGCTCTACCAGGGAGGTACACCCCAATCCCATCCACATGTCTTGTCTTTCACCCCTGGATGTCTGTCTTATGTTTAATGTTGGAAAATGTATTTTATGTTGATCTGTTCTTTTGTGGATCTGACCCTGACCATTGTGATGGGCCAGAGGCACCATGGGAGAGCACCGTGAAGAATGTCCTTACTGCTGCCTCTCGAACACTGCGACCTTGAACAAGTCACATCCAGAAGGCTTTCTCAAGTTGCATGGAGTGTAAGCTTGTGGCCGCCCGCGTCGGAGTGCCTGAGTTTAAATGGAAATCCTTCAATTTGCTCTGAGAGGTTGGATGAGCACTTTAAGTTCCCTGAGCCTTAGGCTCACCAACAGCAGAACAGAAATAATAATAATGCTTGTCTCATAGGTTGCTGTAAGACTTAAATGTGCTGACAGCTCATGGCAGCCTTCCGATTCAGGTTTAGGTCAGTGTCAGCCTGGAGGAGCCTTCCCGGAGCCCTCACTCCATGGCACACCCTCTTAGCTGCTGTCTTTCCCCCCCGCACACCCTGTTTTCTTCGCTCCCCGTGACCAAGCCCTGAGGACGACCACCTCGGGTCTTTGCTGGTTGTGGCTTTTCTCACGGAATATAGATTCTTCTTAATAAGTATAACTGAAGGAGTAATAAGTGCATGTAAAGCACCAAGTCTGAATAATTAGTGGCTGTTTGTACCGTCATTGCTGTTCTTAACGTTCCGGACAGAATGTGCCACGAAGTAAACGAGTTAACGGCTGAACGAGTGTGCTCAGTCCTCCCTGTTACTCTTCGTGGGCCTCTTGTTTCTGAGCGAGAGGGCACTGAGCACCTTCCTCGTTCTAACATCTAAGACCCTGTTCAACCTTCTTGACTATTCACTTATGCCGTCCACTTGTGGGGATTCGGTTGGGTTTTTCCTGGCCTCTGGAAACCTCTTTTCGGGGTCTCATCTTCGGTCTTTATTGATTGTTACTCATGTTAAGGGCCTCCAAGGTCGAGATTGTCTACTCTGGATTTTACTTACTAACATCACACAGGTCTGCTCTGAGACAGGTAAGTTTGAGTCTCTCACATTTGCCTCTTATTTTACAGTGACAAAGAGATGCTGTGTAAGACGTCTCCTTTACCTCACAGAGCAGACAAGGAATGAAGCAGTGCATCTGTTTTAGAGAAGAGGAAATGAGGGTGAAATTAGGCAATTTGTTCAAAGTTACATAAATGTTAAAGCTGGGAAATGAGGCCTCATTCCTACCCAATGGTGCCCGGTACATGATAGGAAGTCGGGCTTTGCCTGTGCACGCCTCTCTCCTGTCTCAGATGTACATGCCATCGGGGTGATCACAGAGCAGCTGAAACAGGCTGGAGGAAGAGGATTTGACTGGACACTCCTCACTCGACTGCGACCCTGCCCTAGAGTACCGAGTGTCATGTGAACCTGAGGATCTGCTTTGTATCACAGAGGCCACCAAAAATTGTATTCATATAAACCACTAAGGAGTCTGCAGGGGAATTCTGGTCATCAGAGATGGATGTTCAAAGAAATCCATCTTCCCAAGGTCTATTAGCACCATGGAATGAGCTGGAAAGCGCCATACTCATCCCCGAGGGTAATTCTAGTAGATACAACTCAAAGGTCAGAGGTCACCAATCGTTTGGACTGATGGAAATTATTAGGTTCTCATTGTTTTAATTTTTTCTTATTCATGAGCTGCCTGATTAAGGTGGTGTGTTCATTATTGGTGAGATGAACCTTTAAATGTAGGCAAATTCTACTGGGGCATTTTAGTTTGACTATATATACAAAGAGAGAATTTTATTTCATGAAAAATACATAAAACTAGAACTAGCCTATCTACTCATATTGTAGATATTGTAGATTCCTACAGCTTTGCCTTAGTCTTAAAAAATATGTCCAAACAATATTAGCACAAATCTTAAAAGAGATGTATGTCTAAACAATATTAGCACAAATCTTTTTTGAGATTTGTGCTAATATTGTTTGGACAATATCTCATGCCTATACCTTGTACTCTGAGTAACTACTAGGAAGATAACAATATGCAATGTATTAATTATTGTTACTCTCCTATTATCTTGTTTTGAAAGTCCGTTTTATTTTTATTTTTTTCTCTTTAAAATTAAAAAAATATGTATACACAATGACTTAGGTACAACCCAACTTATAATTATGCTCAAAGACTAGTGGCAGATTCATACGGGTTACTGACTACATTTGTCAAAATATGAGAACAGCAGGATTTTATTTTCACTGATATAAAATCAGCACTGATACTAAAGTCAGGACTCACTTGACCACACACCATCCTATTTTGTTACAGCAACTTTTTTAATTTTTTATTTAAGAAAAAAAGTAATGAAAATAACAACTACATAGATAGAAACAAAACAACACAGAGATAATAAAGATGATACAAGGTTTCAAAACCAAATGATAGGAATTAACAGTGGTTGTTATATTGCATGTTTTTATCTTCGAGGAAGTTGCTCAGATAAGAATGCAAGATTGATCAAACCATTAAAGAGAATAAAAAATGATAGAAAACATTGGAAATGACATTGGAAGTCTTTCTTGACATATGAAGGCACTTCTGTCTCACACTCGTCCCCTGCACATCTGACAGCCTCGATGGGTTTTGGTCTGAATCATGATGTTTAGGTCCAGTAACTGCATCACGTACTGAGAAGTTCAAAGCTGCCTGACTTTTGCTACCTCAACTTCCTCCTCTACCTCTCAAAATAGCTCTGCATTTTTATCCTTCCTGGCCTCCTCCGCACCGGTCTCTGGAGAGGAACGGCCTGACTTCCGTTCCCCTGAGCGCTTCAGCCCAGCGCTGCCTACCGAGACTGCGCCTTTCCACATGATCAGTTCTCCCCGCGTGTGTGGTCCCTGACACTGTGCCTTCTGCAGCAGTGAGCTCAGTTCTGTCGTTTCTCCGTCTGTGTTCTCTATAAATTTAGGAACACGGCTACCTTGCCCATTTCAAACTCTTCTTTTTAGAACAGGAGTAGTTTGCAATTGACAAGGTACCCCAAACTGAAAGGATAATTGTTATTACTGGACCTTTTATGGCTAAAATACTCCCCCGATCCCAAAGGCCCCTCTTCAAACTCACAGTGTCCCAGCTGCTGCCCCACCTCCCCTGACTGTACCCAGGGTCTTCAGAGTCCACGTCCCGCCCCTTCCCGCACTGCCTCACCGCCCACTCGGTGCTTCTCACTGATCTCCGCCAGCCTCATCCAAGTGGAACAGCTCGGGTCAAAGACCAAGGCAAAGGCTGTGGCCTTTTCTAGGCCCTGGGCCTCACACTGCTGTATCGCCCAGGCTGAAGAAGTTGGAGCTGGATTTCACTCTAACTCCATCTCCCACTGTCAACCCGTCCAGGTCATGTGATACATCTTGTGCCCAGGGTCACCTCAAAAGTTTTATTTTTACTTCCTTCCTGGATTAAGTCATTTCTGTTGGGGCGGGGGGCTTCAATCATTTTCCTGTCCCTTCTGCACGGCTGCTAGATCAAACTTCGTAAATCCCAAGTCCTTCTCTGCCCGAGCATGGAGGCTCTTGCTGCCCTGTGATTGCCTGCTGGAGAAGCTCATCCTCGTTCTCCTCAGGACGCTACCCCAACCGTGCACTTCAGGAGCTCCTATCCCCTCCAGGGCCTGTCCCCTGCCTTCTCCGAGGCTGCTCCTTCTCTTGGCTTCTTTACTTCCTGTCCACTCCCCAGCCCCCCCCCCGTGCCTTGGTTCGCCCTCCTCACTCCCTGCAGGTTAATTCTCCTTTGGCACCCACAGTCCTTTGCATTTGTCCTTTCTCCCCGAGGACTTTCTTCCCGTGTGAAGTCGCAGCACCTCTCACGGAGCGTATATTTCTTATGGGAATTTCTGTCCTGCTGGGGTTACATCGGGACCTGTCTCCTGCACTGTGAGCCCAGTGAGTATGAGCCTGAACAGCAAACTCAGCTCCTTCCTCTGGGCAGGTTTGTAAATGCTCAGGACACCAGTTCCAGAGGTGGTGGCTCCATCTCACCAGGCTGGCGGTGGCCAGGCCAAGTCATTTTAAGGGACAGAGGGAGTCAAACTCTCTCTCTGATTTCAGAAAAACCATGATGACATAATTAAGATCAAGCCCTGCAACCATCATTAGAGCTTCCTCCTGTCTCCAGTGCCCACTTTCTCTCTACTGCTGGCTTCTTAGGTTGTAGGTCTGAGGCAGAATTTTGTGGTTAATTTAATGTGCAATAATCACCTACGGAAAGTGTTAGCCGGCAAGGTTTAGCGTCACCTAGGCACACTCACATTGAGCAGTGGGTCGTTAGAGTCAAAAACATTGACAGCAAAGGGACTGGAATTATTTTCATATGGCCATGATAACGTTCTCATTTGATATCAGGCAGTCTTAAGGCCTCCGTGTTTTAGCTTGTTTGATCCTCCTCATGGGTTTTACTACTGCCCCATTTAATGGGTGAGGAAGCCAAGGCAAGTTGAGGTTTAGTGGCTCACCCAGGTTATATGGCTTGTATGTGGTAGTGCTCCAGCTCGAACCCAGCCAGTTGGAAAGCATGCTTTAACCTACACATTGCTAGATTCTACTGCTTCTGTAGAATGGCTTGCAGCTGGCTGTCCAGGGTAATTCTTGAAAGGACAAGCGGTCAAGGAAGTGGGTGGGTAGCAAGCCTTGAAATTGTCCCTGCTCAGATCGTGACACTATTAGAAGCCCTACTAGGGGAGTACCGAGTTAAAGCACTTTCCAGTCTCTATCACCACTCCGCCCCACACCCATCATTTTGAGCCGTGTAAACAAAGCGCACAGATTCCTTACCTGACTCTCCCAGGCTTCAAGGCTCAAGTGCTGATGTGGATGTTTGCCGCTGAGTTCAGTACACTGTGTCTGGTTTCTCGAGTCGTGGCGGGTGAGTGAGACAGACCAGGCCTGGGGCCGATGGATACCAGGTGACAGGAAATCAGTAGCTTCTGCTACCTCGTGCTTTGCTCCAATTACCTCAGTTTGATATAACATATAAGAGCCAAAGGAGGTGCAAAAAAACTTTGTGCCTTACCAGGAGGTTTCACTTCTTGAAATGTACCCCAGGGGACTGCCTGGGGTGCTTCATGCTCCCTTAATTAGAAGAACTTCTGCAGCCCCCACCCTGTAAGCAGGTGTGGACGATGGGTCCCTAAGGGCAAGACGGGCTCTAGAAATTCTCCAAAGATGGGCTGTTAGGACTTTTACCTTTCTGCTTCACTTGTAGGGATGAGTAGGAGGGGAGCAGGCATCTGTGCAGAGACTGAGTGTGCATGTACACTCGGGGGGGTGGGCTTCGGGCTCCCAAGTACTGTCCTCTGCTGTCAGGGTTCTAGTGGGCCATGTATATCTTGGGTCAGATTTAGGAGGAATGACCTAAAAATATAACAGTGCTACAGAGCATGAACTAGAAGCTTAAAGCAAGAGTCAGTTTCCACATTTGCGGACATAAATTGAAATAGCACTTTGACCTACGGACCTACCTTGTCCTTCCATCAGCCTAGTTCTCAGCGTCCTCCCCAGTGTGGGCTGGAGCCCCCTGACTTTCAAGCCTAGTGCTACATCCAGTGGTGGAACCGAAGAAGTCATGGTGTCAGGAGAGTCTGAACATTCGGGGTGGGTGAAAGACTCGTCTAAAGATGTCATTACCCCCACCTGCATCACCAACTTTAGGTTCGAATGTTCTTTTGATTCCATTTCAATTTCCTTGTTCGTTGTTTTGCTTCATTACAGACACAGGCACATAGTTATTTGTTTATTCAGAAGACTGGAAATGTGGTAGCTTCATTATTTGATTTGAGGTTAATCCATCCATTTCTTTTTTCTCTTAATGTAAGACGGTTTGGAACTACAGGGTTAGAACCAGTGAACAAAAGAGGTTTCAGGGAAGTTGATTTGGGTGCAATACGAAAAAAGTGCTGTCCATCTGTCTTAATTACTTTTCTCTCACCACTGAGCGAAAATACCCAACACCCAAAGTTAAAGGGGGAAAGGTTTATTTAGCTCACGGCTTGTAGAGGTTTCAGTCCATAATTGGCTGGCTCCAAGGCAGCGTGGCTTGGCAGAGGGGAAATGCAAAAGATAACCAGTTCGTGGCAAGCGGAAGACAGCACGCGTATCTGCTGAAGCGCTTGAATGGTTGGCGGTGGGGATGATAATTACATAGTATCTTAGTCTGTTTTGTGCTGTTACAACACAATGCCTGAGCCTGTGTGATTTATCAAGAACCGAGATCTATTTCTTACAGCCTAGGTCAGGGGCCCCACCCCCAGCAAGGGTCTTCATGCTGTGGAATTCCATGTGGAAGACAGAGGGTGAGAGGGACAGGTGCATGTGAGAGAGAGCGAGGATCAGATGTCTCTATCAGGCCCTGCTGCTGCAGTAACTAGCTCTCTTTTGCATTGACGCTATCCACACGCTCACAACACTAGAGCCCTCTCAATGCTTGCACGGGGGGTTACATGGTCAGCACATGGACCGCGGGGAGCATATCCAAACCACAGCACGCAGCAGTGAGTTGTGGATGACTGCGAGGCTTGAGCTCTGCGTCTAGGATGCTGGCTTGGTTTGCACATGTGCCTTCCTGTTAGTGGGTGCGGGAGCCAGGTCAGATCCTGGCAGTGTGCGGCTTTGCACAGGCCTGACTAGACTTTTGCATCCTTTTCTGTCCACGTCCTGCTTTCCCAGGATTGGGACTCTGTTATTCCGATCTTTGCGTCCAGTGAGATAACTTATGTGGGGCTACATGTGATTCCTCCTAAACAGACTTAATTCAATTTATATAGATAAACTTTTACTTTGTCTTTGCTGATTTGGACTGATTATCCTTCACGCTTAGGTGTGTCAAAATTTCCACCACAGTTAAGGATTTGTCACTAGCATCTTTGATCCATAACCCTCTCTTCTGTTTAATGTTTGAGGATATTTTCTTGAGTCTATTACACGTTTAAGGTGTCTTTTTCTTTGACTTAATCTCTTACTGTCTAGTGGTCCTCTCCTTTCCCAAAACAATCTCTTGAAATCTACAGAAAAGTACACCAGCATTTATGCAGTGTTTGCCTGATGCAAATTTGTCTTTTATTTATTCTCCAGATTGCTTAGCCCTCTGATTATGTTTCATCCCTGAGCCACTCAACTCCCTTAGAAAGTCTGTATTCTGCTGCATTCATGCTTTTAAAAAATTTTTGCTGAGAATACTTTTATTACACAAGTACCATACGCAGCAATGATTTGAGGAACATTTACAGAAATAGAGTTCAGTTTCACGTCTCCGTCTCACCCACACCAACTCTACCCACACAGGCAGCTTACGATGAGCCCACAGGAATGAGATGCAATGCAGAGTTATTACTCTGAGAGCTCCGATTAAATAGAATCTTCCAACCCAAGAACAAAGCTCGGTATCTTCTCAAGTCTGATACCCTGCGTACACATGATAAAGTCTAAAGACTGTTGTAGGTTACACCCCAGCACCACTAAAAGTTGATCCTGTTTGGGTCCTTTCCATACTCAAGCCTGCTCCCCACGAGCCTTGGAGGCACGGCTGGATTTTCTGGTGTCTGCACCCTCCGCAGTGTTACCCGAGGCAGCCCTCTGTTTCTCCCATGCAGGTGACGATTGCCAGGCTGTCCACTGATGGAAGCAGCGTCTCGGTCACCTTAGTTACTGACGGCTCAGTGAGGCCCTGACACCACTTCCTTGGGGAAGGAGATGCAGGCCCGCCGAGGAGAGCCGCTGAGTATCTAACTAATCTAGAATTGGGTTACAGGTCGAAAAGCTTCCGTGTTGCTCTTTCTTATTTATTTATTTAATTTTTTTTTATTTTAAAGGGAATTTTAAAAAAAAGAACAATAGCAAAATGCCAACAACATAGACAAAAACAAGGCAAAGCAAAAACAATAAGAATGATACAGGGTTTGAGAACAAAATGATAAGGATGAGCAGTGGTTGTTATATTACATATTTTCATCTTCACTGAAGTTGGTCAGATTACCGGATATAAGAATGTAAGACTGATCAGACCATTAAAGAGAACAAAAAGTAAAAACAAAAAATTATAAACAATACAGAGTTGCACCAAACAAGATGGTAGGAATTCAACAGTGGTTGTTATGTTGCATATTATTGTCTTCAAATTAGTTGCTCAGATTACCAGATATAAGCATGTAAAATTGGTGAAAAATAAATAAAGCAAGCAAGCAAGCCAGCAAGCATTAACTGTTCCTTTCAATAAACCATTAGACCCAATGCTCTGTGTCCCCCTGTTTGTACCTTTTGGAATGGTACTGCTTATTTTGTGCCACTGAATGTTGGAAATGTTTAACTTTTCATTTGTACAGGGGCTCTCAGCTGAGTTTGCCTTACATTTTGGGGGGAGACTTGGGACTTGGATTCTTCAGCAATGCTGAAACTGTCAGGACTTTGGCAACTCTTGTGGATGGACTAAATGCTGTTTGTATGAAGAGATGGGCATGAGTCTTTGGGGGGCCAGGGGTGGAATGTTATGGTTTATGTCTGTGTGTCCCCCCAAAGCCTCATGTGGCCATGGGGCAGGCTTTAAGAGTTTGATTATGGGTGTGAGAGCTGCACC
>NW_004955511.1:5217508-5249220 GCF_000276665.1 Chinchilla lanigera | reverse complement strand
GCCATGAGCTGTAGCTCTCTGCCATGTGCCAGTCTGCCTTGTAATCTGCCAAGTATGGACTGAAACCTCCACAAACTGTAAGCAAAATAAACCTTTCCTTCGTTCATTTTGGGCGTCAGGTATTTTGTCCCAGCAACGAGAGAAAAGTAACCAAGACAACCCTGACTATCACCTTCTCTCACGCTGAGCTCCTTCCAGCAGAACTGGACGCATGTTAGTCTATTTCTTTCAGCACGCTAAGTTTTTGTTTTTCCTGGCATGGGATTTGGAGTTAAGGATCTTGATTAAAACCCTGATTCTAAATCACACTTCTTGCATGGTTCCAGAAAAGTTAGCTGCTTGGAGCTCCAGTTGATGCCTGCAGAGGCAATACAGCAATATAATATAAGGCCATGGTTCCCAAGCATGGTCTGGGAATCTCCTGGGGTTCTTGACATCCTTCCGGGGAGTCCACCAACCCAAATTATTTTGATAATAATAACAGTAACAACAATAATAAAACTTATTCTGTCTTTTGGCAAGGTTATAGAATACCGATATCGGGATACAGAATACCAGATATGACAGACCAAGTGCAAAGCCTCTGAGAGAATCCAGCTGCTTTCCACTGGATAAAGGAAAGCAGCAGCTTCCAGGCTTTGCTCTGCTTTGGAAGCCTTTGTAAATCTTTAACAAGCACTGTTTCCCGACTCTCACTGCACTCGGACTTCCCTGGTACAGGGTGTTTGCACGTGCTGGGCTGGGGTTTACAAGGGCTCCTCAGGTGACAGTCAAGTTGAGAACAGTTGCTTCACAGAAACGAGTGAGCACAGCAATCACCGCCTTTGTCTCCACTGTTTTATTTTGGAAAACATAGCTATTTCAGGGAAAATATTAATTATATTAACATATAGTGACACATCAACAGTTTTTAAGAGTGTGAAGAGATTCTGAGCTGAAAAAGCTTGAGAGATAGTGGTCGGTTAGAGATGAAGACTGGGCCCTCTACAACCAATGGTGGCCTGTTGATTTACATCTGACACTGTGAGCCTGTGACCTTGAGAAAATCTCTACTGTTTTTGTGCCATAGCTTCTGTGTTTGGGGCACAGTAATAAAATCCATTTGTTAGTGAGATTACATAAGTAAGAGGCATAACATTTCATGTGATGCTTGGAACACAGTATCAGTTCCATGGATATTCACCCTCAGTTTTACTACTGTTACTGTTCTAGCTGACCAGCTCGGGCAAAGTTCGTGAGCTAAACCATTCTTTTTTTCTTGCACGTGCATGTGCATGTGCATGTGCATGTATGTGTGTGTACGTGTGTGTTGTTGATGGGGACTGAACCTGGGTCTCGAGCATGCTAGACAAGTACTGTACCTCTGAGCCACACCCTCAGCCCCTGGTCCAAACCATTCTCCCACCCAGCCTGTGTCCACCCGGTGGAGAAGGAGCCATTGTGAGGAGTCTCTTAGAGAGATCAATAGGAGCTTGTCAGGAGTAAGGGCCCCTTGATGTCTTCTCCCTCTTGGCCCTAGGTCCTGGGCCCATGTCTTCGTATGTACACAGGCAACCTCACATTCCTGTCCTTTAGTTTAAAGGCTGCATGGCCAATAGAGGCGATGACCCAGGTGATCGTTCTCTTTGGGGAGGGATGAAGGTGGCATTGCCAGGAGGCAGATATGTCGCATCAGCCCATAGTCCCCAGGTCCCTGCCCCCTTTGAGTCACTCTGCTTTGCTTCAAGAACTTGCCAGCCTTGAGAGTCTCTGTTCCTTGTGGGTTTGCCTCCCACACAGAATTCCGCTGGAGGTGACATCACACCACATCTTTATTTCCATCATGCTGTTTCAGCACCATTCCTAACAACCAACTAAGTAACACTCCACAGTGGAGAAAGACAGAGAAATGAACAACTCAGCCATTGTGAAGACCAGCAGCATAGCCAGGATTGCCTAAATAGAGAAAGAAAAAAAGTGAAGGGCCAAGGATTAGCACAGTAGTGGTTTTCCTGACTGTAATACGTCAGGGGTAACAGGCAATAAGGAGCCCTGCTCACCTCTCCAGTGTATCTGATTCTCTGGATCTAAATTAGTGCAAAGTGGCATGAGTATGCAGACGCTGCAGCCATGGTAATATGCAGGCTAGCAGATTATTTTGTTCAAGACATTCTTAGGAAATAACACATTTTCTAAATTATTGATAGGAAATAACCTCACAAATGTCTATCACAAGGCATAAAATAGATGAGTGCTTAACTTTGTTAAAAATCGCCTAAGCAGTTTGTCCAGATGGTTGAACCATCTTATACTTCTACTCAAAACGTGCAAGAGTTCCAGTTGCTTCACATTCTCACCAGTAGCTGTTATGGTCAGTGCTTTTATTTAAGATCATTGCACTGTGAGTTCAGTAGTAGATCGCTGTGATTTACACCTGCATTTCTGTGAGGACGCTAACACTGAGCATGTCTGCTAACCATCTGCCAGTCTTCCTTTGGGAAGTACTTGTTCAAATCGTACTCTTTTTAATTTCTCTCTCTGCTTGTTACTGATTTTCAGGGATGTTGAATGTAGACAGAGTATGGCTTCTTGCCAGATACACGCAGTGGGAAAAATATCCCCCGTTCTTCCTGTGTCTTATTTTCCACGCTCTTCATGATGTCCTTCATGAAGAGGTTTAGGTTTTAGTTTACTTTTTTCTTTTACTTGTTTTAGAAAAAAAAATTTTGTACTGGTCTATTTTATTTTTTTTTTTTAAGGTTAAATCCTTGTGTATTCTAAGATAAGTTTGTCCACCCCCAAAACATGAAAATATTTCCCTAAGTCCCTCTTCCCACTCCGAAAGCTTTACAATGTACTTTAATTAGAGCCTTTTTATATTTCATGGGTCTTGTTTTATTTTTTATTTACTTCTTAAATATAATTTATTATATATATATATATATATATATATATATTCATCATAGGGAATTTATACCTGTACATGATGATATATTTTGATTTCTCTTTTAATTAGTGTTTAGAAAACTTAGGTCTATCACCGACTGATTTTTTAATGTGACATAAACTGTGTATTTCTAGTATCAGCTGACTTGGCCATGACCTATTCTAACATATACTGCTAAATTGTATTTTCTAGTATTTTGTTTCTGAGTTCTACACAAAGTTTACCAGAGAGTTTACCTGTTAAATTCCTTGCCTTTAATAATGTCTCTGAGGTGTTAGTGTTATAGTTGTGATGATCTCACACAAGAACCTGTGAGTTAGCAAGGGTTCTTTCTTCTGTTTTTTGGACGTTATTTGCTAAGGTTGATTTTATTTCTTTGGTAAATGTTTGGAATAATTAACCTTTTTCTGGGTTGCTTTCCTCTCTTGAGAGAAAGTTTTAAATTATTGATTTTTGCTAAAGATAAGACTAATCAGATATTGTGTTTTCTTCTGTTAGTCACGGCAGATGGATTTGGCATAGTTTTTGTAGATGAGTTTTACAATGGCTTTGTCAGTTTCATCTACCATAATAAGCGATTTTTATAGCACTCTTCATAATATAGTGTAGTAAGGGTGGCTCTGTTCCTAGCGACAGACTTCTGTTGGTTTCTGAGATTGGTAGTTTTCATTTTCTCTTTTCTTCTTGAATAATTGTTAGAGGTTTTTGTATTTTTTTAGTCTTTTTGAGCATTGAGTTTTTGACCTTATTGATCTTAGCTATAGTTTATTCTATATTTCATTAGTTATCTAATCTTGTTATCTTTATTCTTCCATTTCTTGACGTGGATATTTAGTCTTTACTTCTCAATTGTTCTCTTTTCCAGTATTTGTGTTTAAGGCTTTAGTGTTTCCTCTAAGCATATATTAACTGTGTCAAATAAAATGTGCTATGAATATTTATAATTTTGCTCCTAATGCATATTTTAAATTTCTGTTCTAGGTCCTTTGACCCTTGTGCATTTCTAAGCTGTTTTCTTAGCTATCTACATTGCTATTTAGTGCAATTCTATTGTGTTTAGAAAACAAACGGCAAGATTTTAATTGTTTGAATTTTGTTGAGATTTGTTATGTGGTTCATCAATTGTTGCAAAGGCTCTGCTGAATCTCTTTTCTTTCTCAGTTATCATTTTTATTTCACTGTCACTTTTGAGAAGGACATTTGCACAGGCATAAAGTTCTAGGCTGGTGTTTAGTACTTACTCCATTTTTTAAAAAGATTGCGACTAATCCTCTGAAAAATCAGTTGACAGCATTCTCTACTTACTTGGTGCAGTGCTGTAAATATGACATTGATATCAATTTTATGAATTGTGTTATATCAATTTTACCAATTGTGTTATAAAGAAACATACAGTCTTTCAGTATGTTCTTTTGTTACTGAGAAATTTGTGCTAAAATCTCTTGGGATGATTGTAGTTTCTTCATTTATTCTTTTCAGTTACATTAGATTTTCCTCTTGATTTTGAGCTATTATTAGAAGTATTCAACTTGGAATTATGTTTTTTTTTTTGTGGATCAACATTTTAAGCATTCTGAAAAGCCCCCATCCCTACAGCTTGTGAAGTTTCTTCCCTAAGTTTATTTGTTTTTTTTTTTGCAGTGTAGATGTCTCTTGCATATAGAATGCAACCTTTTGAGTTCATTATGATAATTTAAAATAGGGGTACTATATGTTTAAAAAAAGTTGTTCTGGGCTGTGCAAGTAGCTCAGTGGGTACAGTCCTTGCCTAGAGAGCCTAAGGGCTTGGGTTTGATAGCACCGGGAAAACAAAGTTCTCACTGCAACAAAATTTAAAAAAAAAGGTTTTTAATGGTAATGATGGAAATTACCAGCTGCTTCTTTAACATATAATAATGTTTTTAAGCATGCTAGAAAGCAAGAGAATACTTTAATTCTGTTTACACTCTTTCTTACTTCTGTAGCACTTTAAAACCCTACAAAATGACTTTTTTTCAAAGATTAAATATATCTTCAGTTTCATTCTTTACTTTTGCCATTTTTGATATCCTTTATTTCTTCCAGAATTAATGTGTTTTCCTTTGGTACCTGCCAAGAAACTTCTTTACTGTACCTTGTAGTCCAGGTCTGCCAACATCAACTACATTTTTTTTTAAAGGAGGAAAGTTTTATTTTGGTTTTTGGTTTCAGAGGTTCTGGTCCATGGTCAGTTGGCTCAGTGAGGGATGTGGTCAGGTGGAAACATCACGGTAGAAGGGCATGGTGGAGGAGAGACGCTCTGCCCATGTCAGCAAAGGTGCGGGAGGTGGAGAGGGGAGGGAGAACCACAGAGAAAGGGGCCAGTGAGCAGACAGTCCCCAAGGCTACAGTCCCATGGCCCACCGCCTTCACCTAGGCCCCACCTCCTAAATGTCCATGATCTCCCAGTAATGCCATCAAATTGTGATAACATCAATGAATTAATTATTGATGGAGTTAGAGTCCTCATGACCAAATTACTGTCCAAAAATCCCACCTGTGAACACTTGAGACTTTGAGGGCGACATTTTCTATCTAAACCATAACAGTATGGATTTTTTCATTTTGTTTTCTAGAGGATATGTTTGCCAGCCATAGATTCCCTGTTGGCATTATTTCGTGCCAGTACTTTACAGACATCATTGCTTTACTTTCTGGCCTCCATCGGACCTGTAGCTGAGAAGAAGCCCATGGATAGTTTACTTTGTTCCTTGGTTGTAATGCAACCCATCCACTCATCTCCCAGATGAGGGTTTTTGAGGTTTATCTCTCTTGTTTTGAGCACTTTAACTATTATGCACTCATCCATAATTGCTCCCTTTGTAATTTTTTCCTGCTTGTGATTCACAGACCTCAGAATCTGCGTTTTGTATTTGGCCCTGGTTAGAAAAATTATCAGCCGTCATCTCCTCAAATAATTGCTTTGGCTGTATTTTGGCTTTTCTTTTTCCTAGTTCTCCAAATATATAGAGAGATTGCATTTTAAAGTTCTGCTCAGTAGATCTCTCATCTACTTCCTGCTATTCTCTGTCACTGCAGCCTCTCCCCACTTTAGTCTCAATATTTGATACTGATTCAGTTCTCAATATATATGCATTTATTAGTTAGCACATACTAATTATGCACAATGTTAGACTTCACAGTGGCATCTTCACTCATGCATGTAACATGCTTTGTCCACGCCCATCCCCCTTGGGACCGATTCCTGTCCCTCCCCTGTCTCTTCTGACATGCTTAATTCTCCTGATCCCATTTACTGCATGCTTGATTTCAGTTACTGGTTTTGGGGTTTACAATTCCATTTGAATTAATTCTCAGATAATAGTTCCAATGTGTTCCCTTCCTGAATATGAGAGCCATGGTTGTTTAAGTTTATGACTAATAATTCTACAACCTGGAACATCTTTATTTCTGTTATCTTGTTTTAGTGTTTCTGACATTCAGTCCTATCTTAGGCATGTCTAGTATTTTTTTAACTCAATAAACATGGTATGTGAAAATGGTAGGAATTATAAATTCTGTTATCACCCTCTAGAACTGACCTAATGATCTTCCATCAGACAATTGCATTATGGGAAGGTTATGCTGATCCAATCATAGATTAAAATAACTCAAGCATGAATTTCAGTTTTGTGAGTGCTGGTTTGTTTCCTACATTCTTAATTCTAGGGTATGAGTTTTTTCACAAATAACATCCTGTGATATTTATCAGTCTCCACTCCTCTTCCTTTGTGGTCTTTCAATAACTTATAAAGAGAAAGGGTTTCTTTGTTTCTTTTTCTTTTTAAAGAATGTTTTATTAGTGTATGTTTGCAGGCTGTAGTGATCCCTTTTGCTTGGGGACCGACATGTGCAGCTGTTTCTCAGGTCACAGGTGTGTGTGGCTACCGCCTTCTCCGCTGAGCCTTTTGGTGTCTTAACTCCCTATTGGTTGGTGCTTGAACCCCACATCCTGGAGAACTTAGGAATCAGCAAATATGTCAAGGAGGAAAGAGGTGGAGAATTCTGAGCTAACTTCAGTGCTTATCACTTTGTGATTTTTGCACTTCAAATCCTGGTTGCTGTGGTTTCTTTCATCTATATTCAAACAGTACAGTGGGTTTTTTTTTTTTTGGTATATTAATAAATGTTTAAAGTGAGATTTACAATACATAATACAACAACCATTATTAATTTCCTATCACTTTGTCTGAAATTCTGTATTGCTTGTATTGTTTTTGTGTTATTTTGTAAATGTATGTGTGTTTGTTAATATGTTTTTGTTCTTTTATATGCAAAATAAAAATCTGATATAAATGACTGTCATAGCCAGATGTGGAAGAAAAAGCTTTGTATATTTTATTAACGTTTTTCAAGAACTAATTGTTGAGTATTTTGATCTTTTGTGGTACTCTATATGTTTCTTTCATTTCTTTTTAAAAATTAAAAAAATTCTGATTTCTTATCTTGTCGTTATATACTATTTCTTTTATTGTACTTTTGGGGGTTAATTTTCTGTCCTTAAGGTTTAACAGACATTGAAATCTGAATTTTGGTGAGGAATGTCAGAGAATATTCCGGTTAAGGAATAGGTCTATACTGCGCTGGCCTCCTTGATCTGTTGGCAAATCCATAGTGTGTATTTTCTTCTTCTTTTTTTTTGGGGGGGGGGTTTGGTTTTTTTCAGTAGCGGGAATTGAACTCATGACCTTGTGCTTGCCAGGCAGGCGCTGTGCCGCTGAGCTAAATCCCCAGCCTCCATAGTGTGTATTTTCATTTCTTTTTCCAAGTTCATATAGTAAGCAGACGTTCTGCTATAAACTACTGTTTCATAATCAGAAGTGGAAAAAAAAGATGTTTGTGCTTTATTAGCTTTTTCCAAGAGTTAATTTTTGAGTATTTTGATCCTTTATAACACATAGCTTTTTCTTTCCTTTCTCCCCTTTCCTCCCCTCCCCTGCCTTCCCTTCCTCTTTTCTGAAGGTAAGCCCATTGTCTGCTCATGGAAGTCTTCTAGTTTATAAATCCTAACCAGTTCCTGCCCATTCTACTGTGACTCTGCTCTAAAGCGTCCTCCTGACTGACTCCAGCTGATGAAGCCCTACAGGCACAAGCCTGTTTCGCTGTCGGTACTGAACTGAGAGTGTACTTTCTTGCTCTGAGAACATTGAATATACCCAGCTGTTAGTGGTCACAGATTTCCCTGGTGGTCTTGGTGTTGGCGCTTTGCCCTTGCGGAAGCACTGCAGAGATCCAGCCGACACCTGTCACTGCTCCTGACCTCAGCTCCTGACCGCTGGAGCCTCCCGGCCAGGGTTTGCCATCCCTGCCGATGAGCTAAGCCTAGCCCTTTCCATGAGCAGGACTTTGTTTTTTCCCTCGCGTTTAACATTCCTTCAGGTCTGTCCTTTCCTTTTCCCGCGGTGAAGCTCTGCCAAAGCTCTGCCACTCATCCTTCCTGCACCCCCGGCTCTCCGCGGTGTTTCTGTGCGTACCTAACTTCACAGGGCGGGGTTTCCGTACAGATTTTATAATTCTGTCTTCACCGTATTAATGAGTAAAAGGCCTCTCACTAATATCTTTTTTAGGTAAATTATGTTGGGCCATCCATTAATATTTTTAAAAACTTACTATCTTGTTCAGACTTTATATGTTGAAAATTGACTTTAGGGGAGATTTTTCCCCACACATTCTACCTGTTAGGGCAATGCTTGCTTGTGCCGGTGGGCAGGGTTGGACTTTTCAAGATCACCCCTATCCTGATACCCTAATATCTTCTTACTTCCTTGTTAATCACTGACTAACTCCTTAGAAGTTCTGTTTGTATCTCAGGGCCTGTTTGGAGTCTTGCCCATTCTGATAGCAGTGATTAAAATAACAAAATTTTCAGTGTTTTTCATTAATAGGTGTGGACTACATTCTTTTGCTAGCCATCTAATCTGATAATTCTTTACACTTATAGTTAAAACATTGGTTATTTTGGAAACATTATTAAAAGAAAGCCTACTGCTGCGCCGTGAGGGATATGATATTACCAAATCCCCCCTACCTCTCTTATACGTCTCAAGCTATAATTTTTGAAAAACTTCAGAAGCAGATGTTCCCCCAAACGGTTTCACTGATAGGTAGCTCAGTCTCCTCAGAATCATTAAGTAGAACACTTCCGCCTGAATCTATTGAAACAAAAGTATTCTCCCTGAAAATTGCTGTCGCCTTTGCTTGTGATATGCTTGTTGCTATGATTTATCCCTCGATGTCCCCCAGGAACCTCACACACTCCTGGGTGGGAAGAGGACTGGGTCATGGGGCTGCGCGGTAAGGAGGTGGCCTGGTCACCAGGGGTGTGACCTGGAAGGGCGCATCTCCTTTGTGCTCGTCCCTTTGCTCTCTGGTTCCCGAGCAGCTTTCCTCTGCTAGGCCCTTCTACCGTACCTTCCTGTCTTGGGGAGCACAAGCAAGTGTTCATTTTCAGTCTCTCACATTTTATCAGAAGTCCAGACTAACAAACTCTGCTTGTGATTCTCAAGTACACCTAGCGCTATGAACTGTGCCATCCTGCCGTGCCTGTGTTTTTCTTTTAGTGCAACTCTTTGTACTACATTCCTTTGCACACATCTTCTATCTCAGCTACTCGTGTGAACTCCTGAAATGGGGAGTTATAATGTGTGCATTGCTCTATTCCACAATGCTTGCTACGATGTCTAGCACATCTTACGGGGTCTCTACACAAGCAAAAGAAATACACGTCTCCGTCATCCTCAAGTGGTGCTCAGTGGTGCTAATGAATGGGTTGGATTAAACCACCTTCTCACTGTCAAAGCACAGCACACTCACCATGAATATGAAGGTAACTTCACTGCACGGAGCAAGGTTTTTCACATAGCCACAAATGTAGCTTTTGTCGAGAAAGAAACCAATCACAAGGAGGATGATTCCAACCACGGCTCCCAGCATACTAAGCAAACTCATTAAGCAGCTTGCTCTTACCTGAAATGGAATCAGAGCACAGCACAGAGACTCAGGCCCGGCCTGTGCTGGAGACAGGGCAGTGAGGGTGCGGAGGGAGAGCAGGGTTTTAGTCACAGCTGCACAAGGTGCCCGACCAGCTGTGGGGTCAAACGCAAGTCACTTCATGTCTCTGGGCTTCAAGCCTTGGTTGGCAGAGAGAGGCCACGCAGCTGCTAGAGCAGTGGTGGCGAAGCTTTTAGAGACCCAGGGCCCAAGCTCCAACCTCAAACCCACTTATTTATTGCAGAGTGATAACCCTGCCATTAAACTTGAACACTGAGGTTTTAGCTTAGAAAAAATGACTCGTACATTACAAGAAAAACACCATAGCAGAGTTTTCAATGATCTGACAGCCTGCTGCGGCTCGCATGCCAGAGGTTCGCCACCACTGTTCTGTGCTGAGCGAATTCCCATTCAGATCAGGAGGCGGTGCCCAGGGGTGGTGGAGGCACGCAGAGGGGCCGCATGACACTGCATTTTCATGCAGGCAGTCGGCCTACTTACATTTGTGTTTTGCTAAACATTGTACTTCTCTGCTTTTTCTATTTCTTTCTAAAACTACAAATGTTCTTTGCTGAAAATTAATAGCTAATGTCTTTGATTCTTCAAATAAAGTAGAAATATTCCACTTATAACTTTACATTCGGCACCAATATGCTCTGTATTGCTAGATTCTTTGTGTGTGTGTGTGTGTGTGTGTGTGTGTGTGTGTGTGTGTGTTTGTGTTACTGAGGATTGCTCTCAGGATGTTACAATGAGGTACCTCTGAGGTACCTCTCCAGCCCTTAAAAAAAATTACTTTCAGCAATCCTCCTGCCTCAGTCTCCCAAGTGCTGGGATTACAACTGTGCACCACCACGCCTGGTCAAAGTTTCAAATTTGTAATCAGGCTGAAACAGAACTCACCATCGTTCCTGTGGTTTTTCTTTGTAATGCAATTAGGAAGGCTCCAGAAGCAATGTACTGTTAAGAAGAATAAATCTCTTAATGTCGGACCAGGGCTTCACTGGCATCGAGGGTTTCCCACAGGATGGGCTCTGCCTGTCCTCTCCCACGCTCTCCTTTCAAATCCCACTGTCCTTGGGGAGGCGGGGAGCAGGAGCTGCCAGTGTGACTGTGCAGAAGTAATCAGTGGGCTAAACCCTGGACTGGAAATCTGCTGTAGATTTCCTATTCATTTGACTCTGAAAAAATGCTTTCTCCTCACTGGGCTTCTGTTTCCTCACCCCCGCTTTATGGCTACCGTGGCCTGGGCTTCGACACCAGGACACACGAGTGTCCAAGCAGTTTACAACCCCTAGGACTGGATCCCATAGTCCACTGTCCAGTGTGTCTTCTTTGATGGAGCAGAAGTTAACACACTTCTAGCACTGAAGAACCCTCAAGAAATTTTACAGAGGAGAGTCAAACATGCTAACGTCACTGTCTGGGTGACCCTTGGTATCTGACCCCAGCCCCTCCACACTTCATTTTCTAGCTCCTCTTCTGACCTCTCTCTTGCTCCTCCCCCCACCCTCACTCCTCTGCCGGACTTCTGCAGTTCACAGAATGGGGAACACTCTCCTAAACCTTCAGTCTCTTGCTTGCTTTTCTCCCAACAAGACTCCCCACCCTTTGTCCCTACACACCTCATTCCCCCCCCTCCGACCGCACCTCATAAACCATGAATCTTTTAAAGGTCAATCAAGCTAGAAATGTCTCCGGACAACATCACTCTGCTCAGGGCCTGTCTACGAGGCAGCCTCTGGGTCCTTTGTCGTTACCCACCACAGCCTGTGGTAGCTGACTGTCCACTCACTGGGGTGCCAGAGACTGCCTTTCACTGAATCCCCAGACCCACCTGTCCTCTGGCACTGAGTAGCTGCTGAATCAGTGTTTATTGCATGCGACGAAATGTGCTCAGGTGCATGACTCTGTGTGCTTAGAAGGGATCTCTTGGGAAGCCGCCCCGCCTCTCCACTGTTCTGATGTGTAAGCTGTTCCTTTGTCCCTGGTTACCCAAGTACTTCCTACACCTCAGTGTCATCTCTGTCACATTGCCTGGAAGTGACCCACCCACATATTTTAAGAGCCCTTTGAAAGATCCTCACTGTGCTGGTTCTGCGGGTCTGTGCTTCGGTATATAGCAACTAGCTTAGAATGAGTTAGTGGACAGACAAACAGCTGTAAGGCCCAAAGGAATATTCCCAAAGGAACTTCAAGACTCAGTGATGGAACATCTGAAACGCTAATAAATTCATGGGGAAATGACTTAACAGGAAAAGTTAATAGTTTTGCATTTTTCAGAGCATATCGTATACCCACACCTATTTTACTTCATAGCTAGGAATCCCCTCACATCCCCTGTCACGGCTTCCAGTTGAACTGGGTGGGCTACTCACCAAAGCAGAGCCCCAGAACGGGTATCCTGTAATGAGTATAAAGGGAAACCTTGGGTATGGCTTTACCAAGGTGAAGAGAAAAACAATTCCAAAGGAAAAATTCAAAATTCCAAGGACGATCTGGGTCGCCTGTAAAGAGAGAAGAAAGTCAGGCTAAGGGAAGAGCGTGGGGTGGGTTCTCCTCCACTCTGGCCATTAGGTTAAAAGGACTGGGCAGTTTCCCTCCTTCATAAATAAGGGAAAGGCCGAGGCAGCCCCTTGGTGATGTTCCCGGGTGCTTTCTCAGCCCCTCCCTCTGACAGTGGTAACCGGGAAAACAGTCTAAGTCCGCGCTCCCGAGAACGCGGTCTGTGGACTGGCAGCACCGGGACGCGTGGGCGCTCGCACAGGCTGTCACGGGCTGACCCACACTCGTGGATCGGAATCACCGGGTGAGCTGCATCTGGCCAAGCTCTCCAGCGCTCTAGCTCCTAACCATCAAGCTTTCAGGAGCACTGAATTCTAAACCACTGTGCCAGCCTTGCCAGTCATGAAGCCCTCCTGGAGACAGACGCCGGGTCCCCTGAGCCTGCAGAGGTGTCCTCACGCTCCAGGCTGGCAGCACGCCTCCTCTCTCAGGCGTTTTTGTTCCTCCCAGCGTCACGCTGGCGACGCCCTCAACACTAAGCAGAGCTTTGACAAGTGCTGGGAGAGACGGATGGAGTCACGGGGAAGACCAACAAAAGGTGAACCACGAAGGAGTGCCCGTGGTGTGGTCGGAAAACACATCTTGCATTTAAGTGAGACATATTTTAGAGTGTCTGGAAGTCCTCTTTTGTGTGTGTCTTTAGTTTTGCTGTGGCTGCCTTGATGTTCTGAATGGATTCAAAATGTTTCCCCTTCACGGTCATTTTGACTTTGGGGGAAAGCCAGAGACACGCAGAGCTAGATCTGGTGGATAAGGTGGATGAGGACACAGCATCATGGTTTATGAGCCTGCCTTCCGGTGGATAACACTGGGTAGCAGCATTCACTGTATGTGTGATCCCACCTGGTAAAGACACTACTGAGAGAACACTTCCAGAACTGCTTCAGAAAATGGCAAAAATGGTGGGAACAGTGTGTTCTAAGGGAGGGGAAGGATTTGAGGGGGATGAATGGAAATGTGCCTTTGGCTCTATTTAAGCATTCTTTCTATATTTTGATCATCTCTTGTATGTTCTTTCCTTTTTATTTTCAATTCACCCTGTCGGTTTGAATAATCTCATTTTTCCTTAGCAATTGTCACCCACTGGTAGGTGACTTCTAAGTGACGGCATTTTCAAGTCCTGACTCACATTCTTACCTCTTGTCAAACATTCCCCTCTTGAATGCTCCTCAACATGCCCTAAGTCAAGCTCACTTTCTTCCTCTAAACCCAATCTTCTTTCTAATTTCTTGATCTGTTGTTGGCATCATCACCTTCTTAGGTTTGAAATCTTAAGGTCACCTCTGTTCTTCTAAAGACCCTTAATCCCAACAACCAAAAAGTCATAGCCAACTTTCCCATGATTTCTACTTGAAAAATCATAAATATTTGACCTTTTGATTTTATTTTTTGCTTTCACGTGAATATTAGGACACTTATCAAATAACTTTTAAGTTTCTCCCCAGGTCAATATATAAGTGGAGATATTTTGTCATCTCTATATTTCTCCATAAGGAGTTATTGACTTACAAAGAAGAACTTGAGTAATGAGAGCACAGTCCCTGCACCTGCCTTAAGAGAATATACATGGGGATGAGTCTTACTTACCCCTAAGATACTGAGTCTTGCAGTAAATAATTTCTGTATGGAGTCCTGGTGCTCATAGATTCTGCCCCTGAGTTCTGTGGGCTGATATTTGAGATCAGTGACTTCTGGAGGAAGTACTAGAAATACGGGGCTTTGTGTGGTGTTGGAACCCATGCTGGTAGAGAGTTGGTGTTTTGCTGAAAGGAGGTGATGCGGTTGGTGCTCAGTCTAGACCATGTTCTTGTCTGATGCTAAGGCTGTCCGGAGCATGGCCATTGTTACGCTTTGGCTTAGAATGACGGAACTCTAGAGTCACAGAGTGATAGAATCTCAGGGCAGCTCAAGAGCCCAAGAAGGTTATTAAGTAGTGCCCAGGTCTGCAGATGGGAGGCACCAGCTGGTAGCTTTTGTTTGGTTGGGAACACACTAAGACCTCGGGCAAGTTACATGCCCTGCTGGTTTCACCTTCCTGCTACGGACATGGGCCAGACGGGAGCAGATGATCTACAGAAGCATTTTATTTTCCAAGTGAATGGGAACTGGAATAATTTCCAATTTTCTGTCTTTAGACAAGTAGAGGCCAAAACCCCTCTGGCCATAAAACTAATTAGCTAGCTTTTGAATTACACAGTGAGCATCCATGTTGCCTGTCACTTTTTTTTTTTTGTCATCTCATTTGAGTAGCTTCACCTATGTAACTGACCTCCCTGAAATGCAGTGGCTTCAAACAACCACAACTTTATTTGTTGACACTCCTATGGAACATGTGGTTGTTTCTGGTCTGGTCTTCCTCAGCTCATCTCTACCAAGTTATCTCATCATCTAGGCCCAGTGCTGAAATGTCCAGGGTTGCATGAATTAAGACAGTGTCCGAGTTATTTTCTTGTTGCTGAGGTGTAATACCTGACACCCACAAATTAAAGGAGGGGAGGTCTCAGTCTATACAGTCAGTTGGCTTCAAGGGAGGGCAGCATAACAGAGGGGCCTGGTAGAGGGGCCTGGCAGAGAAGAAGCAGCTCATGGCATGGTGGCAGGAAGCAGAGAGAGAGAGATCAAGGAAGGAAGAAAGGAGATAGACCCTCTGGGCCACGCCCCCAGCGGCCCATCTCCTCCGACCAGACTTTAATTCCCTAACCAAACTTAGCTATGAACTCACCAGTAGCTCATCTACATCAGTGAGTATCACGCCTCCGTGACCCAGTCACCTCCCCAAAGCCGCAGCTATAAGTGTATTAGGCTTTGGGGGACATCCAGATATCACCCATAACAGATGGCCCCCATGGAGGACCTGGAAGTTGGCAGACTCTTGGTCTTGCTCCAACTGAAAATACTCTTCAAAGCTTTGCTCACTCACCTGCTAGTGTCCCCCTTGGCTTACGCAGATTCCATATGCAATTCAGACTCAGGGAGAGGGAAATAGACTCCACATCCTCCTGGGAGGAGCTGCGCTTTGCAAGAACACCGGTGACTAGAAGGGGGGAACTTGCATCTCACTCGCGTGCTCTGCCTGGTCATCCTCTGGTACTTCCTGCTGAGATTAGATTTTCTCAACTGAATTGTGCTGTGACCAGCTTCTAGGTACTTGCTGGTTAGGACATTTAAAAGGGCCACCTAGGTCTTCAACTTCCTTTTGCTGGGTATGCCCTTCTCTAATTCAGTTTTCCGTGGACGTAGAATCCTAACGCGATCATCCTTCATGAAAAGCATGTGGTGTTGGGCCACTGTGCTCTGAGCTGAGCACAGTCTGTTCCAGAATACTCGATAATGTGCTGTTTCACCCTCCTCCCTCCTATTTTACTTTTGCTCTGGACATTTGCCAGCTTTGCTCTTTCTCCCCCCGTGAGCATGATAACTAGAATGACATTCTTACAGCTATCCAACCAGTAGAGAATTTATTTACTATGCTTTAGTTCATGCAAGATCAAGATCATTACAGAAAGGCATGATCTCTGGAATGTAAAATCCTAGAGTTAATGCCAAGGTCTTTTATTTACTAGTATAGTATTTCATCCACAATATCTGTTAACTCACACATTTGTATGAACTTCCATATTTATTAAAACATAGCATTTCTTATATGGGATAATAATGATCTCACGGAGTTATTTTGAGTGAACTATGAAGTACTCGGCCTATAGTAGATGCCAAATAAAATGTACTATTAATAAAAATAAGCGTTATTTCTCTTTTTGCTATCATTCTAATCACGGTGGCCACTTTGCCTTGCTTTACGTCTGCATTATTTCCAAAGTTGATTCTGGTTGTTTTTTTGTCAGCTATATGCATTTCCATGAGTAAACAAGAACACTGAAAATGTTATACCAAGTTAGTTCAGAAGTTATTTCACCCCACTTCTTTATTTCAGAGTGGCTAGGGAAATGTATGGCTTCTTGCTCACAAATCTCCTAGGCCTGCGCACTTGTCAGTGACTATCTGTTTACTACTTTTATTTCCATATCCTTAGATTTCTTTTTTTCCAATCTTCCAAGGCCTACTGTTTTCATAGGAATTGATCTCATCTTTAGGTGTTTTGTGGATTAATACATAATATTTTCATATTACTTAATGTTCCCAAGTCAAGGTTTTATTTCAAGCTTTTTATTTCAAACTCTTCCAGGGCTGTTCCCATGGTTTGTGCACTTGGACAAAGTCCACTAACGCAGTCAAGGGTGTTAAACCTTTCTTTGGACTCTCTTGCTAGGTAGTTCCAAAGAAAGGGTCTTTGTATTCTTTCTGCGATTCTTCCGGCAGCTTAAACTTGATTTTCTCTTTTTAAAAGTTTCTTAACTTTTTGTTTAAAATATTCCCTGTTAAAAACATCCATTTGTATGCTTTAGAAAGTGCAACCACAGCCAGTTTTACCTGCTTGACATCTACTTTTCCTTTGCTCTTTAAATTACAAATAACAGTGGCCCTAGATCTTTTCTCCTGAATGATGATGATGGAATCCACGATCCCTCTCAAGTATTTCTTGGAAGGGGCAGGTGGGTATGAGGGAAGCAGAGCATCAGGGATGTCTGTTTTGACAGGTGGTCTCAGGCTGTCATTTCCTGCATCTATTGCATTCTCAGTCTTCTCTGTGTCCAAGCTTCTGTATGTGATAACTTTTCCTCACTGTGTTTTCATGATTTTTATCCTGATTCCTCACTACTCCAAAGTGGCAATAATGCAATATTTCCTGTATAACATACTTTAAAAATATTAAAATTTTCTTACAGCACCTACCAAGACAGGCACTGGCTATATCTTCTGACATAAACTCTCTAATTCCTATTTGAGTTATGAATACATATTAAATGTTTCCTTTGAGACTACTCGGGGATTTTACCCTCTCTTAGGCTGATCCAGAAATATAAAGAAAAATAGTGAGTGGATTCAGGTTCTCTGTATGTGAACAGGTCTGGGGACCTGACAGAGGTCGTGGAGTTCCGTGTCTTCCCTACAGACAGAAAAGAAAGTATTTCGCCTCATGCGGTCAGTTGGGCTTTCTACACTCTCACGCTCTTCACAACGCTAAAGAGAAAAGGGTGAGTGTTAGTCAGCTTAGTGCTTTGTGATTTCCTTCTGTACACAGACCTGACTGGGGAATGGTAGCCACTGACTGTGAAAACCTAAATGCAGTGGGTAACTGGATTCCTGTGACGGTGAGGGGGTGAGGGGGTGAGTGGGGCCACATGTCAGCACTTGGATTTCATAGGTTAAGTGGACAGACTGTCATAGTGGACAGCAGAGGCAAAGCTGTAATCAGGATAGTCTGACACACAGAGACTTTTGGTGTTCACTAGTTGATCATGCTGGTTCTAGAAGTAAAATAGAACTCTTCCGGAATTTTTACTTGATGTATATTAGACAAAAAATCCAAGTCAGCAGAGCAAAAGTTTAAGCTGAATCATAAAAATAGAGTCACAGCCTTTCAGTCAATTGTCAGAACTGAGCCCGTTTACAGAACCAGAACAACTTTCATGGAGGAGAGGGGGTTCTCTTAAGGAAGGACCCTGGCATATTACAAAAAATGTATAAAGCTATCCTTCTTCCCAGCCCTCCTTGAAGGGACCTGCAGCCTTTCCATAAGGGTAGCCCTAAGCTGGGGAAAAGAAAATCGTCATGCCTTTTGGGGAGCACTAGACCCTAACTGCGCTGACACTAATATCAGGATACACGAAACAACACCGTGGCCCACCAAGGAGCAAAGTTGTGTGGAGGCCAAATGGCTCATGGAGTTTTAGCTCAGGTCTGTGTCAGAAGAGCCCAGTGAGTCCCCTAACCCCACTTGCCTCAGCCTCTGGAGTTCTGGGATTACAGGTGTGTGCCGCCATGTCCAGCTATACGTCTTTTAATAACTGAACGATTAAACTGACTCTGATATGTTCATAGTATGGACTACTAGTCAGTAATTAAAAAAAAACTATTGATACAATATAGATAAATCTCAGGGACACTGTCCTTAGTAAAAAAAGGTAATCTCAAGGGATTGAATACTGTATGATTCCATTCATGCAATATCCCTGAAATGCCAGAAAAATGGAGATGGACAATACATTAGTGCTTGGTATGGACAGAGGTAGGCTTGGAGGTGGGACGTTAACTCAAAGGGGTGGTATGAAGGAGTTTTTGTGGTGATGAAAGTTTTATATCATGCTTCAGTGATGGATGCAGAAATACATGCATAAGATATAACTGCATAGAACTCATGTTACCCACAGAAATGTAGGATAACAAATGGTAAAAACAGAATAAAAGCTGCTGTCTAGTTAATATCCCCGTGTCGCTTTCCTGCTTTCGATGCTGTGCTGTAGCTACACAAAGCATTATCACAGGGGGAGGCTGGGTGAAGGGTAGGGGCACCATCTTTGCAGTTTGGGAGACAGAATTTTGACTGAGTCTATGATTAGTTCAAAATGAGTGAAAGAGAAAAACTTTACATTGCTTAAAAATAAAAAGTACAAAAAAGTATACACATGTACCCGTTTTCTTTGTTAGAAGAGTGTCCAGAAAAGTTCTTATCTATATCAAAATGAATAAATGTGCTGTACCTATATACGGAGAAGACGGGGAGGAAAAGCTCCTGGAATATATCTGTGTCTACATCTTTCAAAACAAAGGAGGGCAGCAAAAGAAATAAATGAGATAGAATGTAAACTCAAAAGTGCCGTGAATACAATGCCGGGGTCGGGGAGAGGTCAGCCCGAGGACAGCTGAGTCCCTGCAGTGGAGCATGCGCAGGCTGGGCACCTCCCTACACACTTCCGGGAGACCAAACGGATGCGACTCACAAAGCAAGCCTAAGAGAAAACTTTGAAAACTGGTGGAGAGTCTGGCGTTGAAAAGCAAGCAGGCAGCAAATTAATAATTAATTAATTAATTCCAGGGAAAAGAAGCCCTGCCGGCAAGGAAAAGTACTAAGCTTCTGGAAACTGCAGGAAAAAGGGGTAACTGTTTTGAAAGAGACGACTGGGAAAAAAGGACTGAGAAAGATTGAGCGGGTTTGGGAGACGGAGGGTAACTAGCAGGTTTTGCGAACACAATTTTTTTGACCACAGAAGATGAGATCAGAAGGTTGAGACGTGAGGAGCGGTGAGTGGAAGCCCAGTACATGGGGCCGCTGATCCCTTACAGCTTGTCACCGCCTATGACCACTCCTGCGTCTCCGCCTGCATCTCCGCGCCTCCCCAGCTCCTTTGCTGTCTGTGGGTGCGTTTTGTTCTTTCCCCTTCCATCCACTTCCATGTGTCCTTATAGCCGCCTTTACTCCTTAGGCACTGCAGAAACCTGGCGTCTGCCCTCAGTTGGACTCTAGGGAGGGAGGGAAGGTAAGTGGGGGTACTGGAGCTAGTGCAGAAGCAGGAGGATAGCGGTGAATTTTCTTCCTCGCTGCTTCTTTTGGTTCTTGAACTCTTACAGAACCTGGACACCTTTCGTCTTAGCTGGCTTGGTGAACCCCTACTACAACACAAGGAAGGGAGCAAAAATAGTAACACCGGTGAAAATAGGTCTGTGAAATATTAGGCTGTAAAATGAATTGGTGCTCATAAACGGAAACACTAAATTTGATGATAGAAGATTCATGTGTGATTTATTCCTTCCCCCATCAAAGTTCTGATACCATGTCAACGTTTAGCTTGTCGCCGTACTGCGACTGAAAATGGATTCCTGGAGGGTTCTGCACGCCCATCGTCTTTTAGGGCATGAGGTAGCAGCCACGGTTGAGAACATAGCTTATGGGAGACTGTTGTTTCTCTGTCACTTGGTTCCGTTGTTGCTCCATTCTACACGCTAGTCAGAGTCTTCGGATTGCTGTTGATCATCTTTTAGAGAAGAGGAGGTAGATTGTGTGTTCATATCATCTTTGGTGCACCCAGAGCAAACTGAAGTGCTTTGCTGGACCTCTTGTTCTGAATCCATATGAGATAAACAAGTTAAATCTGTGTCTTGTACAACACTTTGGCTAGAAGAAGGACGATAGGCTGGTTCCGTGTCTTCTGATTGAGTGTCTATTGGTTTTTGGTCTCTATGGTTCACGCCTGCTAGGTTGATGTCTCTTGTTTGCATGGCATTTGTTAGCATCATTCCGGACTGACAATCTTGATCCTTCTCCTGAAACTGCTTGTTTTGAAGTTGCCAGCCTAGGTCATGTTGGGCTGTGGTGTTCTGGGTTTCAACTTCCTGATACAAACCTTTCTTTTTTAGGGCTTCCTTCTGTAAAAGATCTTGAGATTTCTGTACAAAAGATTGTGAGTCTGGGGCTGACCAGCGTGGAGATTGCTTTATTGTGCCTTGAGAGTCTTGGTATGACTGCTTTGGGGCATCTTCCACTTGAGTGTGTGGTCTTTCAGTTTGCCAAATGTTGGGCTGTCCTTTTGGGGATTTCTCTTCAGCTTGTTGACCATAGGTTTGTTTCTTTGGGGACTGCTCCTTTTTAGCCTGCTGATACGTATTTCCTTCATTTTTCGATTGTTGCTTTGGAGACTGCACCCCTTTGGCCTCCCGATCTTCGGCTTGCTGATCTAGGAACTGTTCTGAGGTTTGAGTGTATTGGGATTTCTTATCTATGGGATGCATCTTTGAGAACAGCAAGGCTCTGATTTTCTGGTCTAGGGATTTCCGTCTTGGAGATTTTGTATGTTTCGTTTGAAGGCCTAAGGAACGACTCTTAGAAGATTGTGCACCCACGTTTCCAGCGTCTGAGGAAAGCCTTCTCGGGGATTGCCACTGTTGGGTCAATTCCATGACTTCGGTTACAATGTCTTGATATATTACTTCTGATTGCTGGCTTCGACGTTCAATGTTTTGCTCCTTACTATTTGGTGATAACTGAAGTGGGTATTTTGAATTAGGGAGCTTCATAGGATGGAATGTTGAGGCTACATTTAGCATATCTTGTGCTGGCACTGCTTGGGATGGTTTTCCTTGTGGTGGTTTGTCTTTAGAGGATGAATTTTCATATATCAGATCAGAGGGCTCTGTGATACGGAATGAAGGGGATCTGGATTGCACGTCTTGTATTGGTGGGTCCTTCATTAGCAGATTTTCTGCCACTGGGGATGGAAAAGCTTGCCATAGAGAATCTTGGTCCTGGAAGCCCCAAGCTTGTTCTTTGGGGGTGTGTACAATAGGATAGTTTAGGCCTTCATCTCTCAATTGTTTCCTTGTAGAGGCTTGGTGAGTGTGCATATTTTCTGGGGACCTTGCTTCTGATGTGGCAAATAAAGGTTTCAGCTCAGTGTTTTCATGTGAGAATTGAACATGTGAGGAGATATTTTCCTGTTGTTCATTTGGAGAGGGTGGAGCCCCTTCCCTGTTTGGTTGTGGCCTGTTTTGGCTTGAAGGACTTCTTGAGTATCTTAACTTGCAGAAAGCATAGCCTCCAAAGAAAACAATTTCTGCTTGTGGTGGCATATGAAAACTATAAGACTCTTTCTGATGATCAAATTGTAGTTGAGCATTTTCTGGGGCAGGTTGTTCACTACTTTTAATAGCATCTGAAGGCAAGAAAAACACAACCTACAAAACCAAGGAGGGAGCAGAACATTAATACAATAGAATCATCTCTGACATTATTTTCTTCTTATAGTACCAAATTAGTTTTCATTCTGACTTAAGATACGGTGTAGAAAATAACATAAAGAATCAATCAAAAATTATCATCACCTCATTGGTGGTATATTGGAAAGTCATTACCCTTATTATCTCATATGTTCAACAGGGTGATTTGGTTAAAATTGCCTCAGATACTCTTCCTGTGTTTAATAGTACAAAGCTTCTAAGAAATGTTAAGTTGTCCATTCAGTACTTGTATGTGAATGTTTAATCTGAGATCATAGGTGAACTAAATGCTGGTGGTTGAAGATGATAGGAAGATTTTTACCCTTAAGGTGCTCACAATTACAGGCTGGCCAACATATGAATTGATCACAATAAAATCATTCAGCAACTGCCATAATGGAAGTAGCAACTGAATTCTTTATGGAAACACAGATGATTTAATGCTGAGCAAGCCAGGAAATGCCTCACAGAAGTGGCGTTTAATCTGTGTCCTGACTGATGAGTAGGGATTCCCCAGGCATAAGAGGGAGAGTGGAGAGGGAGAGCAGAAATGGTGAACACACAGTCTGAGGCGTGGTCAGCAGCTGAATACTGTTGGGAGGTTTGCTGAGCTCGGACATTTAGATTTGTCTTTGCAGAGAAGACATTTTTTAATAGCTAAGTGACTGATACAATCTTTTATCAGTGCTTCCTATATTTTCCTAGGACATTATTTTTGAGAGAGTTGTTATTGTAGTCCACCCTACTGATTTCAATCACCGTGCTCCCTTTCAGAGGTGGCTCAGAGACTCAGAAGAGACGATTTGTTATATTCACTGAGGTGACTGGAACTGAGTGATGAAGTGAATTCGTTATGCTCATCCAGTAGGCAAGGCTATACTGAGACTCTAAACACTCTCCTACCTTGTATATTGCCATTCCCCTTCCTGCTAGTTTGTTCCCACACATGTTTTATCTCCAGTAAAACCTATTTGCCTGATTTGTTTCACTTATGAGTATGGTCTTAGTTGCTTCCATTTACCTATAAAAGCCTCGAGTTTATCTTTTTTTCTTTTTAGTACCGGCAATTGAACTTAAGACCTTGCACTTGCCAGGCAGGTGCTTATGCCGCTGAGCTATATCCCCAGCCAGAGTTTATCTTTTTTGTAGTGGTGTAATACTCCATTGTATAAAAATACCACCTCTTTTTTATCCATTCCTCAGTTGATGCATATTTGGGTTGTTTCCAAGATTTAGCTATTACAAATTGTGCTGCTATAAACATGGGTGCTGTTAATTCCTAGCATTCTGTTTTGAAGCCCTGTATCACTTTTAATGTTCTTGCTTTGTTTTGCTTATGTCTGTGATGTTGGTATGTTGCTATTGTTCTTTTTTTTTTTTTACTACTCTCTTTAAAATTTAAAAAAAAAACCTATTTGTATGAGGATAATAGTACCTTGGGGACAATTTCTGTGTTTGCACCCCCAATTTTTAAAATTAGAACTATAACATTAATTACTTAGAGAGTTTGAGAGTCATGAAGTATAATTTCTCTGGTAGTGTAAGCTGTTTTTTTTTTGGTACTGGGAATCGAACTCAGGGCCTCGTGCTTGCCAGGCAGGCACTATGCCACTGAGCTATATCTCTGGCCCAGTTCAAGCTCTAAAGTGCTATGATTTTAACTCTCTTCCTCCTTAATGGCACCTAACTTGTTATTAGGTGGTAGACAAGGTCAGAATCATCTCGTGTCATTATTTCAGATCACTGTGAGTTTACCATCCTGGTTTTACAACAGAGGGACCTGGGATGGGGTTGTCAACTTGTGAGGCTAGGATTAATACATTGCAGTTGAGTCCTAGGTCCTGAGCTTTCCTCTCTAATTGATGCATTATTCTTATAATAACCACCAGAGACTCTTCACAGTGGTTATGGGTGTAGATAATATGAAATGGTGCTGTTAAACACAGTGGCTAGCTCAGGGAAATTTCTTAGGAGATACCCAGAATTCCCTTTCCCTTGCCTTGTCTTGCAATCCAGGGTCATGTTGTGCTGTCCTTGAATCTCCTGTTGCACTTTGCTATACTTTAATGGATTAAAAGCCTTACTCACTGCACCCTGCTGAATAATGATTTGGTGTAATTTATTTTCACAGTCTTCCTAAGGGGCCTTCCCAGGGTTTGGTACACTTCTGTAGTTTAAGTAGAATATACAGATAACAGAGGGGAGTCATGTTGGAAATACTCTGAGAAAATCAAGTAAAAGCGCAGGTAACTGGAAAAAGGGGAGGGGCATACATCCTGATGCCAAAATCAATCTGAAGTAAGAGACTTGCAGATCAAACAAAACGTAGACATAGGAGTTTATAATATACAGATAACATAATAAAGACGGAAGCATGCAGTGAAAAATTGTAAAGCCAGTATCCATTTGTGACAGAAAAAAAAGTCTGCAAAAGGCAGTAAACTTACTCTGTGAAAAACCTCCTGGTAATGCTATAGATAAGGGTAAAACGTTCAACTTTTTCACCCTAAGATCAGGAATAAAATAAGTATGGTATTCTCAGTACCTCTATTAAATATTGTGCTGGAAACTACACTATAAATTAGAGCTAAAAAAATAAGAAAAAATGTCTCTATTCACAGATAAAATAGTTGTCTATTTAGAAATTTTAGGAACTTTATAACAAAGGTGTGAGAACTAATAAGTATCTGGGTTGGGACCTGCCCAGGAGGTTACTGGGGCACACTTCTGGGTATATTTGGGTACATAAAATATATATAGTTATTATCTTGGATACTACATCTGGTCCCTCACTCCTTCTTCACTGGTGCTGCTACTCCACTCTGCTTTCTGGCTGCTGTGAACTAATCAGGTTTTCTTCACCGTGCCCTTCCTCCATGATGTTCTTGCCTTGTAGCTTGCCAACCGTGTAGTGAATCTCCTGAAACTGAGCTAAATTAAGTCTCTCTTCCTTTAAGTGGTGGGTGTCAGGTATTGTGTTCCAATCAGTGGATGCTTACTAATACAGAGAACTGGCTCCAGAGAAATGGATCAATGTCGTGATGATATCTGACCATATGTTCAGAAGGCTTTGGAACTGGTTTGTGGAAGGAGTTTGGACATATTTAGAGACATGGTCTAGAGAAGTCATAGAATGCTGTATGGGGATCTTGATGGGTGATTCTGTGTGGAGCTCAGCAGAGCAGAATGATGATAGAAATGTGGACAGTAAGGGCCAGGCTCAGGAGAGATTTCAGTTGTAAACAAGGACTCTATTGGAAATTGGACTAGAGGACATGTGTGCTGCACTCTGGCAGAAAATTTTTCTACATGTTGCTCATGTCCTGAGACTTTGCAGGAGGCTGACATTAAAGGTGGTAGACCAACCTGTTTGAGGAAATTTCCAGACAGCTCAAAATTAAGGCTGTAGCATAGATACTAGTGGCTACTTTAAGCCAAGTTAGTCATGAAAATGGGGGAAAAACAGAACAGAAAAATTTGAAAAACTTAAATTTTGGCCAATAGGAACAATTGTAATTTTGGGGCCAAAGTAGAACTCAAGAGATAGCACCACTAAAATGAAACTTAATAGTGTATACAGGGACAAGAAGACAGTTGTCTTGAGAGCATCCCAGGAATCAGCAAACCCCACCACAAAGATGTCGAAGTGTTTACCATTCAGTTGAGAAGATGGCCCACTGAGACCGCCGCTTGAGAATCAGCAAACCCCACCATAAAGATGCCGAAGTATTAACCATTCAGTTGAGAAGACGGCCCACTGGGACCACTGCTTGAGAAGGGGTACCTAGGGCACTGGTTCCCTGGAATTCATGTCATTGTGTTCAGCCACTACGGGACTCAGAGGTTGCTTCAACCATGGTCCAAGAGAGCCTGAGTATCTCTGACATGAAGCTGGATATACTGGTGCATGAAATGCAGAGCTGGAGGGCCAGGGAGGCTTCCCCCAGACTTCAAAGGAATGGCTCTCTAGCTACAGAAATTAAGGTAGCGTATAAATGTAGATGTACTGACCTGTAGGACAAAATAAAGTGTCCAAAAGAAACCTTTACATACAACAAATATGGCAAGGTAATAGGAGGAAGACAGTATATTTTCAATAAATGGTGTGAAAACAACTGGATATCTCCAGAAGGGGATTGTGCATTAATTGAAAGCTTACCTCATAATTGTACACAAAAATTAACTTGAAATGCATCATAGAACCAAAGATGAGTTAAAACTATAACATTGTTATCTAAAGATATAGAAGAAAATTTTATAGTCTTGGGGACTTGGGAAAATTTTTATTAGAGCACAAAAAGAACTAACTATAAAAATAAATTGATCTTAATCATATTTGTTACTTGAAATAAACTGTTAAGAATGAAAAAGGGCTGGCAAGATTCAACACGTGGGACTACATCAAATTAAAAAGCTCTGCACAGCCAAGGAAACAATCCATCGAGTAAAAAACCTAGAGAATGGGAGACAATCTTTGCCATCTACTCTTTCTATCAGGGATTAATATAAAAAAAAATAAAGAATTTTAAAAATTTAACACCAAAAAAGCAAATAATCTAATTAATTAATGGGCAAATGAATTGAATAGACACCTCTCCAAAGAAGAAGTACAAATGGCAAATAAATATATGATAATAATTTTAGCTGTTAGGAAAATACAAATCAAAACCATATTGAGCGGGAGGCTGAGGCAGGAGAATTGTTACAAGTTCGAGGCCAGCCTGGGCTACAAAGTGAGCTCAAGGCCAGCTTGAACTGCATAGCAAGAACCTGTCTCAAAAAGACAAAAAATAAAAACAGAAAAAACCCCCCAAAACCACCACCAACAAAAAACCCACCATACTGAGATTCCTGCTCATCCTAATCAGAATGGCTATCATCTAGAACACAAAAAAACCAATAAACTCTGGTGAGAAGGTAGGCTCAGGGATACTTCTTGACACTGTTGGGGGCTATACACTAGTAGAGTCACTATGAAAATCAGTTTGGAGGTTCCTCAAAAATGAAAAATATGGATATCATTTAATCCAGCTACACCACTTCTTGGTTTATTCCCCAAAGAACTGAAGACAAAGAAAATGTAGTGATACCTGCATACTGACATTTCTTCTGGCGCTCACAAATAGCTAAGCTGTGAAAACAGGCTAGTGGCCTGTGAACAAATGAATGGATAAAGAAAGGTGGTATATAAACACAGCAGAATATTATTCAGCCTTAAAGAAGAACAAAACCATATCATCTGCAGGGAAACGACCAGAGGCCATTTTGTTAAGTGAAATAAACTAGACTCAGAAAGTCAAATGTCACTCCCCCTTATATGGAATCTAAAAGATTTAGAGGAAAAAAGGCGAGATGACAAGAAAATAGAAGGAAGAGTCTAGGATGAGGACACAGACTGGGGGAGAGGGGAGTGGTGGAATGGTGGAGAGTCAGAGCGTGTGGCATGCACGCACCGATCTACTGAAATGAACCCTGATTTCCACTTAACTAATGTGCACTAGCAACATTAAACAGGAAAAGGAAAATGAGAGGCCAGTAGTGGGCTGAGGAAAATGCTAACAACACACATGTCTGAAAAATAGGACTGGGGCTAAGAAACAGTTAAACTCTTATAACTCAATAAGAAGAAGATAAATAATCCAGCTGGGTATGGTGGCTCACACCCATAATCCCAGCACTCTAGGAGGCTGAGACAGGAGAATCACAAGTTCTAGTTCAGCCTGGGCAACTTAGCCACTTAGTGACCCTGTCTCAAAAGAAAAAAGTCAAAAGGATTAGGAATGTTGATCAGAGTGAAGGTCCTTGGTTCAATCCCTAGTGCAACAAGAAAAGGAAGTGAAAAAACAGAGTAATCAAGTCAGTTAAAGATCTGAACAGAGACATCGCAAAAGAAAATACACTGATAGATGGTAAATTCACAGTTGGTCTCACCATCACTGGTCACTGGGGTAATGCAAATTGTAACTATACCGATATAACCACCCACTAATTAGCATTGCTAAGTAATACAACTGACAGTTTCAAGGGTCTGTGGTAATAGGGAGTGACCCTACCTCTCACAATCTGCTAATAAGAGTGCAAACTGGGAAGCTACTTTAAACCATTGTTAGGTGTTTTCTTATAAACATTCATTTAATACACAATCGATCTTGCGATCAAATCCTAGATATGACACTCTGAGAGAAGTGAAATCGTACTTTCTCATATAGATGTGAAGGCAAATGTCTTAGCAATTTATAATTCAGAACTTTAAGCCATCCAAATATCCATGAAGAGGTAAACAGATAAACAAATTGAGGGGTACTCGTGCATAAAGTGAATGGGCTTTGGAGATGCAACAGCAGAGGTGGATCTCCAACACAGGTTTCTCTGTGAAAGAAGCTGCTTGTAGAGTCTTTATTTGAGATTCCATGTCCGTGGAATGTTGGAAAGTCAGAACTGCTCTAGGGGAGGAAGACAGTGGCTGCAAACGAGCCTTCCTGCTCTGACAAGAATGCCCTATCTCTTGATAAAAAGGTGCTTAGAATTTGCCAAAAGCTAAGTGAATGGTAGACTTAAAATGGGTACATGTTATTGTTTATAGATTACTTTTTGATAAAGTGGATCTCAAAAAACCAGAAGGAACATCCCTGCAGACAGAGCCTAGACTGATACTTGTAACTTAGAGAGCAGAGCCTGGAGTTGTATTCCCCGAGTCAGAACCCTGGTGCTCTGCGACCCTGGTGAGGTGGTTTAACCTCTGCGTGTTTGTTTCTTCATGCGTGACCTAAGAGTGTCACCATGTTGGCACTGAGTTTGTTCTCCATGAGTAGAGCGTGCTCGGCATGTGAGCATCTGGTAAATAAGAACAGCAGTGTCTACTATGAGTAGCCTTCAGCGTCAGTGTTCGCGCTTTGCTCTCCACTTCCTTTCCAGGGAGGACATCAGCTCACACTGTTACAACAGCCCAGGCAGTCTGATAGGTTATATATATTTGGCAGGGAGATGAGACCTATGTCTGAACAAAGATGGTGAAGCATAGTGGATAGGTCAAGATAGAAACGCACAGTTGTGCTAAGGGTTGGGGTTGAGCTTCTGTCTCAAATCAGCTCCCTGCAGCCTTCTGTACTTTGAAAGGGTCAGCTTAGCATCATCATATACTACTCTGTCCACTAACAGACCAGAAGTCACATTGGAGCATCCTTAGGCAATCCATTCTTGGAACATGGAACATACCTCGTCTGACCACGTCCAGCACTTACTCCTGAAGGATGTGATAGTCACCGAGATGCTGAACTCGACAATGCTGATGATGAATAAGATTGACAGGAGTCCCTGTACATGGGGAGGAGAAATGAAATGAAAGTGGTATCATCTTTGAGATAAAAGCTAAGAAACCCTTACACTCTATGACTAAATTTGAGAAAACCCATAGCTCAGACGTTGCATGAGTTCCCTGTCTTTCTGATAAGGCAACGGTAACATATTCTAATGCCCATGGGGCCGAGACAGTACCTGGAGTGAGAGGAGTGGAATTCAGGGGCGGCAGCCTTCTCTCAGTTCCAGCCAACTGTTGCCACAGGGGAATAGGAGTGCTAGGATACCTGATTTCATTTCATTATTATTTCCTGGGGAAGCTGGATATACCTATTTTTTTGAAGTGAAAATTTTTAGCTATGTTATTCACCCATGTGAGTGGAACAGACTGGATGAGTGGAACAGGCTGGATTAGTGTGTGGTTTCCCAAGGTGCATATTCTGTTAAGGCAAGGTTTAGATAGACACAGCACATTATGGCATGGTGTCCCAAAAGCTTAAACTCTGGAGACAGAACAAGCCAGGCTCAACCGGGCCCAAGGTCGCCCTTAACCCTGGGCAGGTGACTGTCTCTGCATCTTGTTCCTGTGCAGTTTATCCAAAAGTGATAGCACTCACCACCTGTGGATGAAGCTGAAATGTCTGAAGACTGTGCTGTGTGCAGTTTACTGGCTTTGGTCACTGAGCAAGAGAGACCTGGCATGGGTCTTTGTGGAGCTTACATCATAGTAAAGGAAGTGGACAATAACAATTATTTAGTTAAGTAGATTGTGATAGCTACTGTGACAAAATACCATGAGTTGTGCTCTATGCTATTGGGGGCTGTGACTGTGTTGAGAATAGAGGTGAGGTGCAGAAGGGATTAAAATGAGTGCTGTTGACCTGAGATTTTAAGTGAATCAGGGAGGGGGGAACCTGGCAAGCCTTGGGCTGGAAGCATTCAAGGCAGAGATCAGATACTGGTTTTAGATCCCAGGTCAGTGAGGACTTCATACATAAAGGGATTCCAGAGAGTCGCTGGAGTTAGTGTTGCAGGATATTGCTTGAGGGTTTTGTGAGTCTTTTGATCCTATTTTTAACAGCATCTAACCAAGATTGCAAGCTTTCATGAAACAAAACCAGGATTTAAATCCAGAGGATACGGTGCCTGCACCCTCCTCACCGCTGTCCCACAATGTGCTTCTCATGGTCATTTCAAATGCTGACACATGTTAGTGCAGCACTCTGGGTGTGGTGGTGCATGCCCATAATCCCAGCATTTGGGAGGCTGAGGCAGGAGGATCCCTGCCCGTTTGAGGCCAGCCTGGACTATATAGTGAGTCCAGGCCAGCCTGAACTACATAGTGAGACCCTGTTAAAAAATTAATGCACCACTGCATCCTGGATTCAGTTCAGATACTATTATGAAAATTCCTCATGCAAAATAGGATCACTTACAAGGAGAAGTGTTCTACCTATAGCACATGGTCCGTCGAGGGAAGGGTTCTGGCAGAACTTGTGTTGTGTGCAGCTGATGATGGTGAAAGTTATCCCAGCTGCTGCAGCTAAGGCACTGGTGATGCTCATGGTCATGACGGATTGCCTCTGGAAAATTGTTTTTAAACATTGTAAAATAAATATAACCTGAACCTAACAGAAAGTGCTTTGTAATATATTCTTAGTGCATTTTTCTTTCTAGATACTTCCCAGGAATAAAGTGTTCTACTGGGCTACTAAGATAGAAAGGTTCAGTTAAGTTCTGATTCCTTGAAGTCAGAAAAGAGACTGAGTTTCAGAATGATCCAAGAATGCTCTGTGGTTATGCTAAAGAAAATGTTCACTTTTATCTCAATAATAAACTAGCTCATGATCTGGAAGTGATGTGGTGTGTTAGAAATGTCAAGTATAATGGAAATTATACTAGATTTTTAAGTCCTGGTTTCACTAGAATCTTGTACCAATTATCTCTTAGAATTTCAATTTCTACTTTTAAAAATGAAGATAATGCTAAATGCTAAAGACTAAAACTAGACCCATGTCTATCACCATGCACTAAACTAAAGTCAAAATGGATCAAAGATCTAAATATCAAACAGAAACACTAAATCTATTGGAAGAGAAAGTAGGTAAAAATCTCGAAGACATAGGGGTAGGCAGAGTGTTCATGAACAAAAACCAAGCTGCACAGGAAATACTAAAAGAGTCAACAGCTGGGATCTCATCTTATTGAAAATTTTTTGTACATCAAAAGAAATCACCAACAGAGTAAAAAGAAAGCCCATGAATTGGGAAAAAATTTTAGCCAACTGTCCCTCAGACAAAGGACTTCT
>NW_004955511.1:5207494-5217018 GCF_000276665.1 Chinchilla lanigera | reverse complement strand
TGAAAGGAACAGCTTAAATTTTTTTTAGTATTTTGACCAATTTTGCATGCTTATATCTGGTAATCTGAGCAATTGATATGAAGACAACAATATGCAATATAACAACCATTGGTGAATTCCTACCATCCTGTCTAGTGAAACTCTGTATTGTCTCTCACAATTTTTTATATTATTTTCTTATTCTCTTTAGAGGTTTGATCAATCTTGCATTCTTACATCTGGTAATCTGAGCAACTTCGTTGAAGGTAACAATATGTAATATAACAACCACTGTTAATTCCTATCATTTGGTTTGAAACCCCATATCATTTTTAATGTTCTTGCTTTGTTTTGTTTGTACTTTGCTATATATATATATTTACTGTTCTCTTTAAGGTAAAAAAACACAAAAAATGAAGATAACATTACCTAGCTGTAGGGGAGTATTAATTTATTTCATAAATGTTTAGTATGTCTAAATACACGCCAGGCACTGCATTAGGGTCCAGAGATAAACCAACAATGAGAATGACAGCAAACAAGGACACAAGTGGGAACAGGGAGTTAACCCCCTTCTGTTCTGTGGTTTTGCATTCATTCCTTGGAGGACTCAAACAGTAACCGACAGAATCACCGGCACATGTGAAGATGCTAACAGACTGGGCTGTAAAGGTGTCCTTACTGACCTCAGTGTCTCAGCAGGGAAGCCGTACAGAGTTCAGATTGCCCAGCCCAGCTCACTCCTTCCCATTATCTTTTAGGAGGAGGAGTACACATGCCTGGGTTCTTTCAGAAGAAGAGGCGCATCTTGTTTTTTTCTTCATGTGCATTCCAGCAGCAACTTGCTTTTTAAAGGGAAAACACACAGCCCCTTCCTGATGTCTTCAGCCAGCAGATATTTACTCTGCCTTTATCAGCTGGGTTACACATGTTGTGGTGGGAAGGGCTGTGATGTTTGACAGCCTGTCCCTCCCTGAGCACCCTGGCTTAGTGTGGCAGCGTCTGGAGATCTACTTGTGACTTAGTGTTTACCCTAAACAGAGATCTGTACTACAAGCATTTTTGGCAGACTCGGTCTTGACTCTCACAAGACATGTCATGGACAAGGTTCCTGGATGGGAAGTCCTCATGTCTATCGTGCCTTTCAGAGAACGTGTCCTGCTGGTTCTGCAATCTGACCCTCATTACAGTTTTGTGATTTTAAGAAAGACACTTCTTATCCCTGTTTTACAGATGAATGGGCTTCAGGAATAAGTGGTTGTGAGCAATTCCACAGTTGTGGGCTGTGGCAAGCCATTATGGAAATGCAGGGGTTCTGATACCCACTTCAGCACCCCATCCCCGCACCATCCTGCCCACCCCACTGTCATGGCTCTGCATGAGTAAGGGATGTGTTTGCCTTGACCTTAGTCTATTTTTCATCCAAGCACGGAAGTCAGCACAGAGAGAACAGCATTCTGTGCTATCAGCATTTCTTTTGACAAGTGGAGTTTGGGGTGTTCATCTCCCAAGAGCTTCTCTGTGGTTTGTAACCTTGCTAGAGGAAATGGACAGGGGATGTATCCAAAACAGAATCAAGATGGCTTTGAGAGAAGGCCCACATCTCCAGGCCTTACACAGGATCAGAGGAGTTAGAAGGGAGTATGACCATTACAGTAGCATCATGTCTTTTTATAACCAGTAAGCCCTCAAAGTAACTTCTGAAAGTAGGAGTGTTCCTATCACATTGACACAGCCTTGGGTGCTGGCCTTGAGCAGGTGCTGTGTGGTACAGTTACCTACATCCTTCTCCGGCTTTGGGCTGGCCTCAAAGGGCAGCCTCTGCTGGGATGAGGGGTTGGCTTTGGGGGCAAAATTACTGGATTCCTGGGGTTCATTTTGGTCGGAGCACAGTTTCTCAACCTTAGCATGATAGACATTTTTGATCACATAACTTATTTGTTGTTGTGGTTGGAGGCTTTCCTGTGCATTTCAGATGCTCAGACACATCCCTGGCTTCATCTCACTAGGTGCCAAAATCACCCAGCTGTGACAGTCACAAAGGTCTCCAGATCTTGTTAACAATTCCCAGGGGAAGCATCAGAATTACTCCTGATTTCATACTGCATACAGGCTGTGGTACAGCTCATCGGTAGCATCCTTGTCTAGCACGTGTAAAGTCTTGGTTGGCTCCCAGCAACGCCCATGCGTGCACGCACACACACAGAGCCACACACACAGTCTCACGCACTTACATAGACACACACACACACACACACACACACACACACACACACACAGAGTGAGGGGGATGTAGAATGGTTTCCAATAAGCAGAGCTTGTGTAAGAAGATAGGGCTCCCAGTGGCAGTGGCAAATAGGAATGATCTGACCTACAAATCTGACGCATATTTTCCCGAGAGACACCTTAATATCAGAGACTCCCCATGTACACGCAGTGTAGAGCTATCAGGAGACGGCAAATCACACAGAAGCCACAGAGAGACTTACCAGCTTTTTTGAGTTTTTCTCCTTCATTGAGAGGCACCCCGTGACAATAAACTGTTAAAATGACAAGAATCAAAAGGTAACAGGTGACACTGCTGAACTGTTCTGCAGTAACATCTCCCCACTGTCCCTCAAGGGGTTTTCTGAGCTCTGAGAACACAACAGCCAGCGAGGCAGCATTCCGGACCGTGTGCGAGCATGTGCTCTAATGTGGGCAGCTCCAGAGTCCACCCTTAAATACACGGCAGGTGGTTGGGAACCAAGGCTCCCGTGACTGGGTGGAAACAGTGCTGCTGAGAATCGCATTCATGGCTCTCTTGTCTCTGGGCTGAGGAGGGAGTTATAATAATTTTAACATTCATAGGCTACCAGAGTCTATGATCCAAGAGCACCAGATAGACATGCTTAAATCGTTGCCCACTCTCAACCTTCCTTTCCCCGGGGCTGCTCTGTGGCCTCCTGGCTGCCGGGAGGGGTACTGTATAGAGGTCGTTCTCCAGGGATGACTCAGCTCACACCAGGCCCCACAGCAACTTCCCAAGCGATACTCACGATGGCGGGTCCCCAGAATGGGTAGGCTGTGAGCACGACGAGGGGGAAGGCTTTGGAGAACAGGATGGAGTTCATTGCAAGTGTAATTCCGAAGCCCACAGTGATCAGAGCAAGCAGGATCTGGACCGCCTGTGAGGAGAAAGTATACATCCGGTCATTGTCTGGCCTCTCCGCCGCGTGCCTTCCCTCCTCCGAGGGCCCCTTTGCACCGCCGGCCGCTCCCATGTTGTCCGTCTAAGCCCGCCCCTCCTGCTTGCCTGCATCTTCTGGGTTCTGATCTTTTACTCCTATCCTTTATTTCCTACGTTCCCTGTACTACAATTTCTCTTGTGTTAGGTGTACTTGGCTAAGTGTCAAAACTGTAAACTACTTTTTTAAAAAGTTAGTTAAGCTTGTTGGTACTTATTTATTTATTTATTTATTTATTTATTTATTTAGTCTTTTTGAGACAGGGTCTCTCTATGCAGTTCAGGCTGGCCTTGAGCTCATTTCGTAGCCTGGGCTGGCCTCAAACTTGCAAGGATCCCCCTGCCTCCACCTCCTGAGTGCTGGGATTACAGGCGTGCGCCATCACGCCTGCTCTGTTGGTGCATTTTAGGTACACACGATGATCATGTCCATCATAGGAATGTGTACCTGCTCATCATATATCTTGCTTCTTCTCCTTTTCACATTCCCCTCCCCTCCCTTCAACCCCTCTTCCCCTCCTTATTTACAAAAGCTCTGTTTCGATTTTCCCCTTTTCTCATTTTTTCCTTTCCCTCCCTTCCTTCCTTTTTGCTTTTCCTTTCCTAGTTCTTCCCATTTGAACATTTTCAAACAGCCCAAATGCCCCTCAACTGACGAATGGATAAAGAAGATGTGATATCTATATCTATCTAGATCTATATCATCAATGTCTATATCTATATAATCTATATCATCTACCTCTATATCATCTATATCTTTATCTAGGTAGATAGATGAGAACTACACAGTCATAAGAAAAGTAAACTTGAGACACTCCTAGGTAAACAGATGCACCTTGAGACCATACTCTTACATGAACTAAATCAGACGCATGTGTAAACACTGCATTGTTTCTCTGGTGTGAGAAACCAGAAGTGTAACTAAGGATGAAAATGTATAATAGATGTGTAAACTTCCTGAGGATGGGGATTGCAGACTATTCACCTTCTCTTTCCTGCTTCCGTAGCACTAGCATTTTGTGATTGTTCTCCTCACAATCTGCCGCCTTCCCACGTTCCCCACTGAACACAGTCTGGCCTCAGTACCCCGGGCACTGGTGTAAGCCCCTCCAAGAACATTGTACTACCAAACTCCACCGCTGCTGGAGTCCCTTCTAGAAAACAGCACAGCACTGCAGGTGTCAGCACATCCTCCCATTCCCTTTACTTTTAAATTTTTATTTGTAATTATTTTACTGGCGTACTTTTGTGATACACACTAAATACCCTCATCATGAGGAATTAGTACATAAACATGTTGCGTCTTGATCCTTGTCAGCTCCTCTTCCCTCCCTCCTTCCTGCCCTCTCCCCCACCCAGTCCCCTTCCTATCCAGGTGACTTACAATGTATGAATGCTACAGAAACTGTTAATATATTGCCTTGTTGAGGGAACAGTGACAAGGAAAAAAAGTGCATTTTTGGTACAGATAAAATTTCCATTTTGATCCATGGTTGGTTGACTTTTGGTTACAGAGCTTGCAGATTTGGAGGCCTAGCTGTGTCTGGCTTTTGGAATTAGGCTCTTGTCCGTTCTGTAGATGTGCGCAAAGTCTGTTGCAGTGGAGAGGTTGGGGTGCGTGTTGTGCCTCCATCTCCCCTTCCTCCACCGACCTGACTCCACGCGGTGATGACCCAGCCAGCCAGGACTGCAGGGAGGCGGCCCCATGGTTGGAGGCTCTTTGAGGGCTCTACTACTGCACTGGCTGCAGCTGTGCTCCCAGGCCACCCCCCCACGGCCCACAGCCGGTAGCGATCTACTCTCATGTCAGGGGTGGGCAGCGTGCACACCTCTCCCCACTGCGAAGATGGGGGAAGTGGTACTACTGGCTCCTTTAAAGGTGCCCCAATTCTTCATCCTGTGAGGAAAGGACTTAGAGGTACTGCTGTGGCTCAAGGGTACACTGCGGATGAAGGGCAAAGGAGGAAACAAGAGAGACTCAACTCCCTCCCTGAAAGTCCTTGCACAGTAATATCTCTGGAAAGAAGACAGAGAAAGGACTTCTGTCCCCTCCAGGAAGACCCGTGACTGGAGAGAACTTACCCCCAGAACTTTTGGCTCTCCCCGTAGGAACTGGAGCAGAGAGCTGTGAGGTGTGCAGGGAAAGCCGGCCAGCACGTGTGCATTCGGGTGGACAGCGACGACGCGGGTCCCTCTCTCCTCCTGGGGTGCTGACTGCATGATTTGGTGGTAGAGCTCTACTAAGAGAAGGAGGGAGGGGACACTGCAGGCAAAACCATGGTCTGTTTCTCCCCAGCGTCACCTGGAGCCCTTTGCAGTGCCCTTAGTGATTTCTCTCCTCAGCACTAGAACCCCAGAACCTCAGCCATTGAGTCACAGAACCTGGGAGTTCTAGAGTGCCTCCTGCCTGCTCTCCCAGGGGAAGGAAGTGGTTACTCAGGAGCGTGTATGTACACGTGTGATAAGCACAAGGTAAAAATGTAAGTTGTCTAGGTTACTGTCTGACCATATTCCTTAAGGGTGTAACAATTAATAGTGAGCAGTGGCAATTTTTCCATCTTTATTGAGGTTTAATTGACAAGATTATATATGTGTATGCTGTACAACATGGCACTTTGAGGTGTGCAAGCCTTGTGAAATTACTACAATCAAACCCATTAATAGACCCATCACCTTGCTTTGCTATCTTTTGTTGTCTGATGAGAACCTTTAGGATCCATACTTTTTAACTTCAAGTTAAGTAAAGAATCAAGAGTGAGCAAAATATAGGACCAAGTATAGTTGGTGCTTTAATAGAGGATATTTTAGTTTTATAAAGAAGAGTAAAAATATTCTAGGTAAGTGCTTTTTTATTTAGTCTTTGTAGCTACTAATTAAAGCAACATTTGGAATTTAGCTTTTCATGTGAATCTCTTGTATTCCTATATGTTATTTGAGCTATTAAATCATGAAGGCAAATAGTCTCACATAATTAAAAGGAATGTATATGATTATGATCTCGAGTGTTTCCTAATTTGTGGCAGTCACAGGCAGCAGGACTTCTTAAGGAGCTTGGTCGCCTGATTTCCAGGTGTGGGGTGGTTCTGCATGCGATGCTCAGCCACATCTCTGCCTCTGCTCGCTAATGCCACTCCTGCAGCCTCATCGGGGACACAAAGAATGCGGCGTCCAGACACCGTGCCTGTCCTCCGGGGGCGGGACCCCTGTGGCAGCCACGAGCGAGCTGCACTAATTGCAGTCTCCTCCGCACAGGTTTTCAGGATGGAAAACACTTCTGTTTCTCACACCTACGTTTCAGAGAAGGGAAACAGTTCTCAATGTGGCATTTTCCTGCCAGTTCTTACTTGGGTAAACTTATTTATTTATTATCAAGTGCAAAGTAACTATCTATCTATCTATCTATCTATCTATCTATCTATTTTCTATATCTACCTACCTATCCATCTATCATATCTATTTATCTATCTTCTATCATCTATCTCTATCCATCCGTCTTCTATAATCTATCATCTGTATCTATCTATCTTCTATCATCTATCTCTATCTATCTATCTGTCTATCTTCTATCATTTATCTATCTGCCTACCTACCTATCCATCATCTATCTGCCACCCATCACGTTTGTAGCACACGCTGTTTACATTCACCTTATGGAGTAGGTACATGCACATAACACATCTTGATTCTTTTCAATCCTTTCCCACCCCACCCCTCCCTCCATCTCTAGATCCCCTCCCCTTATTTTCATCATCATTATTTTCATTGTCTCTTCATTCACGTTTGTGACAGACATACAGTGATTATATCCATTTTGCATAGCTGGTACTTGTGCAGGATGCATCTTAAATCTTTTTGCACCTCCCTTCACTCCCTCCCCCTAAATCAAGCAATCCGTGAAGCAAGTTTATGATTAAATTCTAAGCAGAACTGACAAACCATCAGACTCTTGCAGGGAAGTTTAAAAATCATGCCTTGACAGTTAATGGAAATGCACTCACGTGGTGCTATAGCCACACACCACCAAAAAAAAAAAAAAAAAATCACCTCTTTGAAACCAACCCTCTGATTATTTGGTGGTGAAGGAGTTGTAGTACAGTGGCACCGCAGTTCACAAACTCAGTTCTCTCCATGATTCTGGCCACAAACCCAACTGGGTGAGAACTGAATCAAATGTCCCCCCCGAGGTCAACATTGAACCTACATGTTGACTTTGATTTGGTTCTTGTCCAACTTGGTTTGTGACCAGAACTGTGAAAGAATTAAGTACCATGTACAGCATTTTCAAACCAACATGTTAATGTGTTATTCATACACAGACATTTTACCACTCTGTACTTCTGTTTTAGAACATTGGATGAGATTTTGGATGGACTAGTAGCACATATATCTCCTTTAAAATGGTGGCAAAGGGCTGTCTTCATATGTAACTTTTTGGTACTGATTTTTGGGAAAAGTGTGTTGGTATTAAGTAAGAGAAGCCTATAATTCTGTCTTGGCTATTTCAGAATTCATCTCATTTTATCTTTTCAGCTAGCTTGTAATTGCCAGGCCTGGCCTTTTCCCCTGCTTCTCAAAGATGGACCCTCTAACATTTCAGTCTAAACTCAGACCAAAGGTAGGGACCCACGACCCTGATTCTAACATGGTATCTTCCTTTTCCCTGCATCTAATCCTTGTGTTCACGGAATTGAGCAGCACATACTCTTGTATGTGGGTTGTCATGCATTCCCACAGTTTCTGTATATTACTTTGTTGTCTGAATGTGTCTCAGATTTGATTTCTCTGTTGCTTATAAGCATTGCACAGTTTTCATTTGGGGACTCTTTCATGTGTTACAGCCCTGATGGCTTTTGTGTGTGTGGAAAATCTACATATGCATTTCTGCTGTACACTCTCCTCCTAGGTGGGACCCAAGTCCAGGACGCAGGGAACAGTTTTAGAAACGCTTTTATTAGGCAGGCTGTGTTGGTTTCCCTGACACAGTGATAAAGTTGAGACTACTTCTGTGCCTACTTTCTTACTTGGTCTACAACTTAGATAGGGGGAGCATCACAGTGAGTTACAGCATTTGAATTGAAATACTTAAGCATAAAGTCATGAAATAAGACAAGTGTGTCATATATTTTCAAAGCACTTAAAATGCTGTTCAAGTTCTCAGTGTCTCTGTGTACACAGTGTGAGTGTGAACACGACACAGAAGTGGGAAGGAGAGCCACGCATAGTTAATTCACGCAGTGCAAGCTCACGCACGTTCTCTTCCGACACAGTACAACCTAGAGAAGGTAATGAAGTTTAGGGCCGTTCTGGGAAAGTGAACAATAAAATTTTACTGATCTGTGCTTCTGGGAAGTTATCTTGAAGAGCAATAAAATGACTCAAAATGATTCAAACTGAAAGTACAAAATGAAAGCTTCTCTTTTTCAAAGTTTACTTCCGTGTTTTAAATAGCTGAGACTGCAGGAAGTCCGGTCACTGCTTTTCTCTTTTTCCCTCTAAACCAAGCATAACTCACACCCAGGACTTTGAAGCATTCTTGATGTGTTGGACATAATCTTGTGGTGGAAGAGAGGAGAATGCACTCTAGAAAAGATTAAATTAAAAAAAAGTCACAAGCTTTTCCCTGTTTCTGTGAGTTCACGTATGCGGTACGCGATGAACCTGTCCCTGCTGTGGAGGTGGTGCCCGTAATACCCATCCGACTTCCCTTTCACTCCGCCCCTCTCCCTCCCTGCACCTCTTGGCTCCCTTCCCTTCTGCAAAAGATCTGTCTCTTGCTTCCTATTATCTGTCTTTTAATTTGTTCTTCTCTGAATGAGAAACCCAAACTACAAATAAAATTTGTTAGTGGCTTTTAAACTTTGGTCTTGGAGGGAATTTTGAGTACATACTTTAATATATCCCGTCCTCAAATTTTGGGTAGTAATATCTTGTCCAGTTTTGCCACAATATATGATCGCAGCAGTGTTAGTTCAAACAAATGCTATTCCCCAGCCTGGCAATCATTTTGCTATGTTTCTAATAGGATCATGGCTGAGTCATAATTCACCCAAACCATATAAAGATTTTCTTTTTTGTTGTAACTTTTGGGAGAAATAGACACACTTTGAAATTATAATATTGAGAGTTAAGAGAAAGTAAGGAAGCCAGGCATGGTGGTGCACACCTATAATCCCAGCACTCGGGAGGCTGAGGCAGGAGGATCGTTGCAAGTTCGAGGTCAGCCTGGGCTACAAAGTGAGCTCGAGGCCAGCCTGCACTGCCTAGCGAGACCCTGTCTCAAGAAGACCAAAAAAAAAAAAAAAAAAAAAAAAAAAAAAAA
>NW_004955511.1:5184186-5207394 GCF_000276665.1 Chinchilla lanigera | reverse complement strand
AAAAAAAAAAGAAAAGAAAAAGAAAGTAAGGAAAACATAAACGGAATGCAGAAGTCCTGGGAAAACCTTATCAGGCTGGCAAAGGGGGCTTGGCTGTAGAGTCCTGTAGGGAGGCAGGCTCGGGGCGAGAACAAGTGTGTTCCACGTCCTCATCCTCGACTCATCCATCTGCATCCTACATTCTTCATGCGGACTCATCCAAGCCCTAGTTCTTTCATGGGGGCTGGACTAGGTGGTTTCTAAAGCCAGCTTGCTTCACAGGAAGCAGTTCTCTAGTGAAGCTCCTGTCCCGCAGCACTAGCTGATGCCGACAACTGCAGCACCCTCGTGAAGGAGCCATTCACTGAGCTCTTGTTTCATTGTAAAAGTGCCTCCTGCATGAATCTCATGACTGATCACTGACTCTTCGTTATGCCCCTTTTTGGGCCTGGACCACCATCGCTCAGACTGGGGACACGGCAGACGCCATGTGAGCCCACAGTGTACTCACCCCGGGCTTGGTCGAGCGGATCTGCTTGTACCAGAAGACAGAGGCGTAGGCAGCCACGAGGAGCTCCAGCCCCACGAAGATGAGCATCACAACGAGCGTGCCCTGCGGTGGGGACATGGATGTTGGTGCCCGGCCCCAGCCCTGCACCTCACTGAGAGGGGCTGGGGATGGAGACGGTCACCTGGTCCTCCTCTGCGCTCCTGTCCAGACTTCTCCGCAGAAGGACACGGGAGCGGCGGTATCATCTCCAAGCCTTGGTCTCCCACAGGAGGCCCCATCACTGCAGTCTCCCTCTCTCTTTGGCTGCTGTCATTTTCTTTTTGTCTTTACTGCTTTTCATTTGCCATATTTCAAAGTGTAGACTTGATTTTTTTAATCTTGCAGAGGTGTCAGTAGATTGCTTCAGTGCAAAATCTCACATCTTTCTTTAATCCAAAAAATTCTCAATCCTCTCTTTCAGTACCCTCCCCTCTCCCCCGCACTCTCCCATTGGAACTCAAGTTAGATGCACGATGGACCTGTGCATACCCCTGAGGTTTCCACTTATTTTAACCTCTTGCTCCTATTTTTAAAATTTTTATATTAGTGCATTGTGTTCTTTTTAGTTTGGACTAAATTTTATATTACTGTTTGTTTCTTCAGGTATTTTGAGTTTTCTCCTAATTGAAAAGGGAGAGGGGAAGAAGGGCTGAAGGGAGGAGGAATGGGAAAAAAGAATGATGCTATATCACGTGCAGGTACACATTCTCTGTGATGAATGTGAGCAATATATATGTCAAAGAGCACCAATAAAATTTTTTTTGTACTTTTAATCATTTAGAATATACTTTAAGTCACAGCCTTGCTCAAATTATTACAGTGTCTCCAGTTGCTGGCCTACTAACTTCTATGTTTGTTCCATTTGCTTTATGTTTTGAGTTTTTTCTCACATTTCTCATACTAATTTTACTATTAGATGATCCAAGGGTGTGAGTAGTGATGGTTGTGGGATCCTTTCCAATGCAGAGTTCTAGGCTGGGCTTTCTGACATTTCCTTAGATGGTAGATTTAGGTTTGATTCTGTTAGAACTTTTGCAGCTTGACAGACCAAGGAGCAGTTTGTAATTCACTCCTTCATCGGAAGTTGCTGTACTTTATACGAAATTATGCGCTTGGATGCTTTACCTGTACATGGTTCAGTGAATGGTAACAGCGTTTCAAATTTTGCGACTGAGCAAAATTCATCTCAGATTCACTGAGGATCAGAAGACAAGTGACTGTGAGAGGTAAGGGCTTCCAACCCAGGGAATCAGATCTAAAAGAGGTGATCTCAAATTCAAACAGAATCCAAACAAAAGAAATGCGCTTGCCTGTGCTGAGGAAAACGATGCTTCCTCAGCAAAGGAGGCATTTGGAGAGTTGTAGTTATTTAGGCTGGAGTACTTGTTATTTAATATTTAAGAAAGACCCTTGAAGGGCCCTTAAGAAAGACCCTCCATGGCCCTTTCTCCGTTTCCTTTGCTCAGCTGTGTACAATGCGTCCCCCATACCGCGCGCCCTGCTGACAGGTTTCTTTTCATTTATCATAATTTCTTCCTGTCTTCCCCAGACAATCAGACCCATCAGAGCAGAAACTGCTGAGGAAGGGGAAGTCCTGCCGAGGGGAGACATGGAGGCCCCTCTGACAGGATGCTCAGCCCCGCACTACGTACTGTTAGGCTGAAGTCAGCCAGGAGACAGTCCTTGAGTTCGTAGATTGAGTAGTAGTACTCTGAGTAAGGCAGTGAAGTCAGACACTCCCGTTCTGAACTGTGCGTCTGAGCAGCATTCCCCGAGGCCGCCAGGCTGCAGGTGAGGAGGAGGACGCCTGCCCCGGCAGCAGCACAACTCACTGCATTTGAGGCCAGGCTGCTCTTGGCCTGGGGGAGAAATCCCACATTAGGCTGCCGTGGAAGAACTGGTCATGATGCTTCATCCCCGTCCCCTGCACTGTGACTGTGCTCCCTTGGGCCTTCTTCCCCTTTCTGTTCCGCATACTCCTGGTGGGCACGGACTGTGCCGCTCGTGTTTGTGTATCTCTTCTGTGCGGGGCTTATCACTTGCTATAATTAATAAATGCTTGCTGAGGGAGCGGATGCAGAACAACTCCCCTAGGGCGAGAAGTTCTGGCCCCTTGACTCTGAGCACCAGCCTCAGAGACGGTGCTGTGCAGGCCACTGGGGACATCGCCAAGGGGCTCAGCATCACCGTGTTTTCCCAAAGGACCCTAGAACAGGGCCCTTGGTCCCCTTTGGGAAGCCTGACCTAGGGCTTTATTGTACCTAAAGAGGCAAGTGTAGAGAACAGCTGGAAGCGAAGGGGAGAAGCTGGACGCCTGTCTAACATTGCACACACCTTCATGGACTAGGGGCTGACTCCGATGACTGGCAACGCTTGTTAACAGGACAAACACATAGCTTCAGTTTCCCTCAGCAGCAGGGCAAGTAGCAGAGGTCCGTCTCCTCCCCTCCACTCACAAGAGCACGATGACAGTCACTGACAACAGCCCCTTTCCCCACACACCTTGCAGATGCGGCAGGAGGAAAGGCCTTGGCCCTCTCCTCGGAACCTTTCCCTCTCCCTTGCCTCATACCCACAAAGGTGACTTAAGAGACAGCCACAGCCAGACTGAAGGAGGCTCAGGGTCTGGCCCCCGGGTGAGCACGTGTGGGCAGTGTACACAACTGGTGGCACTCTGATGATTGACAGGAGGAGGGGGCGGGCTTTCAGAAAGTTCCTAGGGTGAATGGGGTCGGAGTTCTGACTCAGAATCAGGAAACCTGGGCACCAGTCCTGGCTCTGCTGCTGCATCTGTGCTCCTCGCGCTGTGTGCTTCAGTTTCCTCACTTAGAAAACATGGAAAATGAACACTGTTCTCAGAAGGAGCTTCCCAGGTGCCCTGCTTTCAGAAGGGAGAAGTGAGACTCAATTTTTGATTCTGCCAGTGGGTCAGCTGAAGGACTTGGGCTCCCTAATCTGTTTGGACCTTTCTTTCCCTGAAATGTATGGTAGAGATTTTGAGCTAGAAGAATCAACTCTGAGATTCTTTCCATTCCAACCAGGTATGAGTTGATGATCCTCATACTTACAAAGGGCTTGGTTGACTTTTTGCCAGAGATAAATGAGAGAGATCCAGATATTGCAAACTGTTTAGAAAAAAGAGAACGGTGAGTTCTGTTATCTTGTGAAAATAGGGCCACTATGTCACTTACAATCATTTAATAAAGTAGCAGTGAAAAACATTTTGGGAGCTGTCACCGGAGGGACCTGTGCATCCATGTTGATGGAGAGGCCCGATGTCCACCCTGGGGATGCTGACTTTGACTCTGAGGAACAGACAGACACTCGGAAGGTTTAGACTTGCTCTAATGGGCATCCCTAGTTGCTAAGGCGGCCTGTGGAGAAGGAGGCTTGCGGACTGGTGACTTGGATGGATAGAAAGATGGGGACAACCCAAGAAGCACTTAGGGAGGAGTCTGATGGAGGCCAGTACAGAAAAGTGTGTGGCAGACATGGACTAAGGAAGAGTGGGGAGAGGATCAGAGGGGAAATCTTCACACATCTCTGAAGCCAGTGTTCACCGCAGTGCTATTAAGGATCCAGCTGGGAGAGAGAGAGGGTGTCCCAGGAAGGGAAATTATTGGTTTAGGTTCGTGGTTTGTATTGGATGGTGAGAGCAGAGAAGGTCCAGCAGGAGCTGACACTGGCTTCCCTAAGGACGTGGGGCCACAGCCACAGATTCCATGGAGAAGTCCAGGACAGATGGTGCTTGGGGCAGGAGCAGCTTGTAGTTACATTCACACAGGGTCTGAGCCACAGCACAGCGGCACCTTGGTGTAATCTGTCTGCCATGAGTGTGCACCTTGGCCTCGTTGGTGTAGCAGACCATGGAAGAGAACTGACCCTTCAAGGGAGGTGTGAGGCTTCCAGAGCTGCTCTGGAGAAAAGGCCCCCTGCACCTTCTCTCATGAGCTGGTAGATAACAGGCAACAAAAACAGATTTTCAAGTGTGCCAGCTCACCTGTGAGCACACAGCAAGACTGCTCTGCATCCTTGAACCTTATTGTCGCTAATCTAAATGTATGCAGACCCCTGGAACCCTCCAAGGGTCTCACTTTATAGTCTGAAAATGGTCCTCTATTGGCTACCTGAGGAGAGGCTTATTCTTAAAGTACAGGGAGTCTAGGAGTCCAGCAGTCTCCTGGAAGTCCCAAGGAGGGATGGGAAAAACCTTCCATTTTTCAGGAGAGAGGCCGTAAAGCCAGTTCAGAAATGCTGGCTGATGGGCCAGGGGCATCGCCCTCCTGGGACCCTCACGATGTAAGGCTGAGGAGGCGCTCTGCTGGCCTTCCTGAGAGGAGGACAGGATATGGGACAATGGTGCCGTGACTGAGGGCCAGGTGTGCGCTCACGAGGCCGTCCCCTCCGTCCCCTCCAAGAGCCCTTGACTCACACACAGGCCTCCCACCAGTGGGAACCCAGACGTCACAGAGCTGGGCACTGCTGGGCTGCGCCGAGAGGAGACAGGAGCAGAAGCCAGGATGAGGCCCAGACCCAAGACCACCAGGCCACACGTGATCTGGACCACCTGCAACAGATAGGGCGCGCTCAGCGCAGCTCGGGTAGACGGGGATTTCTTGAGTGCACCTCGTGGGCTGTGAAGAGGACAAAATGTGCTATCATTTTTCACATTTCAAAAGCAAGGGCGCCACAAAGAACGGACAGGCAGGCTTTACACCCAGTGTGCCTGGCCTTTTGGGTGCTCGGCTGCTTTGAGTGCTAACGGATAGTCCTGGGTTGCGGATAAAGTAAGTAATACCGTGAATGTTCCTTTATTTTTACATTTTAACTTATCAAATTATTTACAAAATAGCATGAGTCCAAATTTGATAATTAAATAAGAAAGCTTACATCTGCTTGATGACAATAAACACCAGTCTTCTCCATGTCGTGCATGCATAGGTGGGTTGTGGTACCATTCATCAGTAACTGCGGTGTGGCCCTTGGCAGGCTGCTCCAGCACCCACAATGCCTGACTCGGGAGGGGTTTGATTCTGCTGAATGTGGGGTGCAGTGGAGGCAGCGGTGCTGCGCCCTAAGAAATCCACCAGCCGGTGGATAAAGCCCTGAAGAATATCGCTGAGCTGAGTGCGGTGGGTGCCCACCTTTAATCCCAGCACTCTGAGAGGGTGAGGCAGGTGGATTGTGAGTTCCAGACCAGACAGGGCAACTTAGCAATTTACTGAGAACCTGCATCAAAGTAAAAGATAAATTTTTCATTTTTACTAGTAATGTAGCTCAGGGCAAAGGCCCTGGGTTCCATCCCCAGTGTTGGGAAAAAACATCACCGAATAATGCTAAAAGGTTGTGATCTTCTGGGTTCTCACTGCTAGGTGCCTGGGGCTGCAGGTGCCCCATGGGCTGTGGGCTGGATGCGTGTGTTATGAGAGAAAGCGATATATAACCCACCTCTTTTCTTGCTGCAAACAAACTAGCACGTCAGGAGGTGAGCATAAGCACATTTTAATTTTGAAAAAATGTTTGATAAACTCGTTTTTGTTTGTTTCTTTGAAAGGTAGATGGAGAAAGCTGCCTGGATATTGGTTGAGTCTGACAAATACAGAGAACCAACTCAGCCAGAGAGTGTTCCCGAAGGGCTTCGTTTCAGCCGAAATCAAAGAGAGCAGTGGGTGTCTACAGCTGTCCGTCAGCCTCCTTCGCTCATCATGGAAGTTAATAGCAGCGGTTATTTCCATGGCATCCACTGTAACCAGACTGCATTTGTTGCACAATTTCTACGTCCCAGGCACTATCATCCCATCCTTTTCACAGATGAAGCAAACGCAGTACAGGGAGTTAATTTGTCCAATTCGTGTGGCTGCCAAGTAGAAGGACGATCTCTTAGGCCTGTGCGTTTGACCTAGAGACCATACCCACGGAACTGCTTAGTGCATGCTGCGACCGAAAGGTGGAGCAGATACAAGAGAAGCGAAGCTAGGTCAGCCATTCCCACAGTGAACACCTATTAAACACCTGTGTGTGCCGGGAACGACCGCTACAGACCTCGTAGGGCTGCATCTTTTAAAGTCAGGTTCCATGGAAAGTGGGATGGGGTTAGGACCAAGAAACATGAAAAGAACGGCACAGACTGTGTAGGGCTGCGGAGGCTTTTCTTTCTGGGTGAAAGGGGCAGCCCTCTAGATAGTTTTGAACAAAAAGATTGCAGGATGTAGTACAGCTCCACACCTGTTGTATTAAGATGGGCCGGGACGGGGCTGGGCGGTCTGTGAGGAGGGTGCTGTGGTAACCCGCACGGGAGGGGCGCTGACTCACAAGGGGGCACCGACGGCAGAAACGGAGGAGTCGGGATCTCGATGTACCGTGAAGATGAAACCCGCAGGAAGTGCTGGGACAAAGAGGGGAATAAAGGTTGCTGCCAGGGGCGTGGGCCTGAGCAACTACAATGATGCAGGTGACACTGCCTGAGCGGGGAGTACTGCTGAGGAGTGGGTTTGGAGGAAGATCAGGATTCCAGTCTGGAACAGACCGAGAGAGACTCTTAGCAGACATCAAGTGAAGATCTTCATAGGAGGTTCAAGTTCTGAGTGCTGAGCTTGGAGCAGAGATATGTGCAAAGGCTAGAGTTTATTTTTTCCAATTTGTATGTGAAAGATGAGGCTTAAGGCCATAGTAATGAAAGGCCGCTGCAGCAGCTACAGAAAGGGAACATAATCAAGGTCCGTGTGGGTGTACTCCGAGTTCAGGAGCAGAGGAACAGAGAAATAAATCAAAAACTGAAGGAGGTGTGGAAGGAGGAGCCAAGGAGGAAAACCAGAGAAGTCCAAGAAGTCAAATGAATAAAATATTTTGAGTAGGAGAGAGTGGTCAAGTGAATAACATATTTGTACCAGTTCAAGGAAGTTCGTAGGAGACCTGGAAATCAGCTTTTAATGTGGAACAAGGAGAACAGGCGCCCTGGGTATGATTCAAGTCAGAGGTTATTCGCAGAAAGTAGAGACGCTGACTTCCTGCTCGGAGGAGGAGTGTTGCTGAGAAGATGGAACGGGGCGTTAGCCGGAGGACTCAGGAGACTGAAAATGTTCATTCTTTTCAGTGGGAGAAACTGCAATGAGATCCTGTGCGCATGGCATGGATCATAAATCTGCAGCGAGAATAGGGGCTACTGCCAAAACCAGTCATCAAGCACGGCTTCTTGTGCACATGGAGGGTTACCACTGAGCAGACCGGGGCGTCTTATTCTCAGTAACGGGAGGGGATATATATCTGAGCACAGATGGGGTAGTCTTTGGACTCTATCTGATCACCTCTGTGTTCTCAGTGTTTTAGGAAGCACAGTTATCAGTGGAGAAGAGACCGGAAGCACGGTTAGTGGTTAGAGGAAAAGAAGATAGAGGCGGTGTTCTGGGGTGGTAGTGGAGTGAAGCGATGAAAGGAATAGAGCAGTGTTGAGGCAGCAACTGTTCAGGTGACACTGTGGTCATAAATCTAAAGAGGTGTGCAGGTGCGTGTGTTTACGTGTCTGTGCATGCACGTGTGTATGCATGTGCACGTGTTTTCAGCAAAGCTCAGCTGCCCAGATGCAGGCATGGGGTGGGCAGACAGGCAGAGAGCGAGTTAAGCCATTGGCTCCCCTTGGCAGCGTGTGTGACAGGCAGAGAGGGCCGGGCTGGTGCGCTCATTCACAGGAGAGGGACCCGGAGCACCTGAGCTGGGCCGGGAGGGAAGCGAGCCTGTGGGAGGCCGGGTTCTGTGGAGCTGTCGCTGTCTCAGTAAGGTTAGAGAGAGGGACCGAGAGTCACAGGCATGACCTGGGAAGTTTAGGGCTGGTGCTGGACTACAGGATGCTGGGATCGTGAATAAACGGCAGGGTCCCTGCTACTGGCATCGATATGGCTCAGGGCATGACCCAAGGGAGCGACTTATGCAAGGACAGATGGACAGAGACTTGGGGACAGGACAGGAGGTCACAGACTGAGAGGACCTCATGGAGGGAGGCTGGCCATCGTGCAGTCCCGAGCCAGCCCTGGCTTAGGGCGGTGCCTCTCCTGGAGGGAGCCGGTGATCCAAGAGCAGGGTTGAAAGGCAAGAGAGAGAGAGAGAGAGGAGTGAATTACTTAGCGGGTAACAGGAGTTTCTGAAATGGGGGTTTCTAGGGGCGTGAGAAAGAAATGAAAGGTGGCTCTGAAAATATTGCAAGATGCAAAGAGGATGCAGCTTCGTTTCCATGCCCAAGTGCGAGGGGGACCTGCGTGTGTACCGCAGATTGCGGGTCTTCGAGGAGAGAAACTGAGGGACAGAAGGTTTCCTGCTGTTACTTGGCCCTGGATCTCCGAAGGCACAGAGTGAGGTTCTGATGCCAGAGGGGTAGGAGTGGGTCTGAAAAGGGGCACCCAGAAGCTCAGGGAAAATGAAGCCGTGCTCGTGAGGGATGGTGGTGGAGGGCCCTTGGGTGTCTTGTCTACTCATGTGGACAGGGAGAAGGGAAAGGTACAGTGGCATTCATCTCGATCGTCTCATCTCAAAGTGAAACGTAAGCTCCAAGTAAGAAGACACAGACTGAGTGAAGCCGTGTGGTTTAACTGAAAAGTTCTGCAATACTAAGGACAAACCAGGAGAGATTTGCCTGCTAACTGTGGAGTATCCTGTTGGAAAAGACCAGTGGGTTCGCTCGGTTCACGGAAAGCACTGAGGAGGTTATGGTGTCCATACGGAGCCCAGTTTCACGTGCAGCTGAGTCTGGAGTCTGCCGCACAGAGGGAAAAGAGCCCCCGACCCCATGGTGGTCTGTACTGCACACGTGCCCAGTGCATTTCCTCCCCCCCCTGGTGGGGAGGACTTACCCCCAGAACCGTGGCTTCCATCTGCAGATCCTTCTGGGGGTTCTGTTCCTTTTGTTTAGCGTGTCCACCTTCTTCTCCTTTCAGGGTGAGGGTGCCCTTTGGAATGAAGCCCGCGGGAGCCCCTGGGATTTTGAGGTGCAGTGGCATGGTGTTGATGATGCTGAAAGAGGCACCCAGCATTTGGCTCACAGGCATCCAGTTCCGGGGACCCAGCGTTCACAGTTTAGGAAGGTCTCGCCTCTTTGTCCAAAGGGCGGCCTGACTGGGAGGAACACAACCAAGTGTGGGGACCAGAGGAACACCGGCAGCCCGCGTCCTGGGCAAGGCGAGCCTATTGTGAGCAGGAAGCATTCCGCTTGGAGAAAGAGGCAGACACTTTGAGGAGCCCACGCTTGAGAAGCCAGCAACATGCAGGACTTGCTCGGCAGCTCTGACCGCGTCCGCCTCGCGCTCCCTCCTACAGCCCCTGCTTTGATCTTCCTCTCCTGCCCCTGCACTCTGCGTCCCTGTGTACACTCCCCGGGCGCACGCGCAGGGCTGACTCTGCTACACCCCCACCGTGCGTCCCCTTACTGACGAACCAGCAGTCTTCTCTGTCACGCACTTAGAGTAGAACATCGGGGGCACAGGTGCAGTGTGACGAGTGCTCACCCTGCGCACGACTCAGTGACACACCAGGGCGATGTGAGCAAAGTCATCACCCCTGATCTTGAGGGAGACCCGAGAACATTTTCATTCAGTTTTTTCCACTCCACAAGTGAGTCAACGGAGGCCCAGTAAGGGACGCTGACCCACCCGTTCATTCTTGTGCTCAGGGACAGAGGCAGAATATGAATCAAGTTCCCTGGCTTTCTGCCCCAAAGCCCACAACCTCCCCTCAAAAGTTATGTTCCACACCTGGCCCTCGCTGCACTCCCAGCCTGGTCCTGGGTCCTGGCTGGCGGCCAGCGCTGGCTGCCTGAGCTCCCAGCCAGAACCTCCCAGGGGCTGCTCCTTCCAGGAGCTGAGACTTCCTGTGGCTTTCTCAGAACACATGTGATCACATAGGAGGTGAATTTAGCAGGAGCTATAGACAGTTATGTGAAAAGTGTCTCTACTTCGTCTTTCTTAATTCGGAGGTCTGGAAAAGTCACTAAAAATTGGAAGAGAGCTATGGTCCCAGTTAGTATCCATCTTCTCTATTCCTGTGTAGGCCCCGGGGGAGTCCATTGATTCTCTAGCCTGATGTTTCTTATCTATTAAATGGGGACTACGTAATAATAATTTTACTCAATGGCTTTTGTGAGAATTTAAGAGCGTGTGTAAAGAGTTTATCAAAAGTAGACATTGTTGATAATAAAATTATATTTGAGTTTGGGGAGAATTCCAAAACTGTCTCTGTACAAGCCTTCTCCATGCACTCTAAATCCACCTTCCTGTGCATGGATTGGGATACCCTTGCCCTTTGCAAAGGGTCCTGGTGCTTTAGGCTGAGGAGAGACCCAGGGCTCTGTCTGCTTCAGGGTGCAGTCTAGGGGTCCTAGTTCCCCACCCTCCCGCGCCAAGCTCATAAAGTAGAAGGCACTCAGATGTCTCGGGAGAGTCTGCCAACAGCCAGTTCTCAGACTCTCAGCTGCTGAAAGGGCGATGGAAACTTGCTGCTTACCTGTTACTTCTTTTAAATACCTCCTCATCTTCCAACTCTTTCCCTCTCCTCTGTGTGTGTGTGTGTGTGTGTGTGTGTGTGTGTGTGTGTGTGTGACTGAACCCAGGGCTTTGACACTGAGCTATGTTCCCAACTGTTTCATTTTTAAAAATCTATACAGGGTCTTGCTAAGTTGCCAAGTTGCCCAGGCTGGGATCAAACTTCTGTTCCTCCTGCCTAAGCCTCCTGACTAGCTGGGATTACAGGCGTGCAACCCCCATGCCTGGCTTGATTCAGATATCGAGGAGAAATGAGTCCTGGAACTTTTGGAAGTAGAGATTACATTAGTAAGCCGGAACAGACCCTTAAAAAATAACTCTCAAAAGATCAGGCCAAACACTTTAAACAGAAATGGGAATCACTTACCCGATGGCTGGAAGGAGCAGAAGAGGACTGCCGTGGAGGGCTGAGCAGGACGGGTTGGGAGTCTCTTGGAAGGTGTTCGAGGACTGTCAGTGTATGTAAAGCTAAAGTTGCTGTCGGAGTCAGTTAAAATGCTGACCGGGCTTGGAGAAGCCCTCAGTGGGTGAAACAGGTGGGCTTCCTAAGTGATGTAAGCCTGGCTTGGTTTGGAAGCATGGCGGAAGCTTAAACTGTTCTGTAAATCCCCAGTCAGCGTCCCCCATACCCCCTGTCTGTGGCTTTGCTCTCCACGCCTTCAGATGCCTTCCCACCCACTGTGGCCTGGAGCTGTTGGCGGGTAACTACAGCAGTAAGTGATTCAGGAGGTTTACGTGCCTTCCTGGGTAGTGTGATGATGCTGCAGAAAACCAGTATCAATCCAAATGGAAGACTTTGCCCTGGGGAGTTAGAAGGTGACTTTTATGACTCTAGCAGGCCAGGGAGCCCAGAGGCTCAAGTCACCAGCCCAGAGTCAGGTTTGAGTTCAGTTTAAAGAGGGTTTCCACCAGGAAGTACAAAGCGGATAGCAGGTTATTACATGATTGGCTACATGGAATACAAGAATTATGTCATATGTGGTCAGGCAGGTTTGTCCAGGAACATTCTGGGAGGGACAGGGTCTGAGAAGAGTAGGTGGAGTTGAAAGTGTCCTAGACTGGGCCAGTCTCCCCCAAACATGACGGCCTTGGAGCAAGTTGGAATCAATGCATATTCTGTTAACTAAAGGAAACACATTTGATTTGACCTGTCACACTGTTAAAGAATAACAGCTGGGTCCAGACCATCAAGGCTTTTGCTGAATTTAACAAGCCGGCTATGTGACAAGCCGTGAGCCTGTGGTCACAGACCTCTAACTGATTTCCGACTTTTGCTATTATAGCCTACAGGTCTGCTGTTCTATAAAGGTGCCCTTACAATGAGACCTCAGTGTTCTGCAGAGGCACAGACTGTCCTTGTGTCTGTCCATGCTACGCACCCTCCCTGTGGCAGGAGAGTGACCACGCTGACACAGCTTTGCTCTGCTTGTTCTATTTGTTGTCAGTGTTTCTTCTTAATCTTTTTGTGTGCCTAATTAACAGATTATACTTTGCGTAGGTGTGTACACAGGGGAAAGTACAGTGTATGTGGGGTTTGGTGCCACCTGCAGTTTGAGGCGCCACTGGTGCTTTTGAAATATATCCACTGGGGCTGGGGGCCCCTGCTACCAAAGGCAAATGGAATCAGAGCTCAACCATCGACAGTAGCCAAAAACTTATATAACTGGAGGCTTTCCAATGGGATAAGCCAAGGGGGGGTGGAATGGGACATTTTCTTCGCTTTACCTAGGTGACTGTCCTAGAAACGCCTCCCATCCCACATTTCTTAGTGGGTTCTCTGAACCACTTCTGGCTTGGAGCTCCTTAATTTATAAATCCAATAAATCTCTTTAAATCGTGTAGCATCTCACTGAACTTTTTAAGATTGTGAAGAACAAACCACAGGGATGGTGATGTAGATGAGATTTAAAGTAAGATGCAAACAACTTACAGGGCTGAGCTGCAGGTTCTGTTAGGTGATCAAAAGGGCTAAACACGTATACAAAGCCCAAGTGCCGCACTTCTTCTGTGAAATGTATTTTACTGTCTGTGGCCTGAAAATAAGAGCAAACAGGGAAGGAGGGGGCCTGTGCATATTTTATTAAGCAGGTGTTTGCTTGCCTATAGTGTAACTTTTTTGGAAATACTAGTGATTACCATATTTAAATTTTATTTTATAGTTCATTTTTGTAACAAACTTTTATAAAAAAATAACATACAATTTGTGTAATATATGGAATAATTCTGCTCTCTGCATTACCGTTTTATTTTTCCATATTCTTAAAAATCTTCTTGTACAGGTATTAATTTAAACACATATACTAATATTAAATATTATTGGATATCAATGTTAGTTAGAACTTCACATTTTACTTCCAGGTATAAGAGGAATTTTATCAAGCATATAATAATAACTTTCTATTTTGACTTTCCTCTTGAATGCTGGAAGAACAAAAATATTGGATATAGTTACAAAAACTGTGTTGCAGTGACTTTGCTCTCTTGGGATCTAAGGATTTTAATTTCTTTAGAGATTATCATGTTAATAATTATGAATGAATTATGAGTAAGTCAAGTATGCAGCAATTCCTTCTATGTAATATTATTCCACACTCTTGAAGTAGAGATCTTGAAATGTGATTTTAAATTAACACTAAGAAAACCATAGTGAAAACTTACCAGAGTGAAATGGCCCTTGAAATTTAGTTGGCTGTGGGAACACAGAATCTTCCGTATTAGCTTGAAGGGCCAAGCTTTTGGAGAAGCCTTTAGCTATTCCACCCTGTTTAGTTTAACACAGTTGTTCACACCTGTGTACCTGTCCCTGTCTGCTTAGTGCTGATGGAAAAGAGACCCAGAGGGGACATGGGTGCAGAGCAGAACTTCCACTGAGCCAGGGGTCTAAGGCGGGGGCCAAAGGCTAGGCATCCACCTCTGCCCTGGGCCTTCTCGCTGCCACCCTGGAGGACAGCGGAAGGATGAGGTAAGAAGGCCCAGCTCCGCTGTCTCACAAAGCCTCTCTGGGAACAGCGGGTCCAACTTGACCGCCCACCCCCTTAGGCCTGGGACACAGGGCAGCAGTCCCAATGGGGCGAGTGAGGATCCTCTTCTGACTTAGAAGATAAGCACAGAATCCTAGGGACTGCCAATAGATTAGTGACAGATCAATTGAATTATTCCAGCAAACATTTCCACAGCGCCTGTGTTTACTGTTTGTGTGATAACCCCATGGAGGTGAGAGGCTCCTGCCCTCTGCGCTGACCTTTTTTCCTGGGGAGTGGAAGCACTTCCAGTGTTCATTAGTGCATGCTTGTGGGGCATGAGAATTACACTCCGTGAAGAGTCGCACATGGACGCAAGCCGTCTCCACGCCTCCATTCCCCTCCCACCCTTCCCAACCCCCTGATCCCTTCCATTGGGACAAGATCTATCTCCCTCTTTCCTATTACCTATCTTTTCTTTTGTTCTTTATTTATATTTTGGGTGTCTCATGTAAGGGACACTGGGCATTATTTAAGCTTGTGTGTCTGATTTATTTCACTTAGGAGTATGGTCTCAAGGTACGTCTGTTTTCCTGCAAATGACTCGAACTTATCCTTCTTTATGGCATAGTAGCACTCCAATGTGTGTAATTACCACATAATCCTCATCCATTCTTCTATCAGTGAGCATAAAGGCTTCTTCAAATATTGAGCTATAATGAATTGTGCTGCTAAAAACATGGCTATGTATGTATCATTGTTATAAGCCTTAACTCTTTTGGAAGACACTTAGAAGGGGAATAGCAGGGTTAAATAGAATTTCTAGTTTTAGTTTTCTGAGGACTCTTCATACTGATTTCTAGAGTGATTGTGCTAGTTTGTGTTCCTGCCAATAGTGTACAAGTGTTTCTCATTTCCCCGAAAACTCTCCAGCACCTGTTATTGGTTGGTTTCCCGATGATGGCCTTGTTTCTGGGGTTGGAGGCATGTGTAGTTCCATCCCAGAGACTCCTCAGTATTATTCTCCTGCAAGGAGCTTTTGCAAGGCTCCTCCCTGCCCTATCCTGGGTGTCCATAGGGAAATCTCCAGCCTCTTCCTCTGTAAGGTGTCCTTGCTTGATCTTAGTGTCCTTTTGGAACAAGCTCAGACCAACCATCTCGTCTACCTGGCCTACGGGTGGACGCGCAAACTGTTCCAATTTCTACCCACACTTCTTGCAAAGCTGTGGCAGACAGACACGAGGGTGGATCTCATGAGCCCTGTCTGTGAGTGTTCAGACCCTTTTGTGACTGTTTCCCCTGAATACAGGCAAGAGCTGTGACTTTCTCTGAAAAGTAACAGGACATATGTGCTCTTGTGATTGTATCATAGAAGATGGTTAGATCCCTACTGGTGTCTCTTTCTTTCCCTGGCTGGAATTGAGGACAGCCGCATTAGGGTGCTCCATGCAGTAAGGCCCGTGGCCAGCCTTTAGGAATTCAGAGCCTCCAGCGCACAACCTGCGAGGACTTCTTGTCAATACCAAGAAGGAAAATGGAATCGTCAGTCCTGCAATCGCACTGGACTGAACTCTGCCCAGAGCAGCGTAAGTGGGGATGTGGCAGGGTCCCCAGTTAAGCTGCAGGTGAGCCCCAGTCCCTGCCAACTTCTTCACTGCAACCTGGTGCGAGCCTGGTGCAAGGGGCCTGGTCAGCTATGTTGAGCCCCGAGTCACAGAAACTGCGACACTGTGGGTGAGTCTTCCTACCCCTGTGTGTTTGTGGCAATCTGTGTTGTAGCAAAAGATAATGTACTCGTCATAGAGCGAAAACCCTCACCTCGGTGCCTTCCGTGTCCCGGAGTGTGTGAAAGTCACCACTCCCCCAGAAGTGTGGAAGAACTACTTGCGGCTCCCTCTTGTGGCTGGAGCCCGAGATAAGGGGAGTTGCTCTGTCCCTCCCCTGTCCTGGAAGTGGGAGGACAACCTGCACAGTGACAACAGTTTCTTTAGTCACTCTCGCCTGGGCACGTGGGGTTTCGTTTTGTAAATTGCGAGCAAAGCAGGAAGGGGTGGGAGGACCCCCAGAGCAGGCCAGGAGGGGACGTTACGTACAAAGAGACACCAGGCTTTCCTTATCCCTAGGCAAACCGTTCTAAACAGCACGGGTGATTAAACACTCACAGAACAGCTGGTCTGAGTTCTAACCCTGAACACTGCGTGTCCCAGGCCCGGTCCTGGATCCTCATGACTGTGTCCTCCTTTGTCTCTGGGCCTCGGGAAGGTGGACAGCGAGCGCCCGCCTGGCCGCCGGCTTTCCCAGCCGGGGGAGGCTGTGTGACAGGAGCGCCCGCCCCCGGGACTTTGCTGAGGCCTCTGCTTTGCCGCCCTTTGCTGGACAATTGGAACGAGTACACCAACCAAGACGGTTGCAGAGAGGTGTGGTCTCTCGGACTCCTGCGGTGCTGCCCTTGCACACGCGTGTGTGTTAGTGCTCTGTGTGTATATGCATGTGTCAGTGTACATATGTGCACACAACTGTGATAAAGATGATGGGGCATTTAGTGTTATGTAAGAAACAGAGAATTAATATGAAAAGTTTCCACCACATGTTATTAATCCCTTTTGGTGTGTGAGGGGTGCCCGACAGCCCCTCGGGCGGTCTCCAGCACACTGGGTGTGCCTGCCCGGCTGTGGGAAGGAGGGGAGGGGCAGGCTGGGCTCCGGAGGAAACACAGCTGTCAGGCTCTGGGAGGGTGCAGTAGCCGTTACTCAGGGAGCAAGACGGGGAGTGAGGAAGGAGGAGGAGAAGGAAACCCGGACACTGACGCAATGACCCGGCCTCGGGCCCTGTTCTGAGGGGGGTGGGTGGTGGGTGGGGGCTGGGGATGGTGGGTGGGCTGTGCTCCCGTCCCGCTCCCATGGAATGCTGTGCTATGTGAGATCAGCTCCATCCTGTGGGCAGAAAGGGGGAAGCTGGGAAATGAAGGAAGTTGGCCTCAGTCAACCTTCGTGTGCTTTTGGGGGTGTAAATGGAGACATTTCGAGGAAGGTGTGCCCACAAGGGGTCTGCAAGGTGGGCTTCTATGCCCTTTCTGAGCCCACATGCGCCCCGAGCTCCAGCATGAGGGACAGGAGTGGGAGATGGCCATGAATAGGACCCCGTCAAGGCCCAGGGAAGCGGCCTGTGCTGGAGACCAACCGCCTTGGCTCCGGAGGCTGCAGCAGATGCAGATGCAGGTGGGAAAATTCATTTTCAGCACGTGAAAGCAGAGGCGTTCTGTGTTCTGCCCTTCAAAATAGAAACAAATCGCCCGTCAGCTGCAACTCCGCCGGTAGCACTAGCCCGGGAGGATGACCCAGAGTGTCACCTGCCGGTCCAGCTTGAATCTGAGACTCTGCTTTCTGCTTCAAAAGGTGGGGGAGACATTCCTAGCGATCAGAGTGGGCAAGGATGGTATCGAAGCCCGGGCTGTGTGTAACTATTGGGAACGGAGACTTCGTCTTCATGAAGCTTAGCTTCAAGTACTTTCAACACAGTCAAGAAGATACCTGCGGTGTGCTTGCTCCACGCTGTCTCTGGCTGAGCGCTTTTCTCCTCACCTGGTTCCCCGTCGGCTGTGGTGCCCAAGCTTCAGGGTTCTCACGCCTGAACCTTGGCCTGCAAAGAGCGCTCAGTGCTGTTGGAAGGGCTGGACACAGCCTCAAGGAGGGAGGAATGTTTGTCACCACAGCACAATAATACATTCACCCCCGCTAAACTTGTAGGTCGTCAAACTATCCATGTCCAGTTGATACGAACCGATAGAGTTCTGGATGTCAGCTGTTTCACAATCCGTTCCAAACGTAGCGTACTTCCCACAAAGCCCCTTGACGAATCTGATTGGATGACTGCACCAAACGAGTGTGACTGGTCAAAAGCATTTTAAGAAGGAAGCTGGACAGGTCCCACCCTGAACAGCCCTGCGTTGCCGTGGGCAAGATGGCCTGACTTACGAGGCAGTGATGACACAGTTAAATAGCCCTATTTATAAATGAACTTAGGACATGGAAAATGTTAGTATCTATTGAATACCTTCTAAATAAATTCATTTAAAATAATAGATGAAAATAGAGTTAACTCAATAAATGATAATTGTAGATCTGGTTATATGTAAAGTACACCATATATATTATACCCCAGAATCCATAAAAGACAACAGATATAATTAATCATAAAATATCAATTGTTAAAAACCCAAGAAAAGCGAAATACTTATTTTCTTAGCATTTTAGAACCTGGAACCAATTTCTAACATAATGTGCTTAACTACTAGAAATTTCAGTGTCTTCATCAACATTAAAACTGGGCAAATGATGCAAGAGGCAAAGCCAAGTTGCAGCAAGAGAGAAAACTCTGTGACATCTATAATGGGCAATGAAAGGAGGACAGGAGGATAAATACAACAGAAAGATCAGTACACAGAGGGGCAGAGCAGGAATTTCAACAACAGCAAGAGCAAGGAGAGATCGGCACACCTGTATTCAGGCAAAAGCGAGTGTGAAAGCAGCGTGTCGTAAGCTAAACAAATGAGCAGTGCTCTGCGTTTAGGTGTGGTGGAGAGGGTTGGGGTCAGCCACACGTGGACATTCCTGGTGGAGGGAGTTGGTGCAAACACACGACATGGCCCCATTTGTGAGCTCGGGAGAAGCTGTTGGGGTTAAGTCTGGGAAGGTGGTTTCCGTGAGAACATGTGGTGGTGGCCACGTGGCCACTTCGGGGCTGGCGGTGAAGCCCAGGCTGCTGCCATCTGTTCCTGCACAGCCGGTGCACGGTGCAGTTTCTCAGCGCGGCTGGGTGTGCTCTCCTCGGGGTCCGGAGCGTGGCCAGGCCAGGGAGGCTGAAGGAGAAGCGAGCAGTAGCCACACACTGCCCTGACACTCTTTGTGCTCACACTTGTCCTGAAGGCCGAGGCCCAGAGAATGCCAGGGCCAGGCTCTCTGTACCTGCCATCCAGACGCTGCCTTACGGCCTCCGAGGAAACACTGAGCCTCAGCACTCAGGCTGGGACCTGATCCCGGGCCGCGGTGAGCAGCAGACACCCGGCCCTGGCTGGGTCAGCAGCATCCCTGCCTTGTGAACGGGAAAGCCAGGCTGTCAGGACTGCAGCTTCTGTCACTGCCTTTCCCCAGTCAGCACCATCCCACCGTGAGAGCATACTGTGGAGTGCAAGAAATCAGACACACGAGCTTAAAGAGTGCAGGTTTCTCCTCTACTCTCTGAGAAAAACAAAGTGTAAATGCATTAAGGAGTAAAAGAAGAGATAAACAGGAAGCAGGGAGGCAGAGCTCTTGTAAAGGGAAGGAGAGTAATGGGTGGAGGAAGGGGTGAGGGAGGGGGACAAAGACAACTGAGATGTGTTATGTGCACGGACCAACTTCGCACAGGGAACGTGGCTGTCATATACAGCACACACACTGATGAATATCCTAGTCTCCCTAACGTCCCCCTCCTGTCTCCAAGCCCAGGATGACCCACGAATTGTGATATGAGAACTGAGCGAAGCTTGTTGCCTGCCTCTCCACCCCCAGAGGAGCCTCACCTCGCCGGCATCCTGTGGTTGGGGAGTCTCTTGCATGGTGCTGCCTCCTGCTCTGAGTAACTCTCTCTGCAGTAGCTTCCTAGACATGCAGCACACGGTGTCAACATTCAAGAGAACATCCATGGGCTGGGGTGCGGTGTCTGGGCCACGTGTGCCAGTGTGTTTACGGCAGCAGGAGAATGGAACAGACAGGCCACTTTCTCCTGGTTCAGTAGGAGCCAGGACTCCTCAGCAGGATCTGTGGAACAGGCCAGGGCTGATACCTGTTTCACTGTCTAAAAGCTCCTCTTGGATGCTATAGAATTATTTTCAAGCTGATTTATGCTGATTCAGTTACTTGTTCAGTTATTCTCTAATTTCGGGTGTTTTCCCTTCACCCTTCATCCATAGCCCCTCTTCTGAAAGTGTCTTCTCCTCCCTTAATCACTGCCTTTTTATTTCTCCTGTGCCAGTTGCCTACCTGGCACAGACGAGGTGCTGTTCTTGTGTATTTATTCAGCAAATATATATTTAGTAGCACTAAGCAGTAGTGCTACTACTACTCATTCAGTCATTCTGAAGGTCTAGTGTATGTGTCTTGTGCATGGTGCTTGCAGGAACCGACTGCCTTCCCCTGTGCTCTGGCCCTTAAAACTTCCCCTGTGGCAACACTGCCTCCTGGGGACCAAAGGTGAGGGCGTGGGATGTGGGAGACAATCCAAATCCAAACTACAACATCCGTGTGTTTAGTTTCATTGGCACCTGCCTGCCTGCCTTCCAATGACTGTGCGATCTCTGGCATTTCAAACCGATGAGGGTTTTTGTGTCTTTGCATCTTCCCCAGCGTTCGATGCTGTTGGAGTTCTAGGTTTTGGCCATCCTGACGGGTGGGCAGTGATCTCTCATTGCTGTTCTAGTCTGCATTTCTGCGAGCCACAGGCTGTGCCGTGCCTTCTCCCACCCTTCCTTGCTATCTTTCCAAGTCCCACTGTAGGACGTCTGCTTACGTCTTTGTCTCGATTTTTAGCCAAGTTATTTGTAATGTTACTGCTGAGTTAAAAGTGTTCATCTCAGACTTTTGGCAACATTTCTTTGTCCCAGATGTCTTCTGAAAATTTCTCTTCCCAGGGAGTGGCTTGTCTTTTCATGTCTTGACAGCATCTTTTACATAGCAAAGGATTTTAAGGTTCTCGAAGTTCACTTTATCCATTCTCTTTCCTGGGTCAAGCCTTTAATGCTGTATTGAAAAAGTCATCACTAAACCTAAAGTCAGCTGGATTGCTATCAATGTTACTTTTCAGGGATTTCATAGCTCTGAATTTTACAGTGAGTCATCTGATTCATAATTATAGTTAAGCATAAAAGTGCTATGTCTAATGCTTGTGGATATTTATTTTCTGTAGCATTATCTTTTTTCCATTGTTCGCTTTAATCCTTTTCAAAGATCAGTTTACTTCTCTATGTGCACTTACATGTGTCTGTTTGTATTCTAGTCACTATATTCGCCCAGCACCTCACTTTTTGATTATTAGAGCTTTATAATAGGCCCTGGAGATGAGGACTGTGAGTCTCCAGCTACGTTCCTCCTCAGTATTGTGGGGTCCTTCTAAGTCGTTCATCTCTCCCTGTACATGTCAGTATCGGTTTGTTGATATCAACAGATCAACTTGTTGGGGTTTTGTTTGAGATTTCATTGCCTCTGTAGATGAATTTAGGAAGAGTCAACATCTTGACAATGTTGTCTTCCTATCCATAAATGTGGAATGGGACATCTCCTCATTTATGTAGTTTTTCTTTGATTTGTTTTATCAAAATTTTTTTGTGTTTCTTACATATTTTGTTCCTATTTTGTTATATTTATAGCCAACAGATAGCAAATATCATTACCTAGCTATGTCATTTTTAATGTTGCTAGTTTGAATGGTATTGTTATTAAATTTCAATTTCCACTGATTGCAAGTATATCGGGATAGTTTTTGATTCTTGTGTATTAAATTAGTATCCTGCAACGCTACTTTTATCACTTACTGGTTCTAGGAAATTTTTGATTTTTCCTTTCAGGCTTTCTCCATAGTTGATACGTGATCTCTGAAGGAAAGCAGGGTTATTTCTCTTTTACCAAACTCTTATTTACTCTTCATGTTAATGGTTTAAGTAAAGCTTCCAGTGCAGTGCTGACAGGTGCAGTGAGAGGGTATGTCTTCTGCTGGTTTCTCATCTTGTGGGCAAGTGTATAATTTTCACTGTTAACCAGGAAGTTGCTGTGGGATTTTTGTAGACTTTACATATTAAGTTGAGGAAGTTCCTCCCTATTCCTAGTTTACTGGGTGCTGCATTTTGCCAGTGGTTGTCCTGTGTCTATTGGTATGGTCACATGACTTTTCTTCAGTCTGTAGATGTTAAATGATTTTTAAACTCTTGAACCAGTTTGCACACCTGACTTATATACTCCTTGTTCATAGAGCAGTTTTTTTGAAAACTTTTTGGATTCAATTTGCTAATATTTTGCTGAGAACTTAAATGTCTAATTTTATGAGATGTTGGTCTGTAGTGTTCTTTTCTTCTTTTGTCTTGTAACGTTTATATGGCTTTTTTATCATGGTGCTGGTAGCTTCGTAAAATGAATTAGGATATTCTTCCATTATTTTTACTTTTGGAAGCAATGAAAGAGAATTAGTATGATTTCTTCTTTAAACACCTTTATAATTTACCACTGAAATCTTTTGAGACTTGTTCCATTTTGAAATTTTAAATGTTAATTTACTTTATGTAATGACATAAGCCTATGCAGATTGGCCTTTTCTTATCATGAATTTTGATAAATTGGATCTTCAAAGATTATCATATCATGTAGTTTGTCAAATAGTTGGGCACAAAATTTCTCATAATATTCCATTATTTTAATGTCCATGTTTTCTGTAGTGATGTCCTTGTTGGGGGGGAAAGGGACAGAGAGAGAGAGAGAGAGGGGAAAAGGGGAAGAGAGAGAGAGAGAGAGAGAGAGAGAGAGAGAGAGAGAGAGAGAGAGAATGGTGGAAGAATGGTCACTCTCATGCAACACAAGAAGGACCTGAGAATCCATTGCCAACTGTGAAAGAGCCCAGGCACGGAGGATACGATGGCCTCTGGAGCTGGACAAACCTAGGACTGGATCCTCCTCGGAGGCTCCAGAAAGGCTGCGGTCCTGCGGGCTTCTGGGTTTGAGCCCAGTGAGCCCAGAGTAGAACCACGAAGCAGAGAACACTAAAAGAAAATTGCACTGCTTCCCATGGTTATGTTTGTGGGAATTTGTTACAAGCACAAGAGAAAATGAACGAGACCAAGATGAAAACGGCAATTTATAGGACGTGTTATTTGTGAACTTAGACGGTAAATGTTGAAAAAATACAGTGAGTGTAGCAGGAAGCTGTATTAAAAATATTGAAGAAACATCACAAGCAAGCTGGGCTCATTCAAAACAACTACATGTGATTAAACAAGAGAATGTTGTTAAATACTACTTCCAACAGCAAAAGATTGAATGAAACCTTGCTAATAGCAATACAAGCATGCATCAAAGTTTTGAAAAAACCAACTGTACTTAAACTTTAAAGAAAGCCCTTAAAGGTAAATATAAATGGAAATTTCCTATGGCAATGAGAAAGTGTATTCAAAATC
>NW_004955511.1:5095916-5183428 GCF_000276665.1 Chinchilla lanigera | reverse complement strand
TCCTCCGAAGATTATCATGAATGAAGGAAACAACTCTACCTTTTTCCAATCACAGGATACTCTTTGGACTTTTCTGTAGTTGGAATCTTCTAATTTGAGTGAATGTACGTCAGATGGGTTTAATGACTAAATCTAAACATGGTTTGATTATTTCAAATTGTCAAAATAAATTGCACAGCCTGACAACCAGCTTCTCTTGTGAAGTTCCTACACTGACTGCATTAGCTAGGACCAGTGCTGGGACATAATAGCCAAAGTACACAACTTAAAGGAGAGATGTGATTGGGCTCACCATTTCAGGGGATTTAGTCCATGGTCAGCTGCTCCAAGGTAGAAACATCATGGCAGAAGGGAACAGTGGATGAAAAGGTTCATCAACAGTGATGACTGAAAAGGTTCATTGTTCACTGTGGAATGGGTCTGGAAGAGAATCTATGATCTTGGAAAGCCAGCTTGCTGCTTTTTAGGGAAGAAATTTTGGAGGAAAAATACCACTGACATATTGTGTATTCATTCTGTTGGATGTATCAGATGGATCTAAATCTTCTACAAGCACATGTCCTATTTCCACAATAATCATTTTGGGGCTAAAAGTCAAACATTAGTTTTGATGAAGAAAACCAACATCACAGTTCGATGAACATTGGCGATTGTGGGGCGTGTGGTGTGGGTAGTAGTAGTGCCTTTTGAACGTGTTATGTTTAATATTTTAAATAAATCCGTAAGTAGGGGTCTAAAACTAATGGAAAAAGGGCTGGGGATATGGCTCAGCAGCACAGTGCCTGTCTGGGAAGTGTGAGTTTGACTCCTGGTACCAAAAAATTAAAACTAATGGAAAAAAATTTCAGTCATGCATGGTAGCACACCCCCATGATCACAGCACTATGGAAGAGACAGTGGTTACTAAGGGCACAGGAGGTGCAGGGGAGATGTAGGAGAAAAGCACAAAGGCGTGATTTTACAAGGTGCCTAGTTCAGAGACATAACAGCAGCAGGGGAGTAAAAGACAAGAATTTGCTGGCAGAGACTTTCCAGGTGGTCTTACCATGGAACAAAGGCAACTGTGTGGGTGATGGCGATGTTAATTGCTCGATTGTAATTACTGCACTGTGTATAGTTATAACAAGCGTCATGTGGCATGACTGGAAGGCTTTCAGTAAAAATGGCAAAAGCTTTCCAAGACATCGTATGTATAATTAGTCTTCACATTCCCTTCAAGGGGGACCAGAGAATTAATGTGCACAAAAGCTTCTTGATAGGTGTTGAAAGTCTATGAGATGGAGCCAGTTCTATGCAGTTAAACTGCCTGCTCCATTGCCAAGACCGAGGGCAATCGAGAGCTGGGGAAAAGACCACAGCAAGGTGAGCCTCAACCCATCAAAAACACGTGTTCTCCTGAGAACACACTGACTCCTCTTTATCGCTGGACACTGATACACGGAATCATCGGTGGGAAACGCACAGGAAGAGGACATGCGCCGCACAACGAGTAGATCAAGTGGGCACGAAAGCCACCTCATCATAGTCAGCATACGGAGCACGTGCAGAGACGCCAAGCTCACTGGAGGATAAGTCAGTGACCACCTGTGGAAGAGAGAGACCCAGCAGATGAGCACAGGGCCTTGCAGGTGTCCAGGGCCCTGAGAGCTTCCTGGGGCTGTGCTTTTGCTTTCTCAGATTCCAAACTACACCCACCCTGAAGCGCCTCATCTAGTATCCACTGGCATATTCTCCAGGGACAAAAGTGAACACCAGGGGGCATTCACACAAATTTGTACAAGGGAACACACCTTATAGTGTTTTATATTCCTGTCCCTTAAAACAACATGAATAGATAAATAAGAAAATGGAAACGAGTTTTCCAAGCCTTCTAGATCAGAGACACTCACTGAAGTTCCACCACAGCAGACAACATGGCACCCAAACGCAGACAGATTCAGAGCGATGCAGAACTCAAGCACGGTGAGGACAACCTTCACAACTGAGATCCCCTGCTAATCAGAACCACAAGGAGAGGAAAATTAGAGACCTGAGAAGAGGCAGCTTGGCCACAGCAACTGCTGCGTGTCCTCATCCTTAAGCAGTGGACCCAACCCGCACAGGGGCAATGTCCAGTCCTGGTTTCCCGTACTGACCACTCTGGGGAAGAGGCAACAAAACTAACCACTGTGACAAAGAGACTCTCAAACAGGCAGTCCCATTTTATTGTAATTTTCACCCAAAGAAATAATTTCTACTTCTCCAAATTTTTATATAAACATCATTTAAAAAATTCTTTTGCAAAGCCTGTTTACTGAGGTGTGATTGAGACTATTTGGGAACTCCTTCACGGCACTCAGAAGTGAATCTCCATCATGTACCCATTGTATCAGTGCATGTTGGTGTGAACGTGAGGTCTCCAGAGACGGTTCTGGACGTTGCTTATGACCGTTATGAATGAAGTAGAGCCCTCGCCTTTAACCTTCAGGAAGCCTGGAATATCAACCAATGAATGAATTCACCGATGCCGTTTCATATTCATCTTAAATGGAGATTTTCCCTAGGTTCACCTGAGGTGCACAGAACTTGCCGCCTGTGAACTACTAGGCAGGGAACTTTAAGCTTTTAGAGTCAAGGGGCAGACTGTCATTCTGCAGGGAGTGGTCACTTTTACCCTGTGCTCTGTTATGTGCCTGAGATAAGGGCAAAACCTGCAAGGAACTTTTTATATGAGGGTTAAATGAGTGTCTCATCTCTGGATCTAGAAATACTTACAAATACTACATACTTAATTGTTGTCTCTGAGATCCAACTCACTAGATACAAAGTGACGGCCGGGAGTATCAGTGACAATCCTGCTATTACAACACTCACAGTGTTCATCCCCACACTGACACAAATCTGAAATAGAAGCAGAAAACTGGGGCCCTCTTCATCCTCCTTGCCTGGTTAATCATTATACATGGGGTGTTGTGTATGCTCTATAAAATATAACTAAAACTGATTTTTAAAAAAAAAGCCAGGCAAAGACAAATGACCTACGGTGCCGAGGAAGGGATTGTTTGGGACCTGAAGTCAGGGCAATGGGAAAGCTGAGAAGACTGGGTCATTTGGAAATTAAGATTGATCTATGTTTTCCCTTTTGCTAATTTTGTGAAATGACAGGGAAACTCACCACATTTTTTGTCATTTTCCTTCCAGAAACAGTGGACGGAGTTCCAGACAGGATATACTGCATAACAAGAGGAGGTAAATGAGTTAGACAGGGACTACATCACCTCTTCTTGTTCTAAGAACAAATGGATTTCAAAACTCTTCCCCCAGATATGGGCTCATAAATAATATATGAAAATATATTCAGGGTCATGTGCTTATTTCATGTAATAGAAAACCCCATGTGATTCCAGAGTACTTACACAGATTGGTCCCAAAAGTTGCAAGTAGAACACTACAGCCTCAGTTTCCAATGGAAAATAAATATCTGAATGTGTAATCTTTAGCATCATGCACAGGCAAATATACATGAGTCTGATCATGATTTGGGTTACCTACAGAAGAGAGTGTCTGTGAGGCAGAGCAATACATGTTTCTCCAAAAAATCATTTCAGGAGGTTCTGAGTAAACAGCACCCATTTACTAGGGGGATTCTGTAAAGATAGATACTCAGATTACAGTCAGTATTGCCACATCCAGGACGCTTTGGGTACCTGCACAAACGGTATACATGGTCTCTTCATTTAAAAACCCACTGTGTCTTATGGGGTTTTTCGTGACTTTGCAATACTAGAATAACAAAAACAAATTCGGGGAACATGGTACCAATTGAGTCTTAAATGGGCTTTAAACTACTCACCCCAAGAATGACAGGCTCCCCCTCAGTGAAGCTCTGGATGTGGCTCTGCTCATCCTGAGGGAAGGTCATCAGCCCAGGGTGGCCCTGGGGAACGGCTGAGCTCCTGCCCTGCAGGGCCATAGTCAGGTCTCCTGATGCTGCTGCTCTTCACGACCTGTGCATCCTTCAGTGGCTGAAGATGTGCTGCCCTAGACAGTCGGATGAAGGGATGAGTCCTTTTCATTGTACCCAGTAAACACCACCCACGACACACATGGGTGAAAGAATGATGAGTATCTGTAGGAGGAAGCCAGAAATCAATCCACACTGGCCACAGACCTCAATATTTCTGCCGAGTGACACGATGTAGAATATTCAGACTTGCTGCATTAGGGCTCCTTCATTTCCACACAGATCTAAGCAGGGTCTGGAAGAGTATTTTGGTTTTGGTGGTGGATGGATTGTTTTTCATGGACCCGTGCTTCTCAGGAAGTTTAAGGATCGACAACTACGTCCTTATTAACCCACATAACAACTCGTATGCATGCTCTCCTGCCTTGAGTTTGATTTCTCTCAGTAGCACTAATTCAGCAGCGCAAAGCGGCCATCTATCTTAGGCCTGGAAAAACTGTAGGCCCACCCTGGCTGCAGAACCACCTCAGCCGACCCTCTGCTCTTGCACTTGCTTGAGCTACTTACAGGAAATGGAGGAGACACACTCACATATCAGGAATGTCTTCCCTCTGTGTCAGGAACAGATCCTGTATAACTACTTAAAGAAACATCCATCTTGAATTTAAGCATAGGCTAATATCAGCTTTTCTATTTTCATCATGATGAAAATGGATTCCTAGTCACAAACACTTCTTTTTGAGAGTAAAGTTACAGGAAACTTGAAGCTGCCCTTTGTAGTTCAAGCCCGTTTCACTCCTAGAGTTCCTGATAACAATTTTCCTGATTATAGGTATGGGGACAGAGTCAACTTCATTCAGAAAATTTATTAAAATAAGATTGTTGTTTTCCCATCTGCAAAACATGTTTTCCTCCCCTGAAAATGTCTACACTGAGCTATAAAAATGTCTTTTTTGTTGTCCACGCCTTCTCCTTATAATTAGCTTGAGAGAACTGTTCTTACTCTCAGAGTTTGCTGTATCTCCAGCACACTAATATCCACACACACATGAAATACACTGTTTTAAAATCATTTTCTGTCTAGTTTGTCATAGTTAGCTCATATCAGAAGTATAAACACCATGTCTTTTTGGATAACATCTCCACACAGAACAAGTGGCTATTATCAAGGAAACAGCTAGTAACAGATGCTGTTGGGGTGCGGTGAAAAAGAAACACTTCTTCACTGTTAGTGGGAGTGTAGACTGCTGCAACCACTGTGGAAATCAGTGTGAAGGTTCCTCAAATATTAAGACTACGGGTTCCAGTTGACTCAGCTATTCCACTTTGGGAAGAATTAAAAGCATCGTACTCAGAGATACATGCATAACCATGTTTATAGCAGCACAGTTTGTAATAGTTAAATCTTGGAAGCAACCCAAATGTCCTTCAACCAATGAATGGATAGAAAAGATGAGTTTTTTTAATATAATGATGTATTACTCAGCCATAAAGAAGGATAACGCTGAGACATGTATAGCTGAATGGATGGACCTTGAGACCAGAAGCATAAGTGAAATAAATTGGACACATATGTGCAAATTTCTCATTACATCTCTGGTGTAAAAAATTGAAATTATAAAAAGCAACCAAAATATACAATAGGTATTGTAAAATAGGAAGAAACTATTCAAAAGGAAAAGGGAATCTGGGAGTGAGAGGAAGGAAAAGAAGGAAGGAAAAGAAAAAGTAAAAAAGAGGGATAAAATGAAAACAAGTTTTGTGAACAGAGAGGGAAAAGAGGTTTGAAAGAAGGGGACAGGAATAAGGGGAGAAAGTAATCAAGACACATTGTGTACAAATACAAATCCCGTAAAATGAATGTGGTCATTATATATACCTAAATTGCACCAATAGACTTAAATAAAAACTTAGGAAAAGAAAACTGTAGAAGTAAAAAAGTTTAGAAAAAAAAAGGCACTGGAAAAGAAGTTTGCTATATAAGGCTAGGCCCGCAAAAGTATGACTCATAAAACAAAAACTTGATAAACTAGAATTTATCAGATTTTTAAAAAGTATTTGTTTGGTGAAATCTAGTTAAGTGAATGAAAAGTCAATAGACAACTTGGCAAAAATACTTCTAAACTGTATATATGAGAAAGGATTAGTATTTAGAATATATAAAGAATTGTCAAAATTCAACAGTAGAAATGCAAACAAGCCAGTAGGAAAATGTGCAAAAGATATGGAAAAACATTTACTGAAAAGGATGTACAGATGGCAAATAAACACATGGAAAGGTGTTTAACATTATTGACCATCAAGGAAGCAGAAATTAAAATCACCATGAGATGTTATCACATACCTACCAGGTGGCTAAGAAAGAAGTGATCACATCACTGAATGCTGGCAAGGATGCAGAGAAACTGTATCACTGATGGAAACAGGAAATCATACAGCCACTCAGGAAAAGTGTGTGGTGTTTTCTTTAAAAAAAAATCAAGCATGCAACTACTATATGATCCAGCAATTGCACTCCTGGGAATTCATCCCAAAGAAGTGACTTAGGTTCACATGAAAACTGGTTCATAAATACTTAAAATAGCTTTACTTACAATGGCTCCAAACTAGAAACAACCCAAGTATCTTTCAAAGGTGAATGGCTAACCACAGTGTAGTATATCCTTTCCATGGAATATTACCTAACAACAGAAACAATTGTTAATACCAGTACAAACACCAACATGGGAAAATCCAGGGAATTTTGCTGAGTGAGAAAAGCCAGTCTTCGAAGGTTACGTACTACTGTACATCACTGCACTTATGGAGACTAGGTAAGGAGGGTGGTGGGGAGGAAACTTGTGTGGCAATGTGAGGGATCCTTGTGGTGACGGTAATGCTCTGCACCCTGACTCCATTAATGACAATACTATGGTCATGAAGCTGTGCTATTCTTTGGTAGAATGTTGTCATCGGGTAAACTAGGGAAATGTATGGAAGATAAATCTTTATTGTTTCTTACAACTACATGTGAATATATATTCATCTCAAAAAAAGATTAATGAAAATATATTCTAAATATATATCAATAAATTTGGGTATGGCAAAGCCAAGGAAATTTGTCTCCTTGTCCTTGAGACACTTCCAATTGTTTTCCTTTTGTATGCTGGAACAAAATATGATTTTTAGACAGTTTTTACATACTTGTGCAGGGACTGGCCACTTTAAGGTAAAGTGTCCATAAGAAGCAATACATTTACCAATTCAACTAGAATTGATGTTTTTTTTTTTAATCACTTCAAGAGTGACAAAGCTCTTTTTTTTTTTTTTTTTTCCAGTACTGGGAGTTGAACTCATGACCTTGCACTTGCCAAGCAGGTGCTGTGCTGCTGAACTAAATCCCCAGCCCCAGTTCAAGAGTTTGTAACCCTGCACTTACAACTGGAAAGCAGGGCACATTTTTAAAAAAATTATGCCATATGAAGTGATAATTTTCTCAAACATGTAGTGCTATAAATACCTTCCTGATTACTCTGCTCATATAATGTCTTCTACTAGGGCAACTCAAGAACAAGTTGTATGAGCCTCAGGTTTTGGCATGATCTGGTCACAGCCTCTCAGAGTTTCAGGAAAATCCATGAATGTAAAATCAGAGCAGATATACACAGCTCTGTCCCCAAACCTCATTCAGTGTTACCTGTACGTGCACTCACTCCAGGGATGTCATTGCTCTGTGGTGTATTCAGGAACCTTTCCCAAGAAGTTCTGCCAGCACAGCAGGTGATCTGCTCCTCAACTGGACCCCACAGAGAGGGAACTGGCACTCCTTGCTTGCAGGTTTTGCTCCCTAAGGCAGACCACCCTGCTTCACCGAGAGAGAAGGAGGCATCACTACCTTCAGCTCTGTGTTGCCTGTGTTCTTGCAGACGGGGTTGTGTGATGGGGTAACAATGTACACGATGCCGATGCAGATCATCCTTTATCTCTGCTCTTCACATGGTCTCAGTGGTGACGGTCACAGCCCAGTGCATCCCCTTCTCATTCAGGGGCCCGTTCACTTCCTTTGGCACTAAAGAGTTCCAAGTCCTAACTAAAGAAATAGCTGATTCTGCCTAGTGAAATATTTCTCCTGTATGGCCGCATAACTGTACACAGCTCCTGTGGGTGGACAGCTAGGCTGAATCCATGTCCACAGCTGAGGATAAGGGAGAGAGATTAGCGTGCTAGAGACACAGCACAAGGCTTAAGCCTTCCTGACACTCCCCTGGTGAGCTGAGTGAGATAAATGTCAGGAAGCAAGGGGCTGGCATGGGACTCTGGAGGTGTTGGTGTCGCAAACCCCAATCTGAGAGGGTCACTCACACTGAGGATTGGGAATAAGTCTCCATGGAACAAAGAGGATGACAACTGCTGTGTGCTCTCTGGGAAGATGCAAAGGTAGGAAGAACTGCCTGCCCCTCAGCCCTTGCTTTGTCTCCGCGAATGTGATCAGACAGGGGATGCGGAGGCCTGGTCTGTGGGGAGGGGACCAGGTCAAGTGAGCTGGAGGAAACCGAGGAATGGAAATCACCTTGCCTGTCACCTTGCTGCATGTGAGTCTTCTGTTCATCTGGAACCGAAGGGGAAAGCGCCCAGTCTTACGCAGGAGACTGTCTGCTTCAGGATCAGTAACGCTGTGTGCACACTGATGAGACGAGGTGAAACCATCTCAGTTTCATTTGCAGCGACACCGTGGGAGATGTGGGAATGAGCATAAAGGAAAAACCCAGCCTGCGCTATGCAAACAGGGAGAAGTTAAATTGACCCAGTCCCAGAGCCCACAACTCCTTGTGTTGAGGTGATGGCCCTGAGTGTGGGAGACCTTTGAAAACGGACGTACACTGAGCAGGGCTCTTTCCTGATCTCCCAGCAACGGCTGGACGCCAGGGGCAGACGCAGCCCGGGGACTGGCCATCAACTCTCCAGAGAGTGAGAGCGTTCTGCACCCAGACCAGCTGCAGAAGACTCCACTGCCCTTCCTGAAGGGGCAGCGCCAGGCCTTTGGGGTGAGTGGGCCTAAGACGCCAGCACAGGCCTGGGGGATGGGACTGGTATGACCAGAAAACTGGGGTCTGCAGCAGGACAGCAAACATCTCATGTTCTTTCAGGTGATTTTAAAGAGTTCATTCGATTTTTTCAGCTTCATGCAAAATACTGTCTTTTTTGGTACACTGAGAGCCAATTGATCAGTAAGCTATGGAGAGGAGAGCGATGCTAGCCTTCCCCTGTGGGTAAGACAGTCACTGCTGTGTGGGTCTCTGAGTGTCATTAGAATTATGCCCATCTACATGGGTTGAGGAGAGCTGCTTTCCCTGACCTCACCCCATCCAGTGAACACCTCCCACAGCGAGTACCCCCGACAGTGCAAGCTATTACTCCATTTCTCTCTTACAGAGACCTTCTCTGGGCTGTTGAAGAAATGCCTGGGGAGGAACCTTCCTGTCCATTTGCTCACCGGCCCTGGGTCTCACCAAAGACCCCCAGCAGATCCACCTGGATGCTGAGTGGAAAGATGGTCACAGAGAGAGACAGAGAAAAAGCAGAAATGGCAAGTGTCTTAGTCACGTTTCTCATCACTGGGATACCTGCAATTTAAAAGGGAAGTGGTTTATTTTTGCTCATATTTACAGCCCATGGTTGGCTGGCTTCTAGGCTGGACAGCATGGTAGAGGGATGGATCAGAGGGGAAGCTGCCCTGGCATGGGAGCGGGCAGCAGAGAGAATGAGGTGGGGAGCAGGGACTCACCTCTTCTTACCAGACTTTACCTCCTAACAGCAAGTCACTTTGCGGTCATCAAAATCCAATCGTCTACCAAAAGCCCCACCTATGAATGCACAGGCCTTTGGGGACATCTAGATATCAACCCTAACACAAAGAGACCAAGAAAGAGGCCCTGGGAATGTATGGCTGGGGACCCCAAGCACGGAGGGTTCCAGAGTGGGGAAGGTAAAACCCCAACAGATGGTGGCTTCATTTTCCAAAGTACCAGAGACCAGAGAAAATTCAACAGCCGAATAAACACGATAGTCTGATCAGACTGGTTTTTGTGGTGCTCATTTAAAGCTTTGCTCTTTGCCTGCTTTTTGTGCTCCTAGGAGGGACCACATTGCATGTCCCTGCAGTTCCTCCTCTGAAAAGAGAGATGGACTAAATCATACCAATTTTAAAAGAGGATTTACATTACAAAGAAGTGGGTTTCTCAGAAATTATCAGATTTTTAAGTGAAGATTTTTGATTTTAATTAAGTGGTATGTGGGCTTGGGGATATATTCCTTAATAGCCTTAACATTTGTGTCTGTATCGTGTCTTTTGTACAGCAGTTCTAGGAAATGCTCACTCATCTCCTGTGTGAACCCACAGAGCTACGTTCTTGGTGCATTCAATATGTCTCCAGGTGGTCTGGGTTCCACCACTGTTCCCACCTATTCCTTCTCATACTGAGATTGTGAAAAAATTTTTCTTAGTTTCATGATGATTCCTGTCATTCTGGGTCAGAGTGATTGTGAGTGTGTGTGTGTGTGTGTGTGTGTGTCCCCTGTGCACCAGCATGAACAACATAATTCAGAAGAAGAGCTCTAAATTTTCCTTAACACCTTGGTTACCAGCTTATCAGACACCATCAACCGCAAGAAAACAATCCACTGTCAGGTACAGCCATGTTATCTCAGATTAATCTCTGTCACTGAATATGTGTCCTGAAAAGCCTGATCTGGGGGTTGCCTGAGACATCTACCTAACTGATCCTGAGACTGACTTGGAGAAGGAAAAGTAATAAAGATATTAAGTAGGAAGGGGGAATGCTGAGATTATTTGCTCACTCACCTGTGGCACTGTGATTAGTTTCACAGGTTGTGATAATTCTGCTGTCAAATTCTTACACCACAGAAATAACACCTCCTGTACCACTGGGAGAAACTTTGATGACAACAAAAGAACTACAGAAAAATGTTCTAAAAAATGTACCCCAAGTTGAATGTGAGATCTCCACCTAAGAAACCACTAAAAGCCTACTTTGATTTGTGTTTTCTTTTATATATAAATTTTTGTATATAAATTTGTACTTTTTTGTGTATAAAAGCAGAAGCATATTATTATTTTCCCCAGAAATATGCTAAATCATTCAAATAACTTTGAAAAGAATATCAGATGTTAAATAAATAAATAAATCATAGATTTAATTTATCACGAGCAATTTTTTTCACTTATCCTTAGGGAGTAACATAGGGGAAATTAGAGCAGAAGTTTAACAACAAACGGGGGAACAATATTACTGAAGCAAGCTCTTCTGCAGGCTACATATCTACTTCCCTGTGTCATAGTCCTCTTGCTTGTTTGAACCACTTTCCTTCACTTGCTTTTGGAGACAGAACTTGTTTTCCTTCCATAAGTTCAAGTGTAGGAAGTGTTCCTCTTTTCCTTTCTCTTTTCCCATAAAAAGTGCAATGGAGAAGAAAAACATAGTGGAGGTGAGTGCCTGAAACTGACGTTCTCCAGGACAAAGTGCTGAGAGTCTGGAAAACAACAGCCCAGGGAGGAATCAAAGTGAGTGCAGGGCACACAGGAACCACAAGGGCATTGAGAGAAGAGAAGAGAACAGGACTCCTTGCTACAGAAGAAATAACTCGCCGGGCATTCCAGAGACCATGCAGTGCGGCAGGAGCAGCTGTGAGCTAACTTGGTGGATGGGGAGGCAGCAAGAGCAATTTTGCTCCTCACGGGGGGATGCCGACCTGACCTGGACCACAGGGGTCTTGTGCAGTTGGAGGCAGCTCTGAGAACCTGAGACACTGTTTCCTGAGGGGCACTCCAGAGTCAGCACGTGGTGAGTGAGCTAGCGTAGCGCCCAGCACAGAGCCGTGCAGAGGACTGCCGTGGGTGGGCAGGTTGCCATTTTATTTCAGGGGGCTCAGGGCTTGAACTCCAATGTGAGAACGGCCCCAGGGTCTCTTCACTGCCAATATCCTAAAGTGGAATGAGGGAAGGACTGTACAGTGGGAGTGGGGACCAATCAGACTCCATGGCAGTGGCCACCAAAAGCCAGTCTTAACCCTAGCTACAAAGGACTGGAAGCAGGCCCCTGATCTGTGACTGGCTGCACAACAGGCAAATGGCCCTGGCCCATGGCAGGACAAGGGCATCCCCTCTGTCCTGCAGCAAAAATGTGAGAGGAGTCAGTGGTAAGGCCAAGATCAGTCCCGCACCCATCAGCAATCCCACTGTTTTCTTGGCAAAGTTACATAGCACAGATTCCAGCTCTGACCTAGAAAAGGCCCCAGGGGATTTTTTTCTTTATTTTTTTTGTGGAGGGAGCTGGTTTGTTTAGGTTTTGACTTTTATTGCTTGGGTTTGTTCTCTCTGTCCTGTCTCTCTTTCCTTAACAGTCTTTCTGGAGTTTTTGATATTTTCCTGTGAATGAACATTGTGTCTAGTCTTTCTGGTTTGCCTTGATATTCTTTTTCCTTCTCTCTAATTCTTCCTCTACTGTTTTCTCCAGCTCCCCAGAGCTTGGGTGATCATTCTTTTTCTTTCTGCTTCTATATTTCTCTTCAGTTATTGCTCTGTTCTCTCCCCTTTCCTTCTTAAACTCCCCTTCTCCACAGGATAAAATTACTCTCCCAAGGAGAAACTCACTGCATACAAGTTCCTGGTTTATTCTGGATGTTGTTATGTAAGTACAGATCTTGCTCCTATGGATAGAGATGCCAAATTAGCAGTTACCACAGTTTGTCAGTTTACAGTCTGTGCTTGATGATATTGTTATTCCTAACTGTACTACTCTAGCCAGGATGCCATGCCAGTTGTAATCAGTTGTTCACCCTTGTATGACAATACTGTGATAGTCTGGGGTCACAACTGTCCCCATAAATCAGTATCAAATGACTGAGTGCTGAACCAAATCGGTAGCAACTTCTCATCCCTAATAAAGTGGTAAGATGGGATTGTGGGACAGACACCAAGACCAAGAGCCAGCTCTCCCTTAAGATGTATCAGGGAAATAGACATCTTCTAGGGAACCCTCAATATCAGTGATAAAGCTACCTACCATAAGAAAAATACATGCAACAACAGAGAGAAAAAATTAAAATACAAAAATAGAAAATGACAAGATGTAGAAGCAAAATGTACCCCTGGACTTCCACTCTACCCAGGACAAATCCAGGCCACAATGAGGTAGAGGAAATCAGAAGCCACCCACCTGAACTTTCTGGAATGACAGCAGCAGGTAATATCTATATATCTATATCTAGGTATATAAAATTAGAGCAAAAATGGTTTCTCAGGTATAAAAAAGAGATAATGACCATGATGAAGGACTTGCTCAGCAAATTTACAGTACACATAGATTAAAAAATGGAGGAGCATAGGAAAATGATGGAAATCATGAATGCCCATCATAGAAAAGAAATGGAATCCATGAAACAGATTCAAAGAGGTATCTAGAAAATTAAAAATTCCACTGAAATTTTGCAAAATCGAGTGAACAAAAGTGAAAATAGAATATCAGACCAAGAAGACAGGATAACAGTGAATACAAGAAAGATCTCTTAAAAATAGCAAGGGGCCATGAAAAAACAATTCAACAACTTCAAGATGACACAAAGAAGAACAACATAAGAATGATCAGAGTCAATGAGAAAAGCAGAGTCAGCACAAATGACATTAAAAAATATGTTCACAGAGATAATAGCTGAAAACTTCCAAAACATGGACAAAGAATTTGACATACAAATACATTGGCATATAGAGCTCCAATTAGTCATGACCAAAATAAATCTATACCAAGGCATATAATAATTAAGATTCCAGAAATTCAGCATGAGAATGGAATGTAAAAAGCTGTTAAAAAAGAAATAAATCACCTATAAAGGAAAGACCATTAGAACTACAGTAGATTTCTCAGCACAGAACCTTAAGTCAAGGAGAGCTTAGAGTGAAGTATTTAAAGTCCTGAAAGAAAATAACTTCCAACCCAGACTGATGTATCCTGTAAAATCATCATTCAGAATTAATGAAGAAATAAAATACTTTCATGATAATTGAAATTGACATGACAATTGAAGAAGTTCATGATCACAAAACCTGCTCTAAAAAGTGTTCTGAAAGATATTCTAGAAAGAGATAACAAAGACCACAATACCAAGAGTGTCAGTAGAAAGAAGCCACTAGGCGGGGCAAGCAGTTAAACAGATGGGAAAGACAGCTAACCACCAGCAGGAAAACAATATGACAAGGACAAGCTGATATGAATCAGTTATAACCAATGACATTAGAAATCAACAGCAAAAGAAAACACAAAGACTCCATGAACACACAGAAATTAAATAACAACCTACTGAACAACAAATGGGTCACAGGTGAAATTAAACAGTATCTACAATTAAATGATGATGCTGATACAGTATACTAGACCTTATGTGACTTAACAAAAGCAATACTAAGAGGGAAATTTACAGAAGTGAATTCTCATATCAGGAAAATAGAGTGAGCTCAAATAGACAACCTAATGTTGAACCACCAACTAGTAAGGAAGATGAACAATTCAAGACTAAAGCTGATTACAGGAGGAAATTATAAAGATCAGTGCAGAAATTAATGCAACTGAGACTAAGAAAACAGTACAAAGAATCAATAAATCAAAGAGTTGATTCTTTGAAAGATTAAATAAAATTGACAAACCCTTAGCCAATCTTACAAAAAATGAAAACATTCAAATTCATGCAATAAGGAATGAAAAGGGTGAAATCACAACAGATTCTGAGGAAATCCAGAAAAGTCATCAATACCTACTTTGAGAACCTTTACTCTAAGAAGATAGAAAATACAGAAGAAATGGACAGATTCATAGCTATATATGAATTACCAAAGTTGAATCAAGAAGATATACAACTCTAAATAGCCCAATATCAGTCAGTGAAATTGAAAATGTAATTAAGAAATTATCAACAAAGAAAAGTCCATGTCCTCATAGATTCATTCCTGAATTCTATAAGAAATTTAAAAATCCAATGCTATTATTACTCAAACTTTTTAATGAAATTGAAAGGAAAGAAATACTCTTAAAATCATTCCTGAAAGCAAGTGTTACCCTGATACCAAAACCAGAAAAAGACCAAATCAAAAAACAGAACTACAGGTCAATATCCCCAGTGCACACAGTTGCAAATACCCTCAATAAGATACTGGCAAACAGAATGCAGCAAATCATAAAGAAGATTACACAGCGTGACCAAGTAGGATTCATCTCAGGGATGCAAGAATAGTTCAACATATGCAAATAAATAAATGAAATATTACATATCAACATAGCCAAAGACAAAATCACACATTATCTTAATAGAGGCAGAAAAAGAATTGGACAAAGTCCAACACCCATTCATGATAAAAATCCTACATCAAATTGGAATAGATATTCTCTATCTCAAACTGATAAAAGCCATGTATGACAAACCATCAGCCAACATCATATTAGACAGTCAAAAACTGGAAGCTTTCACTCTGAAATCAGGAATAACACAAGGGGTTCCAGTATCACCACTTCTATTCAGTATAGTATCACCACTTCTATTCAACATAATTTTGGAAACATTAGCCAGAGCAATTAGACAAGAGAGAGAAATAAAAGCAATAAAGGTAGGAAAGAAAGAAGTTAAATTAGCATCATTTGCAGATAACATGATGCTCTACATGGAAGATCCCCAAAACTCTAGGTTTAATAACCAAATTCAGTCAAGTAGCTGGATACAAAGTCAACATTCAGAAATCAATAGTCTTCCTTTACACAATCAACAAACTCACTGAGAGAGAAATTAGGGAACCCATGCCTTGTACAATAGCCCTAGATTGTCCAACATTATTTCCCATATGTGTGATATATTGTCTGCCTCATCATAGATAATTATAAATATGTGTCCAATAAAAGGATAAATTGATGTATATGTGAAATGCAGGTAGGCTAACATATTTTTATGTAGCTATGAACTATAACTTTTGATACTTATTGTATGAAAGTCAGAGTGCCAATTGATTACCTACATTATACCAACTTAGTTCCACAGAGCTGTAAGCCAGCAATAGGAATTTTTTCCCAAGGAAAAACATCAGGCACAGAAAAGATTTTATTACATCCATGGTTGCAGGAGTAGCAAATTAGATGTGATTTTGAAGATGAAAACCTGATTCGTGGATGGCTGTTTGGACAGCTCACGTTCTTTACCACAGTTATGCATTTCCTTACCTCACCATTCAGTTTCTTTCCACAAGTGTTGCATTTTGATGTGAGATAGGCAACACATAAATATGCCCTCATTTTATTTAACTAATGAATACTTACAAATATCATGTGTTTAAAGTGCCACAGGTGAGAGTGCATACAAATTTGATTGAGATATACTGTAATCTTGCCCAGTAGGAGGCAGCAGTGGGGAGAGGGGGAAAGAGAGTTGAGGGAGAGTAAAATGTGTGTGTCGACTCCGAGCCCCATGTCCTTCCACTCGGCTTGTGCAAAGCCAAGGTCTGCCTTCTCCTTCCACGGCACTTCTCTTACAGGCTTTTATGAACTTTGTTATTGGTACATTCTAAATATGCACAGTAGTCACTTTCATCATGGGGAAACTATACCTATATACAACATACCTTAGGTCCTCTTTTTGTCCCCAATCCCTCCCCTCCCTTCAACCCCTCCTCCCCTCCTTATTTACAAAGCTTTGCTTCTGCTTTCTCCTCCTTTTCTCATGTTTTCTTTTCCCTTCCTTCCTCTATTCCTTCCCCTTCCCTCCTTTCCCTTTCCTTTTGAACAGTTTCTTCCTATTTCACAATATCTATCTTACATTTTGATCCTCATTTACACTTTCAGTTTCTCACACCAGGAATCAATGTGATCGTTACATACGTGCCCAATGTATCTCACTTAAGAGTATGGTTTCAAGGTTCAGCAATTTAGCTGGAAATGTCTCAAGTTTATCCTTCTTTCTGGCTGAGTAGTATTCCATTTCATTAAAAAAAACCACATCTTTTTTATTCCTATTTTCTCCTTCTCTAGTAACCACTATTCTAGTCTCAACTTTGAAAAAATCACCTTTTTAAGATTCCACCTATGAGTAAGGTCATAAAATAGTTGTGTTTCTGTGCCTGTCATAGTTCACTTAACAGCATGAGCTCCAGATCCACCCATGTATCATTTTCCACAGTTTTATTTGTGGAATATATCACATTTCTTGATTCATGGCAATTTTTATCTAATGCAGCGCTGAGTGAGTGGAACTGTGAACCACGCGGCTTTCCTCTGTGCTGTGGTTTGGCGGGGGCCTGTCCCTCAGTGCTGGGACTTCAACCTCAGTGTGGCAGAGCTGAGGGAGTGGCACCCGTAACAGTGGGGCCCATGGTAGTTGGGTGGCCCATCAGGGGAACCTCTCATAGAGAGATTAAAGTAGGGATGGGACCCTGGTTAGTTCCCATGAAAATTACTGTTTTAAAAGAGAAAGCCTGGCCTACCCCTTCTCTGTCATTGTGACCATGCTATCCCAACAGTGTGCCTAAGAAACCAACAACCATGCCAGCAACTGTGTGTAGCCAGCAGGTCCTAACTATCACCAGCAGGCGCTGGACCTATGCTGTGCAACTCTAAAGATATGAGCCAAGTTTTCTCTCCTTTACAAAGTGTCCAGGCTCAACCAGTTAGTATAATAATGGAAAATGAAATGATGTATTCGCCCAGTAAGATAAACATTGTATTAACTTACAAATGAAAAATCATAGGTTTAGGAGAATAGCAAGGTCATATAGTAAAAGATTGCATTTGAATAAGTGTTGGTAAAATATCAGAATCTTTCTGTTATTCTAGTAGCTTCTTTGACTTGGTATGGTGTTGGCTCATTACTTTTATGCAAGCAAATATAGTGACCATATGGACCTTCCTGATAAATGTCCAACAGCAGAATTTCATGGAAATAGCAAATTTAAATTACATATAGTCAATTCCTTAACAAGACAAGGATAACATGGATAATGAAGGATATAAAAAGCCAATTCTACACTTTTCCATGTTATCTTTGTTATTGTCCTGAACATATGATTTCTCATTGGAGGAGTAGATTTTTAATCATTAATTTACTTTGTGTAAATTAGGATGTTTCACCAGAGTCTGGAACACTTAAGCCCTCACACTGATAGCCATAGAAATAACCATTATTATTTACATACAAAAGACCATAAATTGCAGCCACTAATTTTTCAACAGATTTCATTATGGAAACATGCTCATATTAGGAAGGAAAAAAAGTGAACACTAACAACACCAAAGAGAAATCACTTAAGTTTTGTTTCTCAGAAAATGCAAACCACACAATTTCATATTTAGAAAAATTGCTAGAGGAAAATGCAGATCTGAGTGACGTGTGAGGTGTGTGTGTGGGTGACAGTGTGTAGTCACAGAATCTGAGGCTCTCCCCACAGGGTGACCCTCAGCAGACAGAGCAGAGCACTGCGGCTGGAATACGTAGGTACTGAGCTCCCCTTTCAGACTTTTGGGCTGATGACTTTTTTCTTTTACTGGTTGGAGGACATCTGGGAATGTAATGGGAAAAATGAGGATTTGGGGCATGATATAAATTCACGTATAAGCAGTCAAAATATTTGAATATGTTGTTGTGAGCTAACTGCAAGATAAAACAAGGGGTTAGACAGCATTGGTTATAAGGGGTGGGAGCTGTGGGAGGAACATTATAGTGAGAAAGTTGGTTTTCTTTAAGGAGTTTTATTTTCCTTATGTCAGAAGAAAAATGACCATTGCAGTTTCTTGGGTACTACCGATTTTTGATTAAGCAAATATGTCTGTACATATACAGTATATCTTATATTCAGTTTATCTGTTTGTATTTCTTATTCCATGCTAAATTTGCATATTATTATAGTAACAACTTTTTGATTTTTTTATTTTAAAAAGAAAAAAGATAAACATAACAATGAAATCGAGTTTCAAACCAGGTTAGTAGGACATTTACAATAGTTGATACATTGTGTACTGTGGTCTTCCTAGTAGTTATTCAGAGTAGAAAATATAGGCATGATATGTTATCTATGCAATATTAACACAAAACTTTCTTTTTAATGAATTAAGAGAAACTAGCTGAATAAGTATCTCTCTTTTTTCTGTCTTGGGGAACTGGGAATCTAATTCATGATCTTGCACTTGCTAGGTAGGTGCTGTGCCTCTGAGCCATATCCCTGGCCCTCAAGAATTTCATCTATTCTATCTCCCAATAAATTTAGGGTTTCTGTTTAATATTTAGATCTTTGATCTATTTCAATTTTAATGTGTTCATGGTGAGAGATATGGGTCTAGGTTTAACGTTTGGCACGTTGATACTCAGTGTCCCAGCACCATTTATTAAAGAGGCTATCTTTCTTCTAATGAAAGTGTTTGGCCAGATTGTCAAAGATAAGGTGGCTGAGTGTGTTTGGAGTTGTTTCTGCACCTTCTAGTCTGTTCCACTGATCCTGTGGTCTGTTTTTTCTCAATACCATGCTATTATTATTTTTATTTTTTTATCAGGGTAGCTTTGTAGTATTATTTCAAGTCTGGATTGTGACGCCCCTGCCTTGCCTTTGTTGCTCAGAACTGCTTTTGCTATTTCAGGTCTTTTCCGGTTCCAGTGAAATTTTAGAATTGTTTTCTCTAATTCTGTGAGATATTCTGTTAGTGTTTTGATCAAGATTGCATTAAACTTGTGTAGTACTTTTGGAAGTATGGCCATTTTAATGACATTGGTTCTTCCTACCCAAGAACTAGGGATATCTTTCCATTTTCTGATATCTTCTCTGATCTCCTTTACAGAGTACTATAGTTTTCAATATGAAGGTCTTTTACTTCCTTTGTTGGATTGATTCCTAAGTATTTCATTTTTTGGATGCTATTGTGGAAGGTGTTGTTTCCTTAATTTCTCCCTCAGTGGATTGTTATTTGTATAAAGGAAGGTTATTGATTTTTGAGTGTTGACTTTATACCCAGCTTTGCTGCTGAATTTGGTTATTAAATCTGTAAGTCTCTTGGTGGAGTTTTGGGGGTCTTCTGTGTAGAGTATCATGTCATCCCAAATAATGATAATTTAACATCTTTATTTCCTGTCTTTATTCCTTTTTTTTTGGTCTCTCTTGTCTAATTTCTCCAGATAATGTTCCTAGAACTATGTTGAATAGGAGTGGTCATAGTGGACATCCTTGTCTTGTTCCTGATTTTGCGGTGAAAGCTTTCTGTTTTTGACCATTTAGGATGATGTTGGCTTTTGGTTTGTCATAGGTGACTTTTTTTTACTTTTATTAGATTGAGATGAAGACCATTTAGACACATAATTAAATGCCTCATAGTTTACTAAATGTCTGATCTTATGCTAGTAATGCTTCAGTTTCTTCATCTATGGAAATTACAATTGTTCCTAATTAAGATTTTTATAGGTGTTAGCATTTGTTACTCATTTAGAATGATGGTTATACCAGTAGGTCATATATAGAAATTCATTAAAATTAAAATGAATACAAACTGTAAAATAAAAAATAAACTATGAGAGGTTATTTTGATTATTGCAAATCTTGATTTGAACATATAAGGAGTTACTTTTAAATTTACAGAAAATATAACAATTCCCAAGGACTTCTGTTTTTGGATGAGTGTAACCCTCTGAAGCATGATATTAATGTCTACATGGAGACAAGGATAAGGAAGCTATTCCACCCAGAAAATTGATAAGTGCTTGCCTATCAAGTTGTAGCAGATGGGACTTATAATACAACTGTATCCAATTTAGTACCAAAGTAATCTGATAGGTTTTGACCCTGGGGCCTCCTCTACAAGGAGTTATTGGTAATTATGCAGACAGGGTAGGGCAGGCGGATACACTTTTCCATTGTAAATGGTAACAGGCAACTGGGAGAAAGTAATGGACCTTTTTTCTAGGAGAAGAATGCTAAACTTTTTGGGATGTCTGGTTTGGAATGATGTGACACAGTAGGTTTTTAGGCATAAGGCAATCATCTGTGCATATAGGCAAACTGATCAGTTATGCATTGAAAGAAAGCTCTGTGTGTCACCCAGGGTCTTGATGTATATTTCAAAACTGGCACTATTTGCATTTGGGGTCATGCATCTTGCTTGGTTCTCTGAGGCATTTTGAGGAGAGAAGGAACACAGTAGAGAAAGGAAACAAAATATAGCCTAAGAGTCAAATACAAATACAATCAGGTAATTTTACTATGCTACTGCAAAAGGTCAGATAGTAGTGTCCCATCCATCCAACATGGCATTACAAAGCTATGAAAAAGTATAAAATGACAAATGTTTACTAGTTAAGTGTGCTTGACTTGATTTAACTGTTATGCAATGCATACATGTTCTTGAACATGGTATGGTACCTTGATATATGCACAATAATATGATTTTAAGTTCCATAATTAAAAATTATGTTTTAAATTTTTTATGTTCATGTTATTTAATATGCTCTTGACAAAAAAGAAAGGAATGCAATATAATGAAATTTCAAGAAGCAGAAAACACTTTTAAACCAGTGTTGTTGTTTTCGCTTCTTCAATGAAATGAATATCATGATAACGATTAGGACAAAGCTTATGACTGTCGTCTTTAGATATAAAACACATTTCTGTTCAGATCTCAGTGCTATCATGTGTTACGCTAACCCACTTTACCTTCTCAGATTACAGCTTTCTCATTCCTCCCATCACTCTTCTGCTGCCACATTCCAAAATAGCGCACATTTATAACAGTGACGAACACTTCCATTTTCTTCATTTTTATATAAGCATAGTTAGTATGTGCTTACATATACTCAGGTTGCATATGTATTTCATTTTATCCTTGCTGCCATAAAAAATACATTAGACCGAGTTACTTAAAAATACACAGAAATTTATGTCTTGCAATTCTAAAGCCAGGAAAGTCCAAGATCAAAGTGCCAGAAGATTTCATGCCTGGTAAGGGGTTTCTCCCTTCTCCACAGATGGCACTTCCCTGCTACAACTACAGGTGGTAGAAGGGGCAGGCGGACTCCCTTCAGCCACTTTTTTAAGGTCACAGAGTCCTCATGAGCTAAGCACTTCTGAAGATGCTATTTCTTAACACTACCACTGTGGGTATTTGGTTTCAACACATGAGTTTGGGGAGATACCAATGTTTAGTCCAAAGCAATATCATATTATATTATATTATCCCAAAAATAATTTATCATGATTTTTAGTACAATTTTATTTTTTAAAAATTGAGTTTTTTCTTTCTAAGCAATCATTTCTAATTGTGTCTCTTCAGTTAATATTTAAATTATTTTAGTAGGTTTCATGTGTTCTCCAAAATCACTGTTTCACATTCTTTATTAACCATGTTTCTAGAGATGCAACTCACTTTCCACTTCCTATATCAAAGTCACTTTGATCTAGACAGTAAAAATAAACTCAGACTTTTAAAAGTATATACACTATACCCATGGGTACCTAATAACATTTGAAAGACAAACTGTCCAAGCTTTCAGGAAAGAAAAATAGTATTTACTTTTAGAAATTACACACACACACACACACACACACACACACACACACACACAATGCCATGGGTTTCCTGTTGCTGCCATGAAAAATTACAATGAATTAGATAACTTTAGACAGAATTTTGTTTACTTATAGCTCTGTACACTAGAAGTCTAAGGAAAAGATGTCAAGTGTAGCAATTCTTTCTGGAAGGCTTAGAGGAAAATTCTGTTCTATGCTTTTCTCCTAGCTTCTGGCAGTGGCAGGAAATCCTCGATATCCCTTGATTTATAAATACACTACTCCAATCTTGCCTCCATTGTCACATAGTATTCGCCTGTGTGTCTGTCTCTGTGTCTTGATTTCTCTCTTATAAAAATATGATAATTAGATTAGGTCCTACATTAACATTTTCACAAATGGGCCATAATTTCTACGTCTCTCTGCCCGGTGGCTCTGATTTGAATTTAGTTGTCCCAGCTGGCTTGAGCTACAGGTAGAACTTGAATGCTTTTCTCACAGGGCAGCTTTTACAGCTTCTCATGCAGTCTTTGACTACAATAATGCAAAGAAAGGCACTGACTTAGTAGATCAGACATCATCAAATTACAGTTCCTTAAGGAAAACATTAAGATGGTATAAAAATTGTAATACAGCTAACATGTAGTATAGAAGTTGTAAATGTATATTATATACACCAGCAATCAGGTACTTGTAAGGTTTCCATGTTTAAATTTAGCAAATTATTGATAAACTTTAAACAAACAAATGAATTTTTCATTTAACAAAATAAATTTATTACTATATTAATTTTAACTGATATGAACAGTATTAGTTAATATTTATATTTGAGAAACAGTTATTCAAATTCAAAAAACTAATTAGATTCCATCCATTGTTCCTAGATAGGAAGAACCAACATTGTCAAGTGGCTATATTACCAAATTGGTATATGGATTTAACGCAATCCCAATCAAAATACCAATAGCACTTTTTACATAATTAGAAAAAAAAATCCTAAAATGTGTATGGAACCAAAAGAAGCCCAAAATTGCAAAAGCATTCTTGGTCAACAAGACCAAGGCAGTCAGCATCACAGATCCAGATTTGAAGTTATATGGTAAAGCAGCAGTGATAAAAACAGCAGGTGCTGGAAAATAAACAACACCCCAGAAATGTTGAACAATGGAACAGAGTAGAAGATACAGAAATAACCACAGGAGCATTCAGTCATCGCATCTTTGACAAAGGGCCCAAAAACATAAGCTGGAGAAAAGATAGCTTTTTTAAACAAACTGTGCTGGAAAAAATGGTTATCTACATGCAGAAAAGTGAATCAGACCCAACATCTTTCACCTTATACTAAAATAAAATAAAAATCGATCAAAGACAGAGATGTAAGAACAGGAAAATTGAGTCTGCTGAAATATAAAACAGGTAAAATGATTAAAGATAAGGCATAGGCCATAATTTTGTGACCTACAGTACAAGAAATAACACCAACAATCAAGAAATGGGATTATATCCACTTTAAAAGCTTCTGCGCAGCAAAAGAATCAACAAAGGGAATAAAGAAAGAACCTAAAGGGTGGGGGAAAATATCCAGCTATTCCTCAGGTAAGGAATTAATATCTAGAAGATATAAAAACTCAAAAAAAGACCCCCCCAAAAACAAAAGACCCAATCAAAAATGGGCAATTGAAATGCATATACATTTCTCAAAAGAAGAAGCACGAATGGCCAGTGGGTCCATAAAAAGTGTTCAGCATCTTTGGCCATTAGAGAAATGTAAATCAAAACATCACTGAGGTTCAATCTTACTCTCAAAAAAACGACTACATCAAGAACTCAAAAAACAACAAATATTGCTGAGGCTGTGGGGAAAACAGAATCCCTCTACATTGCTGGTGGGCATTTATAAACCAGAACCATCACTATGAAAATCAGTATCTAGCTTTCTCAGAAGACTAAAAATAGAGATTCCATTTGACCCTGCTATACCTGTTCTTGATATCTTCCTAAAAGAGTTAAAAGACATTATGTTACAGTGATACATGTCTACCCATGTTTATAGCAGCACAATAAATACCAGCCAATCTTGGAAGCGGCCTCTATACCCATCAACAGGTGAACTGGCAAAGGAAATATAGTGTGTTACACAATTGAGTGCTATTTAGCCTTAAAAAAGGATCAAGTTGAGTCTTTTGTAGGAAAATGGATGTGCTGTGAGTCCATAAGCTAAGTGAAGTAAATCACACACAGAAAATTAACTATTACATGATTCTTTTGATATAAGAAACTCAAAGGATACATATTTATAAAGCAAAATAACGGATGAAATCGGGAAAGTGGACTCTGGAGGTGGGAAGGGGGTGGGGCAGACTATACACATGCGGAAGACAAGGGGAAGTAGAAAGGATCAAGATGAGATATGTATGTGGACCAGTTTCCCAGGATGAAACATACTTATGAAGATACTAATTGAAGAGGGAGGGGACTACTGAAATGCAAATTCCTGTGCTGCAGTATTCAGTCTGAACTTCAGTATTCCCACCTTGTTGCTATTTGGGAAATGGAAGCAGAATGACTATAAATTCAAAACCAGAGGGACCCTGTCTCAAAATTAAAATATAAAAAGAATTGGGATGTAGCTCAGTGGTAGAGCACTTTTGGATTCATTCCCCAGTATGAGAGAGAAAAAAAAAAAAAACCCTAGCAACTTATCTGTCGCTCTTCTGCACTGAGAGAGATACTAAAGGGAAGCTTCTGGCCTAAAGAGAACTGAAAATAGATAGCTTGAACCTATCAGATAAAAAAGACAAGATATCTTACTTTCTTTTCTTAATGTGGTAAATGACAACTGACTGCTAAGCAAAACCTAACATTTTATGGCATGCAGTAGTTTGTAATTTACATGTATCTAAAACACACCAGAAAAGACATATAGGATTGAAGAATTAAAGACCAAAGCAGGAGACATCGTTGCAAATGTGGTGTGTAAAATGGTTGTATCTTTCTTATGTGAAATGGTACAATATGAACTGTGAGTAGTCAGTGATAAAAGAAGAATGACCGTGTATTTATACAAAGGAAATCACAAGAAGTCTAGCTAAGGAGCAACAGGATGTCTCAGGTAGGATTGGGACAGAAAATACTGCATTTATCATTCTTTGAAGTGTTCATGTTGGAAGGTTATTGGGTCACGAAGTTCAGAAAGACACCGGGTGGAGTAGCTCTGCCTCTCACACGTACACACCCATATTTACAGCAGCTGCACCACTGTTATATGCCCAGTAACAGAGGAGTGGATAAAAAAGATAAAGTATTCACGCACAATGGAGTACTACTCTGCCATAAAGATAAACTCGTGTCATGTGTATGAAAATGGATGCACCTTGAGACCATAATGTTAAGTAGAATAAATCAGACCCACCAGCTTAGATATCGCGTGGCTTCTATATGAAAAAACCAACCTACAAATAAAGAGCCGAATAAGAGGCAGATCACAGGAAGCAGAGAGGTGGATTCTTCTCAGAGGGGACGGGGATTAAGAGAAGGAGGGCCCAGGGAGGGAACAGAATGTTCAAAGGAGTTAAGATATTTTATGTACGTGTACCAAAGTAAGCATGCACTGCAAACGTGTACGAAGAAAGATACCTGAGACTGATCTGGGGGGAGGTGATTACTTCCAGTGACTCAGTTTGTCTTTCAAAGCAGTGTTGCGGAGACAAACTTTGGCCTTGGAGGCTGACATCTTTCATGTAGACACTGTGACCGTCTATTTCACAGGCTCAATTTCTTGGTCCTTCTCACGAATTTAAGTCAAAGCTAATGCATGTGATGGCACGCTGAGACGGTCTGCTGCCAGTTTCTTTGTTTTCTGCTTTCAGCAAAAGTTTTTCTTCTTCAGACACATCCTCTGCAGTTACGACAGAGCAGCACAACTTGAATTATTAAATCTGCCTCGATACCAGTACCCAAAATAGCACGCGCACACACAGGGAGATGGAGGGGTCTCTAACTCCGTTCCCACCTCCTCCGCCTGTGCGCTCGTCTCCCACGCGGACGCGGGGGAAGGAGTCCCCGGCGCCGAAGCCGTTTCCTCCTGTCCACTTCTGCCTCTCGCGAGGTCGCAGGACATCTGGGTCCCCCCGCTGGTGTCCCCGTGGACCACCACGCAGCTGGATCTCGTTATTTTGGAAGCAGCGCTGGCATCTGCCCCGGGTCCGAACCAGGCCACGCTGCTCTACACCGCCCTCTTGGCGGCCGTCTCTCCCTCCCTCCCAGATCCGATCGGCCTCTTCTGGTTCTGTGCAAAAGAAAAAACGAGGCGCCCGGCCCTCCCCGAGGGTCTGCAGCCGGCGCTGCCGGGAGGCCGGGTCTCTCCGCGGATCTGCGCTGGTTCCCCCCGGGCAGGGCCCTTCCAGGGGTGCAGGGTCTCTGCGGAGAGGCTGTCCCGGCCGGGTCTCGTCCTCTGCGCTGGGCAGCTTGCCTTCGTCCCTGTGTTCTGAGGGCGGACCGTGTTCATTAACCGTCAGTGTAAAGCTGCCTCAGCCCCACACGGCGGAGTTCTCCTGAGGATGTACCAGTTCCCTGCAGTGCTGCCAGAACTTCAAACCTCACTTCTCTTCTGTGATCTCAACAGGACGTTGCCCGCTGCAGGGTGATGTTTCTCTAAGAGAATGTGGAGTGAGGTGTGCACACTGATTGTCCTCAGAGCTCTCGTGTGGGGGGCAGGAGGTTAGGGCCCTGGGGCGCAGCACTCAGAGGAGGGTGCGGTGGTGTCCTTGTGACCCTGGGTGGTCCTCATGGAAATCGGTTTTTTTTTTTTCCCCAGTACCAGGAATCGAACTCACGACCTTGCTCTTGCCAGGCAGGTGCTGTGCCGCTGAGCTAAATCCCCAGCCCCTAAAATCGGTTGTTGTAAGCAGAGAAAGCCCGGTTCCTCCCACCCCATTGCTGCGGTCTCAAACTTGCACACACTCCCACAGTTATCCCCTCTTCCCCGCTGAGAGAGCGCCGGAAGTCTGCACCGCGCTGGAGTCCTGCTTTGGAACTCCAAACACGCGAGCTACATCCCACATCCTCTGTCCTTTACAAATGTCCAAGATGACATACTCTGTTATAGCAATGGCAAACAGAATCATGTATTCCCCCGCCAAGTTAAGATTTTCTTTTCACTTAGAATGAGAAATTTTATCTTTGGGAAAATAACAAGGGGATACTGTCAATGACTGCTGTGGATTATGTCTTAATAAAAGACCAGGCAATTTCCCAGACACCAGCTGCTTCCTTGACTTAGAATGGTGTTGTGTTCCTCACCGCTAGGCAGCCAACACGGTGACATTACTCACCGTAAGGAATGGTCTTCTGATGAAAGCCAAACCACGAGATTTTGTGTAAACAGCACATTTAAATTCCCAGCAGACCTAGGAGGAGGAGGGTAACCTGGAAACAGGTGAAGCTGTGAAAGTGGCTTTTCACACTCTCCTAAATGTCATTAAATTGTGTGTGAACACTTCCAACATCATTTGGAAACCACTTAGCTTTGTTTCTCAGAGGATTCTTACCACATCCTTTGCACTGAGAGAGACGGTTAACGGGAGAAAGCAGACAGAAAATGAGTGACTTTGGCCTGGGGGAGAGCACTTGCATCTGACGCAGCGTCTGAGGCTTCTTTCCAGAGCCTGGCCCCATCAGACAGAGAGCAGGAGCGAGCCAGCTGAGGGATCCACCATCCTGGGCTTCTGGTCTGCAGGGTTTGCATTTCCTGGTTCTGGAGTATCTGGGGATGGGATGAATGAGAGGAGGCCACTTCCTCTGGCCCAAGCTGGTGTTAGTTTGTGGTGAGTTGGGTGTACCTTGTGTGTACATTTAAGGGCCTCTGAGGAACAGGGCTTCCTGCCCTGGGACCTGGGTAGGCCAAGGCCTGCTAAGGGTCAAAGCTGGGTGCTGTGCAAGGTTTTCATTAGTTACTCCTGACTTCTTTTTTTTAAAAAAAAATAAAAGGAGGAAAACATTGACAGACAGACAACCTTTTACAAAATAGCAAAAGAACAGTACAGACAATACAGAGTTACAAACAAAGTGGTAGGAAATGAACAATGCTTCTTGTATTACATATTGATATCTTCAAAGTGGTTTCTCATGAAAACAGATAGAGACATGCAATATTGATCAATCAAGGACTCATTGACAGTTTCTTTCAGCAAAGTAATAGAAGACAGTGGTACAACTATGTTAGCTATCCTGTACACACATATATACAAAATTTCCCCTTCTTTCCCTTCTCTTTTCCCACAGTTACTCCTGACTTTCAAATCCCATGGCTATTAAAAATCTGTAACAGTTTAAACTTCTGATAATTATTTCATGCACCTACTGCCATTTCTTCTTCCATGTTCTGTGTTCCCTTTCTCCAGACTTGCATCTGCAGAACAGATAATCCATGACTGTTTAATATCCTCTGAAACTGGTTTAAGCAATATTGGGTAATTGGAGCACTAGGCCCAGGATAGCAAATGCTCTGCTCCTGAGCAGTTTACTTGTCCTGGTCAAAAAGCACATGGATCCCTGTGTTGTGAAGGTGGGAGGCAGCTCCGTGCACTTACGGCCAGAGTTTCTTAGAAAGACATAACACCAGCCTTGAGTGTCTGGGATCTGACTTACGGAGAATCACAAAGGACGCTGGAAGGCAGTCCTGGTGTGTACCCTTTCTCCTGGAGACAGTTACCCTTTCCCTAGAGAGGCTCAAGACGGAAGAACACCAATGGTATTTGATGAAGTCATTGTAACCAAGTTTACTGTGTTTCACTCACAAAGGTCAGTGAGGAGCACAAATGTTTGGAGCAAAGAAAAATAATCATTTGGAAGCAGAGAAACCAAAGAAGATAATGGCTATGGCCAACAAAGATTATTTTACTCTGAGGTTAAAGGCACAGGCTTGGTGGAAATCTGGGGGAAGAATAGCAGATAAGCACCAGCTGGGGTGGTTACCCCTTCAGCACAGCCCCTGATTTTGGTGGTCTGCTTTTCTGACACAAGGGCTGCCATATCTGTAGGTCACCAAATGTTCTGCATTCTGAAAATGTTCAGAGAAGTTGCTGATGAGAAAGTCCTGCAACTCATGTCTTTTCAATTCTTTTTTTGCAGGAACGCTTAACCTTCCATTTAATCGTAAAGATACAATAGGCATCTTTTTCGGAGGACAGAGAAAGACAGTGCGTGGCAACTTTCTCTGAGGCAGTGGGGAGTTAGGGTCAGGTGACATTTGCTGGAGAACTGCGCAGCCCTTTAGGTGGCTTCAGGCAGTGGTGTCATCTCCAGTAGAGTTAGTGGAAATCTAATACTGCAGTGCTCAGTTGTGTGATACCCCAAAATGAGTGCAACTCACCTCACAAACTTTACCCTAACAGGGGTTCAGGGTACAGGTGAAGGGCTCTCAGGCTGCATCTAGGTGGTCTTGCATTAAGCTTATAGCACTCGGGCAAAGACAGAGCATGACACCTGTTTATAATGGTACAGTGTACAGTATCTGTAAGACAGGCAAGATGCCCATCCACGGAAGAATGGACAGGGAATGTGTGGTGGGAGCAACAGTGCAGTGTTATTGTCAGAGGGAAGAACAAAATCGGGTCATTTGTTGGGAAATGGATGGAACTGAAACAAGCCAGACTCAGAAAGCTAAGTATGGGTTGTGTTCTCTTGTGAGACCAAAAGGGAAATAAATTAGTAGATGTATAAATAAATAAATGAGAGATGACAGGAAGCTAGAATGCAGACATTTTTAGATTGCGAAGGGTCTCTGGAGGAGAAAGGAAGAAAAGGAGAGGTGGGTGAGGTGACTGAGTATTATCAAGACATGTTAAATCCATGCACGCATTACTAAAAACAGACCTTACCATTCCGTATTACTAAAATGAACGAACAAAGAAGTAAAAAATGAGGGCAAATCTGACTTTTATAACCAACCATAGAGAGGAGCTTCAAAATAGAAGATTCAAGCACAGACCACCTGGCAGCACGAATATTACGAGGCATGTAGCCCTGAGGCCCTCTCCCTGGCTTCCTCACTGCCCCCAAGTCAGGAGGAAGGAGTTGCAGGAGAATGCCAGGAATAAAGTCCATCTTTGGTACATCCTGGATGGCAGGATGAGGTGGAGAATGTTCACGCTTTATATCTGTTATGGTTTGTGCCTAGATGTCCCCACCCCTAAGCCTCATGCAGTCATATGTGGCTTTTTCAGAGGTGGCTGGATCTGGAGTCTGAGACTGATTCATGGTGCAATGCTAGGATTAAGGGCGCTGGGATTAGGATGGGTGATTACTAAATCAGTCTGCAAATTGATTTGGCACCACCCTAATTCAGGCACCCTGGATACAATAGCAGGGAAGAAAGAGACTTGTCTTGGCCCTGGCTTGCTTTGCTATCTCCTGCCTGCCATGGATGGTTTCTCCTCTGTGATGTCCCTCTGCCATGTGCCACCCTGCCTTGGAGCCAGTCGATTATGGGCTGAAAATGTGCAAACTGTGAGCCAAATAAATCTTTTCTCTTTAACTTTGTGTGTCTGGTATTTTGTCTCAGCAATGAGAAAAGTGACTAGGACAGTATTTAGTGTTGGAAAGTGGGAAGTGGTATGAATAATAATATTATTAATGTACAGTTGGCATTCATCGTATGACATGTGCTGGGCCCAGTGTTTCACACCCATTATCTCCTCACTAAATTCCCACTGGAGGCAGAGAGCGTGACCCTCTTCAGAGAGATACAGAACACCATGTCAACTGAGCAACATGCCAAAAGGCTAACTCAGTTCTCCTGAGTAACAGATTGGCAGAGCAGAACTTTCAATTTAGGTGGCGTAGTTCAAGAGCACCTTCCTTTAAGAAGATTCCTGGCACAGGTCTGGGAAACAGAGGAATGATTTTGTCTGTAGTTACCCCCTCATTTGCTGATGGCCCTTTGGGTTGTTTCTGCTTATGGTGGTCAGCCTGATCGGTTTGGGGAAAGCAAACACCTGCTGTGGTAGGCGGGTCAAGGAGGTCAGATCTCAGTGCTGTAAGTGGTTACTGAGGCTTGCTACCTGTGCTGATCCCCATTCTGCTTCTGGTCACCATGAGCTGAATACCCCTGTCGTGCCATTCCCTCCAGCACAGCGTTTCTGCCTCCAAGCCAGCTGACTGCAGAGCGAATGCCCTGAAGCCCTGGGCCAAGTTGCACCTCTTGTCCTTTAAGTGGAGGGTGTCGGCCAGGGGAAACTGCCTAACATACCACGTTTTGGCTGTTGTGGATAATCATGCTGAAAAACTCCACTTGTGTGTTTTTGTGTGGACCTGTGTTCTAACTGTGATTGTGCATACCTGGGAAAGCATCGAGGGGGCCTGTCCTTGGCATTTTTCAGAACTGCCAGGCTGGCTGCCTTAGTTTACAACCTGACATCCACATTCAAGGCTTCTGTATACATCTTCCTCTCCCTTGTTTACTGCTTTTACTGATTTCTTCTGTCCTCAGGGGTGTGAAGCGGTATCTCATGTGGTTTTTACTAGCACTTCTTTAAGTTACAAGTTACGTACAGCGTATCTCCACGTACCTAGCCATTCCCGTGGAATCCTTATTAAGTTAGCTGCCCGTTTTGAATTGTGTTATTCAGTTTTTCACTGCTGGCTGGTAAGAACCCCTTATATACTCTGGGTTTGAGTGACTTCACTTCTGTGAACATAATGAAAATACAACTTGAAAATTGGAATATAAATTCACCTCGGTACCCAGAAAGTTCCTGAGGCTTAAAACTATACACAGATTTGTGTTATTATACTGAACAAAAAGTTGCAAAAGTTTATCATGCAATACTTTTATGTATTTTTGCTACATATTGGTAAGTCATGATATAAAGCAGTGTGTTAGGACCAAAAAATTGTGGTTCCAGTGGTGGGACTGAGAGCCATAAATTCTACCCAAAGAGTCCCAGGTACAGAAGAAAAACCCTAGATGACATAAGTGACACTCAGTGAGTGACACTCAGTATGAACAGGAAAGGATTCCAGCTCTGAGAATGTTCCTGTGCCTTGAACACAAAGAGGGGGCCATGAAGCATTATGCAATCTGTCGATGGACATAGTATTTCCTTGTTTACTGCTGATATTAAAATGATCCTCCAGTGTGGGAGATGACTGTTGTCAAGGGACTAGGGAATGATAGGGACAGAGGAAAAAACCTGAACACACTTGGAAATGAACTGGAAGGCATTTCCCTGTTTGTGTGGCTCCACCTATTTAGTAAATACCATAGAAATATTCTCCTCTTTAATAAATGTTATTATCACATGGCGTTTTGATATTCTCCTGTTCTCTCTCTGAGTAATGTGTTTTTCTGTGTACTTGCCCACCCTCCAATAGTGATGACAGTGTAGGGAGGGAACATAGTCCAGAGTTTGCCCTTAGAAACTTGCCTCTAAATTTCGAGTTCCTCTACGACCTCACCTTAAGTTGCATTTCTTCTTCCAGCACTGTTTTTGCTGCCATGGCGAATGAGCAAAGAGTGCAGCTGAGCACTCAGGGAGCTGGACCTGCCTTGCTGCAACTGGAGAAACTCGAAACTCTGAACACACACTCGAAACTCTGGACGGGGAAGAGGGTGATGTTCCTGAAGGTGCAGCCCAAGGTCCTAGGGGTGAGTCCACCGTGCATCTGAGAGGAGAGCAATGCTGTTGTGAGCTCACACCTGGTCAGCCTGGGGCCCGGCACTGTGTCGCAGACTGCAGAACCCACAGACCCATACGGGAGTCGTCAGGGTCTGACTCTCAGGACTCATTCATTGAAAATTGATCTTATGTTCTATCACACCAGGGATCCAGTTTAAAACATAGAAATTTGAGATCTAGTCAATATTGTGGGTCATCGAGGATAATTAATTTTAACCTCACTTTGGAAGAGCAGCAAATACTTAAACTGGGCATAGTGGCACATGCCTGTAATCCCAGCATTCTGGGAGGCTGAGGCAGGAAAGTCACAAGCCAGAACCCAGGGTGAGAAAATTAGTGAGACTTTGTTTCAGAAAGGGGGAGGGAATAAGATGTAGCTCAGTACAGAGGCCGTGTACTCAGTTCCTGGTTCACTGCAGAGGCCGTGTACTCAATCCCCAGTTCACTGCCCCCAAAGAGAGAAAAAGAAAGAAGAACCAAGGAAAAGGTTATGTGTGCACGGCTGGCACCCTTGACAAGCCTGCCTCTCAGCCAGGGACCCATGCTGTTCCCGAATCCCTCTGTGTCCCCACTTAGCTGCTCCTCAGAGGGAAACATCTTCCTCCGCTCAGTCGCTTCTAGAGTCTCTGGCTCTTGTGCCTAAGGGAAATGGAGGCTCTAAAGACCACAGCGCAAGGCAGGCGACGGACGCGAACACAGTAGTTCATGCTACCCAAGATGCACCGGGCAGCAACCATTGGTGGACCCTGCATTTTTGTCATGGCTATTCTATGTTTTTGGTAAGCTTTGGAATATGCAGGTATTTCCCATAGAATATGAATATATTTCATGTTGCTTGCACTCGCATTTTCAGGTTTATTTTTAAGTAGACTTTACTATTTTAGGAACATTTTATATTTTGAGCAAAATGGGGAGGAAGTTACAGACCTGTCCTGTGTCCCTGCACACTAACCAGCGCTGGTCCTGCTTGTGCACCTCCCTGCCACAGTGCGCGCTGTGACACCTGCTGGACCCCGGGACACAGCTCCATCGCCTCAGTGAAGAGTGCAGAGCCAGGCTCACCCTTCACTCGATGCGTTTGATGAGCGACACGTCTCCCTTGTGAGAGTAACTTCACTGCCCTGCGATCCTCCCCGCTCTCCCACTCATTCTGCTCTCCCCTCTGCCTCCTGAAAACACCTGTATTTTACCCTCCCTATCGTCTGCCTGTGCCGGAAACGTGTAGATGTAGAGTTAGACATCATTTAGCCTCTTTAGATAGCTTTCCTTCACTTGACCTGCATTGCTTTCTCATCATCCTTTCAAATGCTTGGTGTCTCATTTGTCCTCAGCACTGGTTAACACTCCACTGTCCCAGAGCCCACCGCTTATTAATCTGGAAGGCATCTCAGTTGCTTCTAAATGTTGGCAGCTGTAAATAAAGCTGTTATAAATATCTCTGTGCAGGTTTTATGTGGACATCAATTTTCAACTCATTTGAGTCAGCGTGACGGCTGATGGTGTGATGCTTTATAGTGCATTTCAGGGCAGCACAAACACCTGGGGCTTCATCACTCATAAAGGAAGCACCTTCACAGGGCTCACAGTTGTGGTGGCTTGAGAGTCCCAGGGCATGGAGCCGCATCCCAGTGATGACCTCCCTTGGCCACCCCACACCTGACAGGGAGAAAGGGAAATGGCCATGTGAAAGTGAGCCCGTGGGGTCACCGTGGTTATGCAACGGCAACAGAAACACTGAAACGACACTCAGGAATTGGAGGCAGATTTATTTCATGTCAGATGGGCACTGACAAGGAATCAATCCTTATAAAAATGTCGGGCCTCAAAGGCTCAGGGAGGGAGAATTTTATGAGGCTGCAAAGGGAAGGCACAAGGTAGAGTACTTGGCTGTCTTTGATTGGTTCTTAGAATACGCATCACAGCGACCAGTCATTTCTAGGAGACAGAAGTAACTGGAACTACACATGCCTGTAATCCGGGGAACTACAACAGGAACTGTCACCTAAGCAACAGGAGTGTACTCGCTGGGGGGAGCATTTTCTGCCACAGTTATAACCTGAACTTGTGAGACTTAGCACACTTGAGGCCAGCACGAGCCCCTCCCAAGTGGGGCTCATAGCACTTCACTGCTGCCCGTGAGGCTGTGCTTCTTAGAGGTTCCCACCTCAGCAACACTGTGGGGACCAAGGTCCCAGCACCTCAAGGTTTGAGAGACACAGTGAGTCCAAACCATGCCTGGCTTATTTGAATGTGCTTATGTGTAGTTTCCTAATTAATATCGGGGTTCTCCACTCAGTACTGGAGATGATGTCATTGATCTCTGATGACTTGTGTCGCATGAAAGGAAAGAAGACCTATGACAGGAGGACAGAGGTGGTGGCCACTCTGTTTATTAAGGGCATGCCTCATGAGAACAAAGGCGTTCTTTACCTAATGAGAAACAAAGGCATTCTGTGAGAAAGGAGCTCAGAAGATAGTTCAAGCGAGGTTATGTTCCACTTGAGCTGATAGCGCTGGGGACAGCTGAGCTGATAGGCTAGAGTACAGGGCTAAGGAATGCTGGGAACAGCACAGAAAGTTTGCTTACAGCCTGGACTACAAGGCCCTGACCACCCCCGCTCCAAGTCATACCATGCTCCGTCTCTACAGTCCCCTGCTGACCTGTCTGGATGGCCAGATCTACAGTCCAGGTGCAAAGTGCTTCATGTGTACATCTTTAGTGACTCACATATTTTTGCAAAGAAAACAATTTTAATGAAATTCAGTTTAGCCATTCTCTTTTTTACATTCACACCTGTAATACAGTATTGCAACAGGTATCACCAAACCCAAAGTTGTGTGTTTCAACTATGGTTTTGAGGAATTCCATAGTTCTGATTACTTGTGTGATTCATTTTGAGATAATTATCATGAATGATAAAACATCTGTCCAAACTCAGTTTTTTCATATGGATGCCCACCTTGTTAATCATAATTTTTGTTGATTGTATTGCCCTTTATCCTTTGCCAAAGGTCAGTTGGCCCCATCTCTGTGTGCATTTCTGAGACCCCTGTTCTATTCAGTTGAGCTCTTTGCCACTGCTATTGTTCTTCATAACTATAGGTTTGTATTATGGCCTGAGATTGTTTTTATCCCCAGTTCTCTACCTATCATCTACTTTTTTCTTTAGTACTATATTTGCTATCTTGACTTTTAAATTCTCCTTATAAATATTAAAAACTGCTTTTCTTTTGGTCTTTTTGAGACAGAGTCTCCCTGTGCAGTTCAGGTTGGCCTTGAACACTCACTTTGTAGTCCAGGCTGGTCTTGAACTAGCAAAAATTCTGCTGCCTCAGCCTCCCAAGTCCTGGGATTACAGGCATGCGCCACCATGCCCAGTGATTAAAAACCGTGTTTTGTAGCCACAAGATAATTTGTTGGATTTTGACTGAGACTGCTTATAACCTGTGGGTGGAAGTGGGACAAACTGACAAAATGCCACTATCAACCCTTTCTATTCATGTCTATGGAATAGTGTCTCTATTTATTTAGATCTTTGATCTAACTCATCAGAGGTTACAGTTTTCTTTATAGATTTTTGTGTATATTTTGTTAGTTTTATACACAACCAAAGCAAAAGATCAATATTTTGGTGTGTAATTTTTCCAGGACTGCTAATTTCAACACTATCTTGTTTTTAGTTTCAGTTTTCACTTATTGCAAGTACGGAGGAAGTAATTCACACCTTTTCATTAAATTTGTATCCTACAACCATGATATATATACTCAGGTTTTAGTTTCTGAATTTTTAAACTTTTCCTTCAGACATGGTTACATAGATAAAAAGGCAGTGCTATTTCCTCCACAACAATCCGTATAGGTCTTATTCCTTTGTGCTTGGCTCAGAGAGGACTTCTGGTACAACATAGAGGTGGTGAGAAGGCACATCTTGTCTTGGTCCTGTTCTTGTAGGGGAAGGTATAGTTTCTCACTTTTAGCATTAAAGGTAGTTATGACTTTGTTTTGGTGATTTCCTTTATTAATCTGAGGAAGTTTATCACTATTCACTTTTGGAATTTTATAATGAATGGGAGTTGTTTTTTTTCCAATGATTTTTCTTTGTCGGTTGTTAGGAACACAAGATTTTTCTTCAGCCTTTCAATGTGATGGACCCATTTTACATAATTTAAGTAAATATCACTTTTTCATAGCACATAGATTATTTCATATGTTGTTAGGTTCAGTTTTCTAAGGGTTATAAAGATCATCTATTCCTTTAAGATCATCTATTTCTTACTCTATGTAGAGTTTTTATGTACATGGATTTAATTGCTCTGCTTTTCCTAGTTTCTTCAATGAAAATTTATATAATTGATTATGGGTATTTTCTCCTTTTACCTTTTGCATCCAATTCTCTATTCTTCACTTTCAGCATTTTTGATAATTCAGTTTCATTTTCCTTGTGTCCTTTCTGATGTCATGGTGATATTTATCCACTAATTCCCTACTTTTTCTTTCTTTTTTTTCCTTGGTTTTTCTCCGGTACCAGGAATTGAACTCACAACCTTGCGCTTGACAGGCAGGTGCTGTGCCACTGAGCTATATCCCCAGCCCTAATTCCCTACTTTTAACCTTACATTCTTTCTTCAGGTCTCAGAACAATTGAATGTCCAAGTGGCTCCCCCACCCTTCTCCACATCTAAAGTTTTTTTTCAGGTTAATAGGACTTGCTGGAAGAATTGCTCCCTAATTCCTGGTTGACCCTAGTCTGAGTGCCTGCAAAGGGGTGCATACTTAAGTATGGGTATCATGTAAGCCCCTCTGGGCAGTTAGCAGACTCTTAACCTTGATATTACTGGGGCAGTGTCATATACCGTATTCTGAGGGATAATTAGGCAAATTAGTTCGCGCATTAGTCCTTTATGTGAAAAAACAAGACAAGTGAATATCTATAACTTTACCAGACTGAGTAAAAGCACAGAGAATGAGGTAACTTTGTGGCATGGGGGGACAAATCATGGACACAATTTTGGAGGTAGATTGCTTGTTTTTACTTCCTTATCATTTCTTAGGTCGTGCAGATCATGGTTGGCCTGGTAAACCTCAGTGTGGGAGTAGTCATGAGTCAAGCCAGTCTGCATCCTGTTACAGAGAACTCCTTGCTGTCTTATCGTTCTGTGGGGCCCATGTCAGTGGATGCGTGGTACACAATTTGGGGATCCATCATGGTGAGTAGCGCTCCTCATGCGATTGCAGATGACATCATGAAACTTTTCCTAATTTTGCCATATAGTGCTATTTAACTATCATTTGACTTGCCTTCTCATGCTTACCGTGGAAATAACAATAAAACTCATTGGAAGTTAGGCAAATTAGTTATTTAGTATGTGCCAGTTCTTTGTATTGTAGCACCATGTTGTCCTAGACAGGAACCGGGATGACCTCCCCACTGACAGCTTTGATTCCCTCCTAAGAGGCCCAGGGACAAGTCCTCCCCAGAGTCGGGTAACTCAGTGAGGTAGGCCCTCATAAGGAAGCTGGCAGAGCACCTCTGGGTGTTGACACCTGCCCTTGCTCACTGGTGTCTGATAGACAAATTCCCAAATCAAGCACAGCAGAGGTAATGGTCTTGCCGTTTTGATGTCCACCAGTCACAGTGCTGTCCTGTATGAAGTGTATCCTGCTGAGAAGATCGCAGGAGAATGAAGAAAATAAAGCTTTAACAAGAGAGAGGAGACAGAACTGACACGCAGGCAGTTGGTACAGTGTAGCTGGTCAACTCTCTGCAAGGTTATCGGCAAAGATAGAACTACTACTGGATAAATTTTGTTTCAAAGGATTACTTTAATTTAAATTAAAATAATTTAAGAAAGTTTAGAAACATCTTCTCCCATGATAGTTTTCCTTTAAGTTTAGGGTGGAAATGGAGTACAAAATATGAAATTGCATCTACTGACATGAGGAAAAATGTAGATCTAAATTAAAACTCCATCTTTGGATTGGGGTTTGAATTTGGAGCATGAGATAATTTAGAGTTTAACTAGAGTCCTGGTCTTTAAATTCCTGCTCCTCTTCAGAGTAAAACAGAACGGGAAATGCTGGTCAACCTTTGCAAGTTGCAATGTGCTTTACATACCTAATGTGCAATAATCTAATCCACCCATAGCTTTCTTTTTAAACTCTTACAATGGTCCAGGGACCCTACTATGGGTTTTATATGTGCAGTTCCATTTCAACCAAAAATGAAAATTTTCTGAGAGAGGACCCCTTATCCTCTCTGTATGAAAGAGGAAGTTAGGAGTGGGAGGAGCTACTGACGTGACCTTGGAACCAGGACTCCGAAGATCATTTTTCAGAACTGCATACACCTAATCAGTCTAGTGTTCTGCTTCCATTTGCATTTCCTTTTCAAACCACATTGGAAACCAGCGAAGGTAGTTCCTGACTTCTGAGCATGTTTGGTGGACCATGGGAATGCAGGAGCTGTGCTCTGACACTCTAGTCATCACCAGGCTGTTTCTGGCTTTTCGCACTTCCACCTTTAATTATCTGGTGTATTTTGGTGCAGTACCATCACCCTGTCAGCCGTGTCTCAACCACAGCGTAAAGTGCCTCAGGGACAAATGCTAAGAACCAGTGGTCAGTGTCTCTTATTTTTGGCTTCTTCAGTCTCTAGCATAGCTACATGTCCTGAATGGGAATCTTCCAAAATTATTGCCACAGTAGTCTGCTTTCAAATTTTCCTTTGTTTACTTTAGAATACTGATAAGTTTTACCGTGTAAATCTTCCACATTCTTCACTTTTCTCCCCTCAAATGCTTTGCATATTTTTTGGTGGATAAATGTATTTCTAACTTAATTCCATCTTTTAACACGGAAAACATAATTTGTAATTTATATATATATATACATATATATATATAAATTTTACATAATTTTCTCCCATGTATCTTAATGAATTTGTAATAGCTTACAGTAGTTTTTCGTGATAATCTTGGATGTTTACAATACAAATTATATTCATGGAGAGTCTTCAAAAAACTAGGATTAGACTCCTTCTGGGTATTTTTCCAGAAGAACTGAAAACATCATACCACAGTGATATATGTGCACCCATGTTTAGAGTAGTGAAACTTGTCATAGCTAAATCTTGGAAACAGCCCAAATGCCCATCAACTGAGGAATGGATAAAAAGATGTGATATTTTAATACAATGGAGTATTACTCAGCTATAAAGAAAGATAAACTTGAGTCTTTTATAGGTAAATGGATGTAACTAGAGACCATACTTGTAAGTGAAATAAATCAGACCTGCATGTGTAAAATGATCATATTGTCTTCCTAGTTTAAGAACCTGAAAGAGTAAATAAGGGGCTGGGGGCTTAGCTCAGCAGCACAGCGCCTGCCTGGCAAGCGCAAGGTCTTGAGTTCAATTCCCGGTACTGGAAAAAAACCAAAAAAAACCTCCAAAACAACAAAAAAACCCAAAAAACAGGAGTAAATAAAATCTGAAAGCTATAATATATATTATGAAAGGGAAAAAAACTGCTCAAAAAGGAAGAACAACTGGGATGAGGGAGAGAAGAGAAAGAAGGAAGGGAAAAATGTATATATATATATATGATAGCTAAGATAATTGTAATACTAATTTCTATTGGCTTATTGAAAAGGATAGTTAATGCTTAATATTTTTGGACCAAATTTGCATACTTATATTTAGTAATCTGGACAACTACTTTGAAGACAACAATATGCAGTATAATAATCATTGTTGAATTCATATAATCTTGTTTGAAATTCTGTATCATTTCTATTTTTTTTAGTAGTTTTTATTTTCTTTAAAATAAAAAATATGAATTAAAAAAGTAATTTTAGGGGCTGGGGATTTAGCTCAGTGGCACAGCACCTGCCTGGCAAGCACAAGGTCCTGAGTTTGATTCCTAGTACTGGAAAAAAACAAAACAAAACAAAAAAAGTAATTTTAACTATTAAATTTAATTTTTTAAATATTTTGGTCAATTTAATTAGGATTTTTTATGTAATAGTCTACTTCCTTGTCTTGATTTTAATATTAATGAGGTGTTCCTAGTATTTTTCCAATGAATGTGATAAAGAACATTAGATTGAGACAGATGTTCTATCATGGTAGGGAAAATAAAATTGTTCATTTTTTATCAATCACTTTAGGTCAAGAGTAATTTTTAATTGTATCCAATGTCTTCTCAGTGTTGTAATTAAGAATAGACATTAGCTTGCAATTTTTTCCTTCATTCTTTGAATGTCATGCATTGTAATAGTATTTTAATATTAAACACATTTTAACATTTGTAGTAGTCAGCTTTCCATCACTATAGCAAATACAGGATATAAGCAATGGGTAAAGCAAACAGGGCTCTCTCCCTCACAGTATTGGAGGTTCCAGTCCCTGAGCCTTGGGTTCCTTGCTTGGGTCTGTGGTGAGGAGCTCAGTGTGGCAGAGCACCTGGCCCAGCCACACAACACTACTCCACTCATGGTGAGGAAAGCAGAGAGAGCTAGGGAGCTAGGCCCCCTCAATCCTCCTGAAGGAATCCCCAATTTCCTCTCATGAGGCACTGCCTCTTAAAAGTCCCACTACTTCCTAATAGTTTTGGGCTGAGGATGAATCTTTAACACACGACCTTTTGTGGGTCACTCAAGACCCAAATCACAGCACTACTGGAAAGAAAATGCCACACATTTATGATTTACGTAAGATAGGTTGGTGGGTGCTTTTTATACTTACTTGGTTTCTGGGGGGTGGGAGTGATTGCATTTACATGGGTCATCTATATGCTTTGATGTTTAGAATTTTGTTAAAGAGGGAATGTATTGAGTTGTTTCATTAATTTGGTTATTTTGGATGAAGGCATGATTTTCAAACTTTCTAAAATCAAGTCTGGAAAGTAGAGTCAAGCAGATGAACTCCATAAGGCAGTGTGTCCAATAAAACTGACTCTACCTGTTTCAGCTCAGTGGAGAATTCTTGCTCAATGTTGAGGACAAATGAACTGCTAAATTATCATTGTCTAACAAGGCATGGAAACTTTTTATCCGTTATTTCACTTAGAACTTTTAATAGCTGCCTGAAGTGAGAAAAGTGTTTGGCTCATTTGTTTGAATATCTTATCCATTGTTGTACTGCATTAGCATTATTTCCTTTTAGGATTGTAGGAAACTTTCTCTGTACTCTTTAATAAATTTAGTACCTGGCTATTAGGTATGTTTAGAAAAACTTGTATGTTCTCCCATGGATCCATCTAGTAGAATTCTTCTGTTTTTCTTTGAAAATCAGATAATTATCTGCAAACATTTGTGTTCCTTTTAAGTTATTTATCTGCTTAACAACTCTATTTAATTTAAGGAAATATTACTAAATGTGATGAGTAATAATTGTTTAAAATTTTCATCTGATTTTTTTCCTCTCATTTCTAGTTTATTTGTTCAGGATCTTTCACACTTGCAGCAGGAATAAAGGTCGTAAGACGTTTGGTGAGCAATGTTTTCTTGTATTTTATTTTTTATCAGAAGGTAAAGGGTTTAATAAGACATGCTTTCTGGCAGAATATAACGCAGAGCTCATTTCCATGATTTTAAAAATGCAAGAGTGGTTTATTATGTTGAAGAATCTGTCTTTCAATGATTGTACTCCAATCATTAGATAATGAGATGGTGACTGAAATGGTGCCCCATATTTTAGACAGATAGTGAGTGAGAGGGTCTTCATGCACATACAGAAATTCTAGACAAGAAATGTCAAGCAGAGTCAGTCAATGACATCAAGTAATGAGTAACCTATGTTTATTGACTGATTGATAAAAATATTATTCTAACTTCCTCCAGAAAAGATTTTGAGTTTCCAGATGAGTTCTACTTATAAAGAAACAAATCTAGCGTATCACAGTGAAGAATATGTCTTTTAGGAAACCAATGAAAGCAGAAGCCCAGGTCTCCAGAAATACTTTAGTGTCTAAACATATGGAAGTCACCCTTGCCTAAAACAGTGTAGAACACTATAGCCTAATCAATCAGGCCTTTCTAAACCTGGTCAGTGTCTGTCTTCCTAGCAGCTCCCTCAACTGCAAACACATTAGCACATCCTTTGTGAATATCCACACCAAACACACTTTTCTGAGCAATATTTGACCTTGTAAAAACTTATTTCACCCTGAGAAGACGTCGGACAGAAGGAAATGCACAACTTAAAGACATAATGGACAAAAGCTGTGGAGTCATAAGGGACACAAGTCTTTGGAAAATGATGAGTGATCAGGGCCTGCGGCAGAGCCTGGTAGGAGAGGACGAGATGACCCCAGCAAAAGTGCAGAGCACTTTGTCATCCTTCTAGACTCATCTTGTATCTCTTGTGCTCATAGGCATCGCCTGAAGGAGTTTAGCTGGGGATTAAGATCATATTTTTGTCTGAGAAGAGATTAGACTTGAAATGTCTACTTTAAGAGGCATGTTGGGAGACTAGACAGGATCAAAATCAAAAGGATGAAATGTGTTGGGAAGAAAATGGAGGGCTTCAAATGACGACAGGTATATTTGAACACCTGCTGAATTTTGTACCTGATTTTGTTTCCTTTTTAGGTCCAAGTCTCTGTAGGCTTGAACATCACCAGCGCTGTGTTTGCGATTGTGGGCATAACTATCAGTAGCTTCAGCCTCTTCCTTTCTTCATGCCCGTATTCAGAATGTTCCCTGATGCGCACCGTTTTTCTGGTGAGTGCCGCTTCCTTCCTGGGGGGCTGTGGTACAAGTGAGTGTGGGGAGCCCTGGCTCCGTCCAAGTCACTCATCAACTTTGCAATGCGATTCACTTGGGGAAGCTGGACGTGACTGAGAAGTAGAACAGTGTGTTACTTGGAGTCAGGCCCACTTCTTATCCATAGTTCTTCCTCCTCTAGAAGTTGTGAGCCCAGTGGAGAAGAAAGCTCATAGCAGCAGAGTGCCACCTGTGGAGTAGTAACTGTGTTGGGCACTTGGGCCCCAGTTGCACGTTTAATGGGTAACACTGATCAGTACGCATTGTTTTCTCATCTAAAATGGAAGGCAGTGTCAGTCTCTATATGGCCGCTGGGCTTTGTGTTGGAGCCCAGTGGAGACACAAGTTTCTCTAAAGGTGAAGGAAGACTGTCCTGAGCACTAACTCCGTGTGCCGAGTAGCTTACTCTCCTCCTGCACATCTTGGGATGTTCTTGCGGCATTTTCAGCTGCAATATCCTGCCCTTGGAAAGTTCTCTGTGTCTCATCTGTATCTTAGTATTTTGCACATTTGCCCTCGTTAGAAGGCAGACTCATTTGTTTATTCTCCAGATTATCACACACAAGTGTAGTCATGAAATTTCTTGAAATTTTGGCCGCTGGATCAGTGGGGGTAGAAGAGTTATGGTTGCACACTGGGGGACATGAAAATAGGCAATTAAATCTACTCTATTGAATTTTTTTAGGGTCTGGATGGAATTGTGCTCACTTTAAGTGTGCTGGAATTGTTCATTGCTGTAGTCCTCTCTCACTTTGGATGCCGAATAACCTGCTGTGAAGTAAGCACTAGTCATCCTTTGAATGCATATCTAGTGGTTTTCTGTTTCTACGTAATTAATTATGCAAAACAAATGCTTGCAGTCTCTCACTTTCCATGGCTCATGGGCACAGCTGTGCTGCTTCCCCTGTTCAGGGTCACACAGCTGAACACATGCAGCTGGCAGGGCTACGGCCCTGTCTGAAGCTCCTGGTTCTCCTCCATGCTGTGTGGTAGAAACCATCCCCTCTCAGGTGGGGAACTCATGACCAAGTACGTCCTCTTGGGGGACAGCAGGACAGCAAACATCTCAAGTTCTTTCAGGCACTTTCATAGATGTCACATGATTGTGTCAGATTCACCAAGAATGATGTCTTTTTTATACACTCAAAGCCAGAAAGCTACCCCCAGGAAAGACACTCCATCACATCCACCAGTCCATCTACACTCAAAAAGAGACAGTCACAAGAATATGGGGATTAGCATCAGGAGATTTCTGCCTATCTGAATGGCTGAAGGAAATTTGTTTCCCCATCTTCAGCACTGCAAAGTTCATCCCTTCTGAGTTCAGACCAGTGGACACAGGGAGGTCCCCAGACAGTGCCAAGTGTTACTCTTTTTGGTTTTTTGGTTTTTTTTTGGTTTTTTTCTCCGGTACCGGGAACCGAACTCACGACCTTGCGCCTGCCAGGCAGGCGCTTTTGCCGCTGAGCTAAATCCCCAGCCCAAGTGTTACTCTTTTACCCTATACTGCCAGCCTTGCCTGGGCTCCCAAAGAAATGCCAGCGATTAGACTTCCTGTCAGCTTGTACACCTGCCCATGGTCTTACTAGAGGTCTGCAAAAAAGATCCTCTTGGCTAAAGGGCAGGAAGGTGGAGAGAGAGAGAGCGCGCGCGCGCGCGAGAGAGAGAGAGACAGACACACAGACAGATACACAGAGACAGCCAGACACACAGAGACAGAGAGATGACAGAAAGAGGAAGAGCAAGAGAGAGAGAGAGAGAGAGAGAGAGAGAGAGAGACAGACAGACAGACAGACAGAGAGACACACAGACACACAGACAGACACATAGAGAGAGCCGGACACACAGAGACAGAGAGGTGACAGAAAGAGAAAGAGCGAGAGAGCGAGAGAGAGAGGGAGGGAGAGAGAGAGAAATGGAAAGAGACCAAGAAAAAGGCTGTAGGAAGAATATTGCTAGGGACCCTCCAAGTATGGCTAGTTCCAGAATGAGGTGTCATGGCTTCATTATCTGAGGGCCTAGGGGACAGAGAAAACTCACACACAGTTAAATATAAAAATGAGATCATGGTGCAATGCAGTTGTTTGGTGTTCATTTAAGCACTTGGTATCTCTCTGCCTGCTTTTGGGGACTCCAAGGAAGCACCGCCTATCACAGACCTACAAGGTCTCCTCACGGAAGAACAGAGAGATGCACCAGATCTCTTTATTCTAAAAGTGAATTTTGCCGTACCAGACTCAATAACTGTGAGTCTGTCAGAAACTACTGGAATTTGAAATTTCATTTAGGGAGGACTTTTCTTTTAATTGGGTGCGTATTTGGGCTTGGAGGCACAAACCTTCATAATTTCCACAGCTTAACATTTGTGTCTTGGTCCTGTCTGCTCCACAGCAGTGCTAGAGCCGGGTGACGCCCACTGTGCTCTGTGAGCCCACAGAGTGGTGTCCTTGGTGTGCTCAATGCTGGAGTCTTCATGAGGTTCGGGGTCCATCGCTACCCCCACCTACGCCATCTCACTAAGTTTGTGGAAGAATTTTCCTTAGTTTCATGATAATTCCTGCCATGCTGGGTCAGAGTGGTTTTTGTTGTGCTGTAATCATGACCAGAAAACCATGAGAATGTTGTCACCAGCACGAGCAACCTGGTGCAGAAGAAAAGCTCTGCAATTTTCATAACACCTTGGTTAGACATTTACAAGAAAAATTAATCTACTATAAAGCAAGGCCAGTTTATAGTATTCCACCATGGTATCTCAGACCAACATCTGTCACTAACGTGTGTCCTAGTCAGCCAGATCTAAGGAATGGTTGAGAAATCTGGCAGATTGGTGCTGGGATTGAGTTCAGAGAAGAAGGAGCAATGGTGATATTAAGTAGGAGAGGGACACCCTGGGATTATCTGGCCACTCACCTATGGCACTGTGATTGACTTCACAGGTTATGTTAGTTGTATCATCAGATCCTCACACAACGCAAACAGCACCTTTCGCACAACGGGAGGAGGTGTGATGGCACCAAGAACTCCTGAAAAAGTGATGGGAAAAATCTACCCTGAGTTCAGTGTGGGAACCCCACCTGGGAAACGAACAGGATCTGACTGTGATTTATTTTAGTTGTTTGTGTATAAATTCAGAGTCATATTCTCAGTATAACCAGGAAGGTTGCAAATCTTTCAACTCACTAACAGAATGACAGATATTAAATAAATAAATCATGGATTTAATTGGTCAATAGCACTTGAGTGTTTTTCATTCATTCTCAGGCTTTTATATAAGGGGAAATTGGCACAGAATCTTTGAAAAGAAATGAGTGAAATAATATTCCTGAAAGGAGCCTTCCCTCAGACGACATGTCTACTTCCCTGGGTGAAGTCTTCTGTTTGACCTCTTTTCTTTTTCCCATCTTTTGGGACAGAATATCTTTTCCCTCTGAAATTTAGATGTATAAATTCCCCTCTCCTCCTTTCTCTTTCCCATAAATCTACAATGGATAACCCAGGCAGTCCTTGTATGTGTGTGAGCCACCGAGGGTAAGTACGTGTGGGTCAGAGTGAACTCATATACTTTTCCTGCCTGTGTCTTTCTCTTTTGCTCTATCTATCTCACTTTCTCTCTTTCCTCTGTTATTTTCTGAAGACCAGGATTATGTCTTACTCACATTCATATCCAATGTATTATGTGAGATTTTAAAATGTATAGTTTCTAAATATTCATTAAATATACATATATGTTTTTATCAAAGAACAAATCAAAATTAAATACATCAAGAAAATAGTACATTCAGATGATACCTACTTCTCATTCTCAGTAAAAAGAATGAATATTGGTGTCAGAAACTATAGAAATTTGATAAAGAATGCAGACTTTCTAATCAATCCACCCTGCGTTTTCACCTAGAAAACCTCATCTTTCTCATTTTCTCCTTGTAGAACCATAGACACACTATAAAATTCTTTACTGCACATTTCCCAACAGAATAAAGGGTAATATAACATCTGATTCAAAGACTACTTGTGATAATTTGATATAATATACCATAAGTACAACAACTACTCATACTGTCTTATATTGTGCCTCAAACTTTTTAAACATACACATGAATATGTAGACACATACAGGTCTTATGTAGCCTAATTTATCATGTTATCCAACGCATCATAAAGTGTCCATATTGAGACAGATACTACAGTATTTTAAGCACACTACACAGTACTGCTGTGTAAGAAAAACAACGTCTTTCCACTATTGAAGGTTATAATTTTATGGGGCCGGATGTAAATTTACAAATAAACCATCAAACTGTTTTCATATATTGTTATAAGCCAAGAAAATGTTTGTGCCTGTTTATTAAATATACATGCTGACATTTAACCTCCCGTGCAGTCTGCTGCAGTGAGGCTGTCAGGAGTGGATTACACTCTGAGCTCCTCCTCATTAATGGGATCAGGGCCCTCATCTCTCAGGACTTTGCCCCTACTGTCTCTCCTCCTCCTGTCATGTGAGGACTGTGGTGATTTGTAAGTGTAGAGAATTCTGGGTTATTTTAATGTCCTAAAATTTCTGTGAAGGAGACACATGGATTACATCCTTCTTTGCCACAGAGATCCCTCCCTTCCCTCTAGCACTGATTTCTGTCTGACATGCAGCAGAAAGTGCCCCACAAGAATTCAGAGTGGAATTAGGGCTGTGCCAGCCTGCATTGCTCAGGTGTTTGAGACTGATTCTGTCGAGGGTTCAGGACATCCTCTGGACCACTGGCCACAGTGATTGTTGATTTATTTCCTATGCAAGGGCTTTTTAAGGGTTCCCTGTGTATCACGTACACCTCCTCTGGGAATAAAACATTGAATAAAATAAAATAAAGTGTGCAGTCACCTTTCTTTGACATGTATCTGGGAAACTGACAAACAGTACTTTAAACAAGTATGTTTTTGTTATATTAGAGTCCAAAGAAAGCTACAGAAAGACTTTGGACGTTGAAAAGGATCGGAAGTGCTGCAACTTGGCTCAGGTATGGCTTCACACAGAATGGTCAGGACGGCCTTCCTGAACGAGCCTCCTTTTTATTAGTTGAGTGGTGCAGAGACTCCAGGAGTGGGAGACAGTGCAGGGAGCCGCAGGGCTGAGCCTGGGGACTCAGAGAGTTGAGGGAGACAGGTGGGGATGGGATGGTTGCAGGTGCTCACTCCTGGTAATCATTCACCAGGTGTGTGTGTGTGTGTGTGTGTGTGTGTGTGTGTGTGTGTGTCCGGCATGCGAGGGGATTTGCATGAGCTAAGATGACCAGCGGGTGGCGCACAGAAAGCCAGCTCTGCAGAATGACACAGGAGGAGCACCGTCTCTGGTCCTGCGCTTTGCTCCCTGCAGGGTTCGGAGACACCCTGAGGCCTTACCGCGGCACTGGTCACCTCGGCCTCTCGGCCTCCCTAGCCCCGTGCTGCGTCCGCAGGTATGACCTCGTGTGAAAACATTCGTTGTTTTCCAGTGTGATTATTCAGCTACTTTGTTTTCCAGTGTGATTATTCAGCCTTAAAAATGTGACTAATGCTTTGCCGTGACCTATGTATTAACCAGTGCCTGAAATTATTAGATTCCATGACTGGTACGTAGCCGAATCACACTGTGTCTTAATTACACTTCTCTGAATATGAAAGCTCATTATTTTTCTCAACTTTCCTTGTTATTTGCATGTCCTCTTGTGGAAAGTTCCTGTTAGTAGCTTTTGCCCTTTTGTGTGTTATTCAAAAAAGAATTTGTTGGTGTTGCTAAAGGTGCCAAATGTTAATACTAGCGTGGTGATATTTTATATACTACAATTATACTCTAGAAAGTGATTTCTTTATATTTCCCTCCTGTTAGGGTTTTATTAAAATATATTTTACATAGACTGTTTTAGAATGCCACTTTAATGCAACTTTGTGTCTTACTTAAAACCTGAATATAAGAATTGCAGTATAATGCCTCATGAAATCTGCCATGCTTGACTTTCTATTTTTAGTAACATATAAGGAACATATAAATACTGCATATATTTATGGAGGACAAAAAGACATTTTGAAATACATAGACACTGTGAAATTTTTATCACCATTCCGCTCATTCACAGCCTTCACTTGTTGCTTCACAGTTTGTTATCTTTGCATTTCTTTTGTGGAAAAACCAGATAAGCTCTGCATTACGTCTCATCTGTGCCTGAGGCAGCGTTGTTCTCGATGCCAAGCTGAAAGCTGTGTGTCATGCTTACTCATCTTCTGCTGGGAGGTTGGTGATCCAGTTCTCCCCCTTTTTCTTTTTCTCCAGCCTGTGTAGTCAGCTTTCTTTGTCTATTTTCATGTGTTGGCATTTTTTACAAAGCTCTGCTTTTAGTTAGCATCATGCAGTATTTATCTTTCTGTGTCTGGTATAGTTCACTCAATATCCTCAAGTTTCACACATGTTTCAAGAGAGAAAAATGCCTCCTTTTCAGTGACACATAGTGTATATGTCTATATATTCTCTGTAAATGAGTCATTCACGGGGGACTGTCCAGTGAGCGCCATAGGTGAGTTGTGGGTTCCGTCTCACTTTCCGTTGTACACTGAACCTACTTGGTTGGTCCAGCACTACTTGTGAAGAATGATGTATGTGTGCCCCCATCTACCTCTGTGTCCCCTGTCACCTGTTAACATGAGACAAACCAATGGGATTCAGGCAGCATGGCTGAGGATGGCTTTCTACAGGGCTCTGTGAGAGGATGGGCAGTTACCCCAGCACAGTCAGGGCTTGGCACAGGACTCACAGCAGCGGGACATCTCCACCACGGGTCAGAGTGGGGCGGGTGTCATGACAGAGGTGCAGTAGTGCTGGGGTCCTGACAGCACCTACAGCTTTTACCAGGGAGCCACCTTGCTCCGAGGCTGCCCTGGAGGGAGCCACGGGCTACAGCCTCTGGGAGTTGAAGCTGGTTGCAGTTAGCTTCACAGCAAAAATTCACAAAGAAATGTTTCAAATGCTAACTAGGTCACAGGCTGCTCTGGATTGCTGACCGGAGAGTAATATTTATCGTGCATTTTTGGTGGATTAAGCATGACTGTCCACACTGATAATGCTCTTCTGCTCTGACAGAAACTCTGCTCTAACCTGACCTGGGCACCACACCCACTGCTCTTCCAGTCCATTTTCAGCTCCTCTTGCTGCTTCTTCTTAATCTTCCCAATTTCTACATATTGCAGTTAACCTCTCTAACCCAATTCCCTCCTTCATTCACAGTTCTTTTGTTCATGTACTCTTGTGACACCATCTACCTCCTAAATTGTTGTGTTTGAGATTAAAAAACTGAATGTTTAGATCACAATTCTCACCTGAACTTTGAACCGGCAAACTGTTGTCAGATTCATTCATTTATTTAGTTTTGTCCTGCAAATTTATTACAATTTATAAACCATTTCTTACAAAAAAACCCCCTGTGTTTCACACATTGCTCTCTGAACAGATGCCAGAGACACATGGACTGCTGCTACTCACTTTCCTGTCCTATCCCCAAAATGTTTAATAAACAGAAAATAAAATGTTTACAGTGATTACAAAGAGGTATTTGCATTTTTTTTTGGTACAAAGTGTTGATATATGGGTCTTCTAATTGAGCTGTACCTCCAGGAATTTTTATTTTTTTGTATTGAGACAGAGTTGTGCTAAGTGACTAATGTCCAAGCTAGGTTCACAGTGGCAATCCTCCTGCTTCACCCTCCCAGGGTGCTGTGATTACATGTATGTGTCACCATGCATAACTGAAACTTTCTGTTTTACTAGGAATTATAGACATTTACTAATACATTCAGTTAAAATGTTAAGCCTGGCAGGTCCAAAAGGAACTCCTCACGCTCACACAGCTCCCTCCCACACAGGTCACAAGTGATTACCTATCTGTGGGGTTGGCTTCCTGTAACAAAACCAAAGCTTTGATTTTTATCCTCAGGACAGTTATTGTGAACATGGGACAGCCACTTGCAGATGATTTATGTTCGTCTTATACACCAGAACAGAATACTGAATACATCAACTGGTATGTTCCCTTCCCGAGTTATTCCCTGGGAAGACATAAGCTGGATCTCAAGTCATAGGTTCTCTGCCAGGCCCATTCCACAGGGTGACAGAACCTTTCCTGTCACTGATGTTGCAAAGCACATTCACTCAACAATTAAAGCTGAGCAACGAGAACCTGCCTTCATACCATGGAACCTTCTAACCCTTGTTCTGCACCAGTCCCTGTTTCTTGTGCTGACCATCCATGTACAGAGGACAGTAATTGGGCTGTGCACGGAATTGTCAGCAGCAGTCCTCAAATGTCTGAAAAGTCATGCAGGGCTTTACACTAAACAACTATAGGCTGAAGCTGGCCTTGTGGCCATGTCATCTCCAAGGTTCACCTGCCTGCTTAGGATGTACCAGGTCTTCTGTTTCCTTTCTTAAAGTCACTGTGATGGTTAAGTTTAGTTGTCAAGTTAAGTGGCTTGAGAGCTTCCTAGGGGCTTAGTAAAGCACATTTCTGGTGCTGTCTATGAGGGTTGTGGAGGTGTGACCTTGGGGACTATATGTAGACCCTGACCCTTTCTCCCTGGCACAGCTGCCTGGCTTCCCCTCTTGGCCACCATGAACTATGCGTCTTTGCTCCACCTGCCCTTCTGCCATGGTGCTTCTACCTTGGAGCAGCCAACGGTGGACCGAATCCCCTGAAATAGTGAGCCTAGTAAACCTGGCCTGTACTCTGTGCAAATTGGGTACTGGGTTCCAGCAGTGGGAAAAATAAGTAATGCAGTCACTGTAGGAAACTCACAACAGAAGGTGGATGTCACAATGCGCTGTTTAGTTTGAGAACCAGAAATAATTAAATCATATTTGGATTTGCTTATGTGAAACCATTTGATCTATATTCATTCAAATGATTATATTCTAACTACAGAAGACTCTGAAAAGTATCCCATGACTGGAAAAAGTTACCTTTGTTTTCTCCATTTATAAGAATTCTTGGAATAACTTATCAAAATATAATTGAATTTAAAGGTCAAAGTCATAACTAACAGCTTTGTAAAACTTATTGCTCATAATTGGCATTATGTTCTTGTGCATTCATTACGTATTTCAATAAAAATTGAAAAATTTTATATTTGGTACTTCATATACTTGATAAGCTCAATTGTAATTACTGCATATTCATTATTCATAGTGCCCTGATTTTTTAGATTATGTAATGTAACTCCACTGAATCTAGATATGCAGTCAGTGATGATACATTTATATCTAAACCTTACAATCGTTCATAATCTTTCAAATGCTATTTTCTACAAACATTTCTGCATTTTCTACAAATAGAAATCCAGTTGCTTCAACTAATCTGTCTTGCTTCTTTCACAATTAGTATTTATTTATTTATTTAGATGTGAAGTAGGAGAGGCAAATTAACACATAATTATAGTAATAGGAGTACATGTCATTGTTGTGCTCTTAATTAAAAGAAGCACTTTCATTTATTTTTACCCTCAATTTGGGATGAACCTACCAGGAGCTTCTCACTACATCTTCAATTCTTGTTATTTTTTACATCAAGATCTAGCTGCTAAGTTGCCCCAAATAGGCAGAGCAAAGGATCCTACTGGTTCAGTCTTCTAAGTATCTGGAAAAGCATTTAATATTTTACAACAAGTGTACAGCTGGTTATGGATTTGAAATATACTGTCATTGTTGTTGGAACATTCCATTTATTTTTATTTTTAAGGGTTTCATTTGAAAGTTATCTACACTAGGTTTTTATCAAACCTTTGATACATGCATGTGTTGATATTAAGAATGTATTTAATTAAATCTGCTTCTATTATAGGTCGTATTGACCAATATTTGTTTTTAACGATATGTGATTGTTTCAAATGAGTCCATCGTGGCTTTGATGTATTTTAACTTTTGTTATACTGCCTCCTTTTTCATATGTTATATTTTTAAACCCTCTTTATCCACACTTATGAACAACAGAGACCTATAAATTGCAATTTTCATATCACTAACAATCGTTTCCTATTGACTTTGTCGCAAATTCCCGCAAACACAGTGACAGGAAGTAATGGAATTTCCTTTGAGTTCTGTGCTTTATGGTCCTGTTCTGGGCTCACTGTGCCACAACCAAGGTGTCCAAGGGACCACATTTTTCTGGAGCCCCTAAGGAGGATCCGCTCCATGTCTTCTCCAGTGTCTTTGCTCCTGGCCCCTTCACTGAGGCAGAGGATGCTTACCGCCCTCTCGTGCTGTGTGTCTCCGACCAGTCTTCCTCATATTCCGTGTTCTCTGTTTGTCTCTGTCTCTCTCACATGCACACACATTCACAGCAGGCAAATTATCTCTACTTTAAATGATTATTTTGTTTATGCAAAGACAACAAAAAGTAGAAAACATAGATATTATATATTGGCTGACCTTGACTGAGAATTTATTTTTAGTGGTAATGTGTGCTGGAAAACCAGTCAGAGGTCTAAACTCAAGGACAGCAAAGACACCTGGGTGGTGCAGGGACTAATATGCATTTCTTCCAAATGCATTTCTTCCCTTCTCAGAAAGATGCTTTGTGACAGCAACAGTTACACAGCCCAATTCAAGTAACAACTTATATCCTATTTTTTATATCTGGGGACTTAAAAATGGCAGGATGCTTTCTGATTCACTAAAATTTTGAGGGGCTAGGATGGTGGAGAATCAACAAATAATCAGCATAGGGGCCAGGGATATAGCTCAGCAGCACAAGCACCTGCCTGGCAAGTGCAAGGTCCTGAGTTTGATTCCCGGTACCAAAAACAAAACAAAACAAAACAAAAAACCCCAAATAATCAGCATCAGTGAATAAGCAGAAGTGTTCCTCATACTTTATTATTCCAGGATTTCTAGTATATAAACCCTGGGACACTCAGACATATTTTATCATAAATTCCCTGTGTAGTGCTGGATAGAGCAAAAATCAGCAGGAAAGTAGTAGGGCAAATTGACAGGAAAGTTGAATCTCCAGCTTCTACTGAAACACCAGCTCATCATAGGTGTGCTCAGGAGATGCTGTGGAGGGTCTATGGTCACTACTTGGTAAGTAAACGACCACCCGTGAAGAAGCAGGACAGCAGATTCTTACTGTCAGAGGATTAGGAGAAAGAGCCCCAGGCCTGGCACTTCCTCAGTGCTGTCACTGGCCACGTTCTTTCATCACCGTGGTGCCAGGCAGGTCAGTTCCCATCCTCGCCCTAACACTGTTCTCCTCAGGAGTCCCCACTGTGCCAGGAGGATTCCAGGGACCAGGAACACAGAGCTCACTCCAGGGACTGGGGCAGTTCTGGACCATTTCCATCTGTTCTACTTCTTCACAGTAAGGAGATTCATGTATCTCAGAGAGTTTTCTTATTTTTCTCTGCCTAATTTAGTCCAGGAGAGGAGAGGACACACACACAGGGAGAGAAAGAGGGCGGAGAGCAGCCCTGTGATGCCCTCGGCACTTGCCTTGCTGACAGCGCAGGCCACCTTGCACCCAAACACAGAGAGAGACAAAGCAGTGCAGGCTTCCAGCAGAAGGAGGGGAAATGTGCCAACTGAAAACCCCACAGAAAACCAAAATGATGCACAAATGTCATCAGAAGGGAGGCAGTGCTCCTGCTCTGCGAGTACACAAGGCAGGTGGTGAGGGGAAAGGTCAGGGAATGGGGACTTGTGCTCAATTTTGCACGTAGCACGTTCTCATTGTGAGTCTAACACTGTCCTCTTTGCACGACCAGTGAGTGTTTTGCAGATTAAGACTCACCACTGAACTACCAAAAGATAGGAACATTTTACCCTCCTACTCATGTTCTCCAAGCTCTAAGCGAGGATGAGGATGGGCCCACCGAAGATAGCGCACATCCCTGTAGATTTTCACTCTCCCTCATCTCTGAGTCTCCCGGTGTCTCTAACACGGCAAGCCCGGCCCTGCCCTGCAGGTCTCCCTCACTCAGCACAGCTCACTCAGCACCAGGAGGAACACTCCCTCCAGCCAGCCCCGCTGCGTGCGCGGGTCCCTGCACACCATGGAGTTCCTGCACCTGCCGGTTTGCCTGTTCCCCTTCCACAAGACGTTAGATTCACCAAATGAGTGCTGCTGGGAGAACTTTACTTTTTGCAGCTGTTTCTACTAAATAACCTCACAGTGGGGCACTCAGGGTAGAAGAGGATTTGGAAACTTAACTCTCTTCTCAGTGTCCCTGTAAGGTCCTAAGCGCCCTGACGTGTAATTTCTGGAGACTGCTCAGTAACCCTAGGCCAACGGCTCCTAATGAAGTTCCTGGTCTGAATTCATAATGACCACCACGGATGGCAAATCGATTTGCAAGCTTCTATCACTGGAAGAAGAAATACTTACTCTAGCAAGAATAATGCATCCGGAGTACTGATAAGCACATGGCATAGAGGTATATGGATCCCATAGCATGAGGTCAAAAAGTTGTACACAGACTCCAACCCCTGCTACAGTAGAACTGAGGGTATTCATTGCCAGGCTTCCAACGATCTGAAAAGCAGGTGAGAGAAAGAATATAAAAAGTCTGTAATCTCACTCTCTTCCTGTGTGCGAATGGTCAGAAAATGGCGTTCACCTCAGCCGAGCTGAGCCTGGATTTTCCAAGGGGAGCTTCCCTGCTCTGAAGGTGAAAGAGGACCCAGAGCTGCTAGAAGACAGGTTTGACTCCCCCAGACTAATGTGGGAGCACATTTCACATGCAGTATCACAGAGCGCTCAGAGAGACGGGTGTTCTTTCTTAAGTGGTGGAATGACTCCACAATCTTTCCACGAGTGGCCAGTGGGGTCCATGTCCCCTAGCCCAGTGACTGGACAAGCCCCCTTTCACTACAGTCCTCAGACCATCTGCACTGAGACACTTAGGAGGCCCTTGGTGGTTTTCGTTCCAGCAGCAATGGACAGCACTCCAGAGATGAAGAACTGATCAAAGAGAGAAGCCATCAGAGCCGGCCTTTGCCTCTGGTCCGTACACAGTTCCCAAGGTCCCTCCACTCTCCCACCAATATCATCCACCAAATAGTCGGTCCACACTCAGGATCCGGAGAGAACTGCACGGGATTCCCAGGGAGAGGGTGCAGGTGTCTGCAGACAGCTGAGATTGGAGGCAGATGAACCATCACTGATACTCACAGGGAAAGGTGCCCACAGGTGGTAGCGAATTCCAGTCAGAGGGGGAAGCCTCACTTCAGTGGAAATAAAAGGGGCCACTGTCACCCCGAGGAACAGCATTGTCAATCCATTGAGAATCTGGGCCACCTGGAAGGTAAGAGCTTCCTTTGAGGAGATGCAGCTTCTAAGAGGAAAGAAATTTCCCAACTCCTTAACCCATTTATTTTAGCACACCTTCAAAACTCCAAACAGGGGACAACTCCAAGGATAAGTCCACACATCAAGACTTTTCCTAATCAAAATTGTTCTTAATCTAAAACACAACTCTTGCTAGTTTTAAAAAGTATGTGATCTTATATGCTCTACTTAAATAAAGACGATGAGGTTTTCTTTGATTATTGATAGCTCCATTCCACTGTCCATTTACTGAGGTCCTAAGTTTAATTTAGGACAAGACAGGACAGATTGGTGATCTGCAGACCCCAGTTTTCTGGTCATACCAGTCCCATGAGGGGACTGCAGGCCGCAGGCCTGTGCTGGCGTCTTAGGCCCACTCATGCCGAGGGCCTGGTGCTGCCCCTTCATGAAGGGCAGCGGAGTCTTCTGCAGCTGGTCTGGGTGCAGGACGTTCTCACTCTCTGGAGAGTTGATGGCCAGTCCCCGGGCTGCGTCTGCCCCTGGCGTCCAGCCATTGCTGGGAGATCAGGAAAGAGCCCTGCTCTGTGTAGATCCGTTTTCAAAGGTCTCCCACACTCAGTGCCATCACCTGAACACAGGGAGTTGTGGGCTCTGGGGCTGGGTCAATTTAACTTCTCCTTGTTTGCGTAGCGCAGGCTGGGTTTTTCCTTTATGCTCATTCCCACATCTCCCACGGTGTCGCTGCAAATGAAACTGAGATGGTTTCACCTCGTCTCATCAGTGTGCACACAGCGTTACTGATCCTGAAGCAGACAGTCTCCTGCGTAAGACTGGGCGCTTTCCCCTTAGGCTCCAGATGAACAGAAGACTCACATGCAGCAAGGTGACAGGCAAGGTGATTTCCATTCCTCGGTTTCCTCCAGCTCATTTGCCCTGGTCCCCTCCCCACAGACCAGGCCTCTGCATCCCCTGTCTGGTCACATTTGCGGAGACAAAGCAAGGGCTGAGGGGCAGATGGTTCTTCCTACCTTTGCGTCTTCCCAGAGAGCACACAGCAGTTGTCTTCCTCTTTGTTCCACGGATGCTGATTCCCAGTCTTCTATGTGAATGACCTTCTTGGATGTGAGTTGTATGACACACATTCACATGACACACACACTGCTAGAGGCCTGTGTCATGCCCTTGTTTCCTGCTATTTATCTCACTCAACTCACCAGGGGAGTGTCAGGAAGGCTTAAGCCTCATGCTGTGTCTCTAGCACGCTAATCTCTCTCCCTTATCCTGAGCTGTGGACGTGGATTCAGCCTAGCTGTCCACCCACAGGAGCTGTGTACAGTTATGTGGCCATACAGGAGAAATATTTCACTAGGCAGAAATCAGTTATTTCTTTAGTTAGGACTTGGAACTCTTTAGTGCCAAAGGAAGTGAATGGGCCCCTGAATGAGAAGGGGATGTCCTGGGCTGTGACCATCACCACTGAGACCATGTGAAGAGCAGAGATAAAGGATGATCTGCATCAGCATCGTGTACATTGTTAGCCCATCACACAACCCCATCTGTTTTGGAGGAAGATCTGGTCAGAGACAGCGCTTGTAAAGCAGACATCCATAGAGGAGCATCGTGCGTATGGGTACTTGTTAAGAAGAGTGACATTTTGCCCAGAAAGACATGGTGCTTATGCTTTGGATGTGAGTTGATGATGAGAAACTAGACAGTAAAATATTTTGAAACAGTATTTTTTTTATGTGTGTGTGTGTATATTAGCATGCTGGAGATTCAGAGCTGTTAAGAGGAAGCAAACTCTGAGAGTAAGAACAGTTCTCTCAAGCTAATTATAAGGAGAAGGCATGGACAACAAAAAGACACATTTAGAGCTCCGTATAGACATTTTTAGGGGAGGAAAACATGAGGTTGTGCAGAATGGAAGACGATAATCTTATTTTAATGTACTTTCTGAATGAGTTTGACTCTATCCTCATCCATCCATGAGGAAAATTGCTATCATGAACTCTAGCATTGAAACAGGGTTGAAGCACCAGGGCAGCTTCAAGTTTCCTACAAATTCACTCCCAGAAAGAATCATTCCTGACAAAGTAGTAAGAAATACAAAAAACAAAAACAAAAACAAAAATAGAGCTTGAGATGTGGCCCAGTGTGAAGTCCATGGATTCAACCTCCCAGTAGTGGGAAAAAAAAACCCAACACATTTAAGTTGATAAAATATATACTGAGTTTTTGAAAAGAAAATTGAAAACTCTTAGAGTAAGAGAGAACACTTAAATAAAATGATAAATGAAATTGGAAGCATGATGCCTCAAGTTAGAAGAATCATGAAGGATTTTTCTGAACATGTGTAAGTTGATAACAACTGGCTAATCAAGAGGATATGGACAAATTCCTAGCAATATATCCCCGACAAAGAATAAATCTCCTGTGGGTAGATAGAACTAGGACTCCTCAGATGAAGAGTTTGAAGCAGGAATTAGACAGCTCCCAACAGAGTGAAGTCCAAGACCAAACGGCATTACACTTGAATTCTATTAAACACTCAGACAGCAACTAATTTTGATTCTTTCTTAAACACTCTCATAAATTACAAGCAGGAAGAATCCTATAAACACATTTTGTGAGGACAATCTTGCACTTAAAGATTCCAGAAGAAAAACAGAATTTCAAGATGGTATCTCTAATGAAAACATAAAATAGAAACTGTCAATCAAGTAGAGGAAAACCAATTTCATTATAGGTCATGAGCAAATTGGGTTTGTCTCATATATAAAGATGGTTATTATAAAAAAGAGAAAACAAATATTGGTGAGAATGTGCATTATGGGAAATTCTCTACCTTGTTAGTGGGAATGTAGATTGGTGCAATCATTGGGCCAAACTCTATAGAGGACACTACATATACTAGAAATGAAGTATTACATGATATAACAACCCTTTCCTGAGGTACATGCCTTTGAAAAGCGAATTCATCATTCCATTCAGGTACTTTCACTCCCATGTTCACTGCAGTGCTTCTCACAATAGCCTAGATCTCAGAACAAAGTTCTATCAGAAGATGAATGGATAAATTGTTTGAGATGTATACACACACATACATATGCATGTACATATATCATATTATGATATATTTCATTGTATAGTACAATAATGCATACAAAGTAATAATCATTCACAGTATACACTGAGATATTATTCAGCTTTAATAGAGAAGCAAATCTTGCCATTTTTGACAACATGGATGAAACTATAGAATGTTATGCTGAGTGAAATAAAATACAGGAAGAAAAATAGTGCATGACCCACATAATTCACATTTATATGGAATAAAACAAATATAACCCATGAACAGATGGAAACAGAGAGTAGTATGCTGATTGCAGAGGTGGGTCAGAGGGAAGGAGAGATACGGGCTGAAGGATAGACAGTGACACTGATGTAGAACAGAGGGTGTAGACATGCATTGTAGCACAGATGAGAACTGTAGCTAATAATGTAGAACACTATGCTACAAATTTGCTATGAGATTAAATTTCAGGGACTCTTGCCACAGAAAAGAGAGAATAGGGCAGAATGCAAATAAAAAAGAAAAAATGAAGTGAAAAGTAACTATATAAGATGATGAATATCTTAATGCCCTGAAAGCTATTCATCAGCTTGTAGTATATACATATTCTCAAAATAATGAATACATACAAAACCAAGGAAAGGTTATAAAATGATACTTGTCTGTATCATATTTTATTATTGTTTATTCATTAAAAAGCTTGCACTGATTCTTGAAGACCCTGTGGAAGGCATTTTTTACCTCTTTGTTCCTAAAGCTGTAGATCAAGGGGTTCAGCATGGGGATCACTAAAGTGTAGAAGACAGAGGCAATTTTATCAGTCTCAAAGGAGTGAGCAGATTCAGGTTGCAAGTACATAAAGAGTAGAGACCCGTAGAAGACCACCACCACTGTCAGGTGGGAGCCGCACGTGGAGAAAGCTTTCTTCCTTCCCTCGGCAGAACGCATCCGACATATGGCTAAGAGAATCAGCACGTAGGATAAGAGAACAACCAGGAGGGAAGAGATCAAGTTGAATGCTGAAAAGAATATGATCAACAATTGTATTTCCTGTGGGTTGGAGCAGAGCATGGGTAATAAGGGGACATCATCACAATAGAAATGACTGATGACATTAGAGCCACAGAAGTGCAGTGTAAAGATCTTAATGGTGAACATCAGAGACAGAGAGGTGCTGTAGAGGTACGGAACGCCCACCAGCACACGACAGCGTCTCTGGGACATGATGACGCTGTAGAGCAGAGGGTGACAGATGGCCACATAGCGGTCGTAGGCCATGGCTGACAAGATGAAAAATTCACTGATGATGAACATGAGCAAGAAGCCCAACTGTGTGGCACACGCATGATAGGAAATGGTATTTTGATCCACAACAAAATTGATCAGCATCTTGGGACAAATGACAGTAGCATTGCCAAGATCAATGAAAGCCAGGTGTCTGATAAAAAAATACATCGGTGTGTGCAGATGGGAGTCCAGCTGGGTCAGAGCGATCATGCCCAGGTTGCCCACCGCTGTGATTCCATAGATGGAAAGAAAGACACCAAAAAGGGGGAGCTGCAGCTCTGGGAACCTTGTGAGTCCCAGCAGGATGAAGACAGGTGGCGTTGTTAGGTTCTTCTGGCCCATGGACCCTGTTTTAATTTCTGAGGAAAAAGTGGATGTATTGTAAACTTTCATAATTGCTACCCCAAAATTTACTATAATGTTTATTAATGAGTGAAAAATATCCTTAATAATAAGATACTGAAAAATTATTTCTGTATTTGATTTTGAAAATAAAATGAAAGACAGAGTATTGAACTAAAAAGAGGCATTTTTATGGGTGACATACTCTTGGTCCATCACAGATTGAACTATAGATATTAGGGTCCAAAATATTTGCAGCATTTCCAGTTATAACAAAACCATGTGCTTATTAATACAGAATATTAGATGATTCCACTTTAAGAAAGATATCACAGTTTTTCTTTTGTACACTCAATTTTTTTGAGAGTTCTTACAGAATTTTGTTATTGGCAAAGACACGGGCAGCAGCAACATAAATTTAAATCTTAAGTTTTAGTGTCACTTAATTTCTCACCCAAGTCTTGAAGAGGCTTAAACAATTTTCGAGATGTAAATTATTTTTGTAAAAGTTCTAAAAAAGATATATTTTAACAATGATCAGTTAATTCTGCGTTCTTTTTCTTGGTAATTCCCAGCCAATCACACTTCTATAAATACAGGGGTTCATTGGTGTGTCTGTGAGCAGGTGTGGGGCCCAGCGAAGGGCGAATGGATTGGACAACACTTACATGATGTTTAATGTACACATTTATATAGTGTAGCATCTGTAGCATTTATTGTTTAATAATCATATCTATCTTGGTTCAGAAATATCTCTTAGAACCCTGCTTCTACACAGTGTGCCAAATTCTGTCTGAAATTTTATAAATAAAAATCTTGCATTTAAATGATTTACGATGAATTTATCTAGGATTGAGATTTTAGAATACTCTTACCACTCTGTATAAATATTCACAATAGCATCTCAACTTGCACAAGTAATTTTATTTCAATTTCTTTTCATTTCTAAAAGAAAAACCCTTCTTAGCATGAGCTTCTAGGCACCCAGTTCTGGAGTTTGGATCTATTCCTGCTGAATAGTATGGGTAGCTTGAATTTTTGATTATTTAATTATATCCATTTTTTTCTCTCTAATGTAACATGGTAAAGATGATTGGGTGTAGAAGAATTAAAAAATATTTATTGAACACATTGCATCCTAAGTTTCTGGCAATTTATTTCTGTATTAGTAGAATACAGTGCCATGATTTCAAATATTTCAGTGATAAAGACTCCTTCCACAGTGAATTCAGTTTCCGTGGTGTGATTCATCCTTGATTCAATGCCAGTCCTAGCTGGCACAACTTCCAAGGAGAAACCCCTGGGCACCCACCACAGGGTAGGGGCCTATGGTTTGAAGCCCTGTGAGCCGCTTTGAGCAGTAGACAGCACTTCCAGGGTATTCCTTGATATTTTTTGTGTTTGTACTCATTTTGCCTGTGTGACTCAAGAGGTAGAGAGAAGAGAAGAGAACAGAACTGCTGAGTGCTGATCAAATTCCACCCCTTTTTCCTACAGGAAGCTGATGTTTCTGCGTTGAACTCAACTGTCCCTTTCTGGTTCATTCTTCTCTCACAAATTAAGCTCTTTTGAAAAACTGAACTTAGCGTTGCAGGTTTTCAGGATTGGCTATCATTGAGATTTACTATGTAACTGGAAATGCATTGAACTGAGCAAAGTTTAGAGTAACTCGACCAACTTATACTTTTAAATCTTCAAAACCTTTCTTAAAATTTTTTCTAGTATTTATTAAATTTATCTATGTTTCCAATGTCAATTTTTCCCTCCTTCATATGTCTAGATTCTTTCTTCCTTTCCACTCTTTTAATATGTCTGGAGAAGTATGAGTTTTCTCAGCTTTATTGAGTTATAATAGAAAAACTGCATATATTGAAGCTTTGCAGTGTGATGACATACACACATTATCACATAGTTTTGTGTACTTATGAATAATAGTCATGAATAGAAGGAAATGCTGCTCCTTGTAACAACATGAATTAAATTGGAGTACATTGTGCTTAACAAAACAACTCAGATCCAGAAAATTAAAAATCCGTATGATCTCACTTACATTTAGACCCTAAAAAGTAAAATTCATAAAAGTAGATAGTAGAATCATTTTTTCAGGGTATAAGAGTTGGGCAAAATGGGGAGAGATTGGTCTTTTGTTCTTGTGATGAAAAGAACATAACTGATCTGAGTATCTCAACATACATGTTTAAAGCATCTGCACATTGGTTTTAGCAAATAGAAGAGAGGATTACAAAAACTGCAGAGAGGCCACTGAGTTTTCAAACTTAAGATAGGATGATATAATTATTATTGATGTATGGTCTGTAACTCTTAAAAGTCATTCTACTCGCCTCAATTTGCTTGTTGTATCCACACTCGAAAAAGAAAGTACAGAGAAAAAAAATAATGAGGAATACACTAGGGGAAAAAAAACTCAAATCCTGCCCACTTTGCACGTCATCTCCTTAAATACCAATTACTCGATGGTCATAAAATATTGTATGAGAAATACTTACCCAAAAATGAAGTATAATGGATTATCAATGATAAAATTTCATGGGATTTCTAACCTTTCATCTTCAAATCTTATAAGTCAGACCAGGCTAGGGTGCTTGTTCAAGGCATAAGATTTCATGCCTTAGAAACACCATACAACTACAAAGCGATTTGAATTTTCATGGTGTACTTGAAGGAATCTGCTATCAGTCGACGTCAGACTATCTAAGTCAGAAGCCAGAGTCGTGGGACATTCCGGATACCTGGTGAGGATATTAGTCAAGGGCAGCTACACCCACTTACCTTGGAGGAAGAATCACATTTTCATATCCAAAATTACTCAGCTTTTCTTTAGGTAGAAGAATTTATAGTTTTACTCTCTATCTGTGATATTCCCAGAGGAAGTAGCATAGAGTTCATTTGATTATTCTGTCTGAATCATCTGAGAGATGCAGAAAATTGTCTTGACTTTTCTGCTAATTGACTGCAACACCTACATATTCCCCAGTGACAAATATAGACGTAGTTCAGGGAAAGGAGAAAAACAACACAAATGATCTCTGCACTGCTGTACAGACCTAAATAATTTAAAGGTATTCATTCATCCAGTTACAGAGCATCAACTATCAAAGCAACAGTGGAAAATCTGATATTAACTTCATTTCAGTCATGGTGTAATGATAATGACATTATTGCTATCATGTGAGATGTTTTTCTTTTATATTATGACTCAGATAAAATATGTAGCAGTATTGTTAAATTTTATTGTTTCATCCATATTGCTGCACATTACTATTCTTACATTCAGAAAATGCATAGCTCATAAGTTCTTTAAGGTCATATAGTTGATAATAAGGAGATTTTTTTTTTGAACCGGGAATTGAACTCAGGACCTTGTGCTTGCCAGGCAGGCATTGTGCTGCTGAGCTATAATCCCTGGCCAAGAAGAATATTTTTCATCAGAGCCTCATTTTTCAATTAGTGACATGGTTGCCTGTTCTTTAAAATGGCAAACCCGGAGCAATCATTGCTATGCAATGTATCACTACAATGACCACCCAACCGCGCCATTCCTCAGCAGAGCAAAGACTTCTTTAAATAATGCCCAGTACCCCTTAATGGAAAATAAGATCCACATTGACTTCCATATGTGCAGAAATTGAGGAAGTTTGCCTACAATCAAAAATGTACTTAAATTGCATAAGACAATATCATTAAAATATATTTCACTTATACTTACTGCCTAACACCTAAATAAAGGCATGAAGCATCTCAACACAAAGAAAATTCCTTCATGCTTTATGCCTTTCACACCTTAGGCCACATCACCCTGAGGTACTTTCCTGGGACCTTATTTCCCCCAACAGCATTTTACTATCCTCAAGTCACTGATCCTAACCCATGGGTTATTCAATTTTTCTGTTCTTGAGCTTGGTACACACTGATATGTAACAACTATGCGACTTGGCCCCTCCACTCAGGGTATTACTTTGGAAATTCATACATGTTTTGTTTGCCTTTCCATTGATATTCCGCTGCATAATTATACCTAGATTCTTCACTCATCCTGTACTGGTACTGATAGATATTTGTACTGATAGATATTTGAGTTTTGGGTTATTATGTACAATCTAGTATACAGGCTCTCACACTAGTATGCTTGTTAATGTGTGTATTATGTTTTCTTTGTTACAGATCTAAAAGTGCAATTGCTGGATCTTAGATTATATAAACTTCAACTTTTGAAGAAATTGTCAGCTTCCATAATTTACTATAGCACTATATCAAGAAGCAGGGTGTTTGAAACTTTGATTTTCTCTACATCCTTACTAATAGTTGTGTTTTTGTTTGTTTGTTTGTTTTTGTCTTTTTGAGACAGGGTTTTGCTTTACAGTTCAGGCTAGCCTCCAATTCACCTATGTAGCCCAGGCAGACCTCTAACTCACAATTCTCCTGCCTCAGCCTCCCAAGTGCTGGGATTACAGGCGTGCACCACCACACTCGGAGCCAGTATCTGTTATAGAAAGTTTTTTCTTAATTTTTAAATAGAAGTAGGAGGTGGCAAAGGTAGTGTCTTATTGTGCATTTAATCTTTATCTAATAACTAATTGTGATACTTTCCCATATACTTGGTAACTGATTTCTCATCTTTTATAATGTTTCTAAGTTTTTTCTCATTTATAAGTGGGTTGTTTTTCTTCGTAGTTGACTGTTTTATACTTCACATGTGTCATAAATAGAACTAGTGTTTTTAGATTTTCTTGTAGAAGCTTTATTGTCTTGAGACACAAAATAGGAGTGTTCTAGTGGTAAGGATGACTTCAGACTCTTTAACACCTACGACCTCCACAGATACAAAATACATTTAGATGCAGGGGCTGATCTGGGTTGGAGAGTTCAGAAAGTTATTGTAATCCTTTTTCAAATGTCCATTTGCTCCCTATGACTTGCACTGTAAATTCTTCTTTTTCTAAATTTTATTTTATGGTGGAAGCATTGAACCTGGGGCCTTTGCACTGAGCTATATCCTAAACCCAGAAATTCGCTAAGGCACTAAGTCTCTCCTGCTGGACACAACTGGTACACTTCCTGCCTTCGCCTCGCAGGGTGCTGTGAACACTGACGTGCACACTCTAAGTGTTAAAGCACACTTTGAATCATTCTGAACAATTTTCTAGATAATGTGATATTATTTCGAGGGGTTCTTTATTCTCCAATATTTCTGAAATAAATATTTGATAATTTTTGATAGCCTCTTTATCTGTAGTGGGCAACTTAATGCTTAGGGTATGTCTTATATTAGTAAATATTAGTTTAATAAATTTAAAGATTGTATTCAAACCAGATTTCTAAAAAAAAAAATTCCTCCAAATGCATTCTGAAAATGGAAACTATTATGGAATTTATATAATAACAAACAAATAGGAAAACAATTAATGTATAATTGTTCATTCAAATCCTCATATGAAGATTTTTAACTTCTCAATTTAGGCAAGATAGATTGCTGTGCTCATGGTCTCACAGCTGGGTGATTCTATTGTCTCCCCCCAGGGTGCCCATTTGGGTCCAAATTATATATCTGCCTATGTAAATATTTGGATATTAGGATTGACATATGTAGGTGTAAAGGTCCTGTTTAATTCATGCTTTATCTGACTCATCTTTTTTCATTAATTTTTCAACTTTTTTACTGCTAATTTTCTTTTTAAATTCACCACTGTTTTAGTATTTTATTTCTGAGAGTAAATATCTTAACACTGTGGAGGTATTCATATTGTGTTTTGTTTTATTTTGTTTTGAGACAGGGTCTCACTATGCAGTTCAGGCTGGCCTTGAACTCACTAAGTAGCCCAGGCTGTCCTCAAACTGATGATGCTCATCCTGCTTCAGCCTCCCAAGTGCTGGAATTACAAGCATTCACCACCATACCTGGCTTTGACATTATTAATAAGAAGATACATAGATCTACCATAACTTGTGTAAAATATGCAGAGCACTAAGCGAGGAGCAGAAACATTATCCAGGTGGCAGCCCCGTCCAACTTTTGGCAATATTTGTTTCTCATTCTGGTAGAAAGCTTGTCTCTTCACTCTGCTGCTGTTTCCTCTGCTATGCAGATGGTTTTTAATTTGGGATGTTCTCATTTATTGATTCTTTTTATTATTTCCTCTGAGATTGGAGTTCTATTCAAAAACTCCTTGCTTATGCCTATACCTCCAAGAGTTTAACATCTATTCACTTCTAGTGTATTGTGTTTCTGTTTTACTATTTAGATCTTTGACCCATTTTGATTTTAGTTTAGTTCAGTAGGGGAGATGCGAGTCTAGATTCAACCTTCACCGTGTGGATAGCCAGTTTTCCCCACACCATGTGCAAAAGTGTCTTTCCTCCAGCTAACGCTTTTGCCTCTTTGCCAAAGAGCTGGTGGCTGAATGTCTGGGGTTGTTTCTGTATCTTCTGTTTTGTTCCACTGATCCACATGTCTATTTTTGTGCCAGTACCATGTTGTTTTCATCACTGTAGCTGTGTAATATAACTTGAAATCTGGGATTGTGATGCGCCCTACTTTGTTCTTGTTACTGGGATTGCTTTTGCTATTCTGCATTTCTTCTGGTTCTAAATTAATTTTAGGATCATTTTCTTTTCAAGTTCTCTGAGGAATGCTATCCATCGTTTGACTGGGATTACATTAAATCTTTTATGTAATTCCAAATAAATTGATAAATTATATTAAGGTTTTAATTTAAAAGGCAATGTTGAACTAAATTGATCAAGTTTGATAATGGAGTAATCAGTTGAGAGTGCTACTTTGTTTTTTCCAGCTTTATTGAGGTGGAATTGACAGATAAAATTATATATATTTACCGTATCAATGTGACTTTTCTTGGTACTGGGACTTGAACTCAGGATCTTGTGCTTACCAGGCAGACACTGTGTTGCCACACTATAATCCTGGTCCTCAATTTGACATTTTGATATAGCTCTGTATCATGTAATAATTACCACAATCAAGTTAATTAATATTTGTATTAATTCATATAATCACTGTGTGTGTGTAGTGAGAATTTTTAAGATCTACTGTTTTAGCAAATTTTCAGAATTTGACACATTATTGATTCATCAGTAGAAAAATGATGTACTTGGAGACTATAACACTGAGTGAACTAAGTCAGACCCAGCGTCATTGTCCTGAAGTATAATGACGACATCGTACTCATTCAACTTACAACTGAAAGTTCACACTCTTTGGCCAACGTCTCTCTGGTTTTCTCACCCTTGACATTTCACCACCATCATTACATCATCCGTTTCTAGGAATTCACCAGCTTAATATTCTACATAGAGGTGCTGGCCTCCTTCTTCAAACTGACAGCATTATCAACATCTTAATGTCATTTGTCTTTAGATGTAGTAAATAAGGTCATTTAATAAATGCTTTATATATTTATGTTACTTAAAGTATTTTGCTGACAAAATTTATACATAATTGAGGCGTGCAATGTGATGCATTAGTAGAATATATATTGTGTTCTCAGCAACAGAGTGAAATTAATACTAACATATCCAATTCAAGTAAAAAAGGAACATAGCATCAACACACAGTCACCATGCTATGCATTAGAATCTCTGCACCTGTCAATATGACTCACGTATACCTGCCTGTAAAATTGAAATCATTCCTAAACTACTCGGGGCCCCCAACACAGTGTGAGCCTGTAAATAGTTGTTTATGCAATACACTGTATTGCTTTTATTTGCCTCACTTTTTATAGTCATATAGTTATTTCTTTTCTCTGAATGTCTTTGGTTCATATTTGGTTGAATACATAGATATAGATCATGGTTTCAGGAACCTGTACAGAAAATTCCAGAGAATTTATGTTTTCCTTTTAATAGTATATGTTTAGAAAGCATAACAATTACATTAATCTTAGGGAATTAGCATATGTATGTATGTATGTATGTATGTATCTATATATTTATTTATTTCACATCTTAATCCTTTTTACTTCCCCTCCCCCTACCATTCCTCCCAGATCCCATTCCCACCTCCCAAATTCTACCTCCCAAATTCTTATCATCTGTCTTTTATTTTGCTACTTAAATTACTTACATTTGGGTTTTTCATGTAAGAGAAACCATGCAATGTTTAACAACCTGGGTCTGATTTAGTTCACTCAGCGTTATGGTCTCCACGTACATCATTTTCCTACTGATGAATCAAGTTTATCCTTGACATCTGAGTAGTACTCCATTGTGTATATATATATCACATTTTCTTATTCATTTGCCTATGATGGACATGTAGGACACTTCCATGAATGTAAACAAGTAAAACCCCTCTGAAAATCATTATGGAGATTCCTCAGAAAACTAACAATAAGAATTTGATTTGACCCAGCTGTTCTTCTTCTGGGTACCTTCCCAAGACAGATAAATATATCACGGTGATCTGTGCATTCCTATGTTTATAGCAGCACAATTGATAATAGCTAAGTCTTGGAAGCAGCCTATATGTCCATCTACAGAGGAATTAACTCACTTATAGTAGATCTTTTTACTTTATCCTCCTTTTGCAATGGCAAACAGAAAACTGAAATGACAACCAAGATATGGGGGCAGATTTGCTTATGTCAACAGGCACTGATTGGATCATTCCCAAATTATCAGGCCCTGAAGGCTCAGGGGGGGAGGTTTCTGTGGGACTGCAAAGACCCACAGATGACGGAATCATAAAATGTGTTCAACTAATGGACGTGTGTGGGCGGCTGATGGGGACAGAGTGAGAGCCCCAGGCTGGAAGAGCTGCCGTTAAGAATATTTATTTGATGATTTGAAAATTTCACATATCAGATAAACAACTCATGTCAGGTAGAATTCCAAATTATACCACATAAATGCCTGAAACCAAAGAAAAAAGGTTATAGGGAAACAACACACAGATAGGCAGAAACTCAGCATGGGAAATTTTATTCATATGTGTGAGAAAAACAAACCTTTGTGTTTCCCTCTGCTTCTACCACTGACCCTATCTCACTCAACATGGCTGTTCTCCTTGCACACCTCCTTTGCTCAACACGCCCAAATCACACTCTACTCTAAAATTGACATATTTTGACAACTAATTTATCAAGGGAGACAGAGATTTCTACTTTTCAAAAAATTAACCAAATTAGAATCATTAAAAGTATTCAGAATATAAAAAATATGAATACTCTGGATAAAGAGATCAAGTATTGTTATCCATCATCTACCTGACATATAAGAATTACATTGCCTAGCTGGGTGTGGTGGCACACACCTGTAATCCCAGCACTTGGGAGGCTGAGGCAGGAGGATCGTTGTGAGTTCGAGACCAGCCTGGGCTACAAAGTGAGCTCAAGTTCAGCCTGAACTGCATAGCGAGACCGTGTCTCAAAAAGACAAAAAAAAAAAAAAAAAGAATTATATTGCCTATAAACATTAAGAAAAAACACTGCATACATCCTTCCACATCCTGTCTAGGGCACATTTCACGTCTTTGTTCCTCAAGCTATAGATCAAGGGATTCAACATTGGAATAACAAGAGTGTAAAATATGGAAGCCACCTTGTCCGTGTCAAAGGAGTGACTGGACTTGGGCTGCACGTACATGAATATCAAAGTCCCGTAGAACACTGTGACCATGGTCAGGTGGGACCCACAGGTGGATAATGCTTTGTGCCTGCCCTTTGCGGAGTTCATCCTGAGAATGGCTACAAGGATGAGCAGGTAAGAGACAAGGAGTATCACGAGAGAGGAAACCAAATTAAAACCTGCTGAGATCAAAATTATCAATTCAATTTCATACATATTTGAGCAGAGCAAAGATAACAAGGGGAGACTGTCACAGAAGTGGCTGATGACCTGGTAACCACAAAATGATAAAGTGAAAATTTTTATGGTGATTAGAAGGGAAACAAATATACTGTAAAGGTACGGAATTGCTACCAGCATTCGACATGCTTTGTGGGACATGATGACAGTGTAGACCAGAGGCCTGCAGATGGCTACGTAGCGGTCGTAGGACATTGCGGACAGAATGAAAAGTTCACAAATGATGAACACAAGAAAGAAAGCAAGTTGTGTGGCACAACAATAGTAGGAGATTGTGTTTGGATCCACCACAAAATTCACCAGCATTTTAGGCCCCACAGCTGTGGAATAACCAAGATCAGTGAGAGCCAGGTGTTTGAGGAAAAAGTACATGGGTGTTTGCAGCCTGGAGTTCACCTGGGTGAGCACGATCATGCCCAGGTTGCCCACCAGTGAGGTCAGGTAGATGACGAGGAACAGCACAAACAGTGGAGCCTGCAGCTCAGGGCGGTCTGTGATGCCCAGCAGAATGAATTCATTCATCGTTGTGAGATTGCTATTTTCCATGTAGCCTATTTGGGATAGAGATGTAGTCATATCAATAGTTCTCCTGTATTATCACCTGAGATGCTTTTGTGCACGCCAGGCTAGTATAACAAGACACATGCAAATTTCTCTACTTACATTTATGTGAATACGAACTCGACTTACACATATTAATACATGTAGGTGCAATTAACAGAGCAGAGGTAAATATCTGATTCTTAGTTGGGTTTGATTTTACTGATCAAAGATCATTGCCCATGTCTAGGAATGTATTTTTGTCACAAATGAGAGGTGTGTTGCTATTTGAACTAATGATTAGAGACCAGTAGACTAGCCTAAAATACTATACTATGGTAAATTTCCAGCCTAAAATATTTGTATCTTTAAGATTTAGAAATACTAATAATAAGATAGATTGATAGATACATAAATCAAAAAACATTTTTTTGTACCAGGAATCGAACTCGGAACTTTGTGCCTGCCAGGTAAGTGCTGTACCATTGAGCTATGTCCCCAGCCCTCAAAAAACTTAAAAAGTTGAAGCAGTGCTAAAATCTTGAGAGTTTCATATACAGATTATAATTATATTATTCTTTGAAGGTTTTCAACTATAATTGGAGTTTTTCAATATAATTGCTATCTCATCATGATATTTAACAAATTATTAAAATAATGGGATACTGTATAATAATTCAATAATGTAAATACTTACAAAAGTGTATAGAAATTCCTCAGGCAAAACAGAAACTTATTCAAGCCTTTATGCCAATGAATGGTGACATGTGAATACATGATAGAGATCTCAATAAGAAAACGCCACTGTAGGCAGTACTTGCATTTGTATGACAAAACATATCAGAATATACGAGCGAGTGAACATCATCAAAACTCTACTCAATTTGTAGTAAACACAAGGGTTGTCTGGGTTAATAATGTAAGTTATTTAAAACTCACTGTTCTCATACATATAATGAATATGTCCTTGTAGGTTATTTGGTGGGTAGGACAGAGAATTAAACTATTTATGTAATTCAATCTATCTATCTATCTATCTATCTATCTATCTATCTATCTATCTATCTACCTACCTATCTATCCTACATATATTTCTCATAACTTTAAAAATTGTTAGCCCAATGCATTTTAAAATAAAAAAAGACAGGCAAGAAGGAAAGAAACTTGTTAAATATAATGAAAATTATGATGATGGTACATCTGAGTTACCTATAAGCAAAAAGAAAAACACCTTTACCACATCAAATGTAGATTATATGTAAATAGCATGTAAATTAGTATAAATAATGCATATAAGGAAGAGATGTCCTCTTATCCACCTCAATGCATACACCTGTCATTAGTTGGAAATATGATTATGTGCATCACATTTTTAGAGAGTTACTTGCAGTAATTACAATAAAATATAGTATAAATCTAATTTTAGTGGTTTTTATTGTGTTGAATTTTATTTTTTGGTCCCCCGAGTTTAAGAAACTAAATTGTAAATGATAAATACCATTTTATAAAAATGAAAGATGAAAGTGTTTTACCAGTTTTAAAGTTTGACATAAAGGAACATTTTTTCATTGGTCATTGTCTGCTTTGGTTACTGATTAGTATTACTTTTCAAGTTGTACTTGGAAAAAATTATGTCTAATTTTCATATATCCTGCTGAAAATTGAAGAACATTCTGAACACTGTATGAAAAATGTAAAACTGAGTATTTCAGGGTCCCTACCAAGTCCTGCTGCTCATAACCGAAGTTGAGAGAGGCTGTTTCTACTCTTCAAGATGTGAGAGGGAAGCAGATCTATAAATCTAGTTACAAGTAGTTACATTTTATGCTAAATTCTTTTTAAGAAGGTCACAAAACTCCTATAGCAACTAAATAACTTTGTATAGAAGGACATCTAAATGAGAGACACAATCCCCAAAGTTAATAATTCTCCCAAGAGACAAAACAAATAAAAAATAAACATGTTCTTTTAGCTAGGTTTCACTTAGTGTCAGTTTGGGCTTCTTTTAAAGATAGAAGTATTTATAAAACTTAAAGATTTTAGAAAACACACAGAGCTTCACCAAACAAGATGGAAGGAATTCAGCAATGGTTGTTATGCTGCATATTGTTATCTTAAATTAGTTGTTCAGATTACCAGATATAAGCATGTAAAATTGGTCAAAAAAATTTAAGGGTTAACTGTAGACATCAACAGTACAATTATCCCAACTATTGTTGTGGATTTTTAAATTATTTTTTATTCTCCTTAATTGTTTGATTAATCTTGTGTTCTTACATCTGAGCAATCTGAGCAACTATGTATTGTTACATATAACAATATGTAAGGTAACAATCATTGTTAATTTCCTATCATCTTGTTTTGAAATTCTGTATCGTTTGCAGAATATTGTTTTTGTGTTGTTTTGTTTTTGTCTTTGTTGCTGTTTTTTTCTCTTTAAAATAAAAAAAAAAATGGGCTGGGGATTTAGCTCAGTGGCACAGCGCCTGATTGGCAAGCACAAGGTTGTGAGTTCAATTCCTGGCACTGGGAAAACCGCCCCCCCCCAAAAAAATTTAAAAAAATAAAATAAAAAAAACTTAAAGATTTCTGAAGTAATATTGTGGTGATTTTTCAAAGACATTAATGTGTATTTAGTTTGTCAACCTACATGAAAACATTAAAATATTAAAATAAGAAAATAAGAGAAGACTTATTTTTGTTCCAGCATTATTGAGTGGCAGAACGCAGGGAGAATACAATAAAACATCCTCATATCTTGCTACGGTTTTGCCATCAAATTAAAGTGGATGTTTACAAACATCACTGAACAATTATCAGTATCTCACATATGGGATCACATGAAACATTTCGCTGTTTACCTGCAGTGAAGTCTCTATCCTGGGTCTGGTGTGTAGTCTTAACACGGCATAAGGAGAAAAATTTATGGAGCTTCAAAACATCTTCTGAGACTTGCAGCTCCCTAAGGAAAAGATGACAATTTATTTGTTGTCCTTAAAGTATTTGAAAGTTTAACAAGGTGCCTGAAGGTTGCTCACTAATTCTCAGGGGCAATTTTATTCACAGGTGAATAATCAAGGATGAAAAAGAAGTTTACATGAGGGAAGTTCTCCTACAATTATGGAGGCTAAGAAATGCGATGACTTCCTGTCTGCAGGCTAGAAGCCCAAGAAAGACTGCGTGTGTCTCCAGTCCAACCAAACTCTTGAGAAGTTGGAGGCTGTAGTCTGAAAATAAAGGTCAGGGGATCCGAAGGTCAATATGTGGTGGTGGGGAAGACAGGCAAGCTCAAGTCCATAGCAAACTGTCCCTGCTTGCCGTTTGCTCCACTCAGCCTGAACGGTTGGACTGATGACCACCGTCATTAAGAAGGGCTATCTTCGCCAGTTTCTCTTTTCTTTTGAAGAGTCACTCTCCTGTTACCCTGTTTTGAAACTCTGTTTTATTGTTATTTTATTTTTAGTTTTTTCTTTTTAAAATAAAAAAAGAAGGGTGATCTTGTCTGTGTGCTCTTTCGAATGCTAATGTTTCCTGGAAATGAGGCCTCACAGATGTGCCCAGAAATGGTGTTCATCAGCTCCTCTGCATCCTTTAGCCCAATCATGGAGATAGATGAAAGGAATCATTTCAATTTTATGAGTATGTTCATCCCACATCAACTTGGTACCTATTTTCACCTCCTGAAACAGTACATTATATCTATAAAAGTTAGTAACCAAGCTGTAATTCTGCCTACTATGATATAACTATTCTATATATAACCCAGACCACACTAATTTCTTTGCCAGAGGAAGAGGTACAGTTCTTCCGAGTTGTTTAGTCTTTCACTGATATTCCATACAAAGATATTGTGATAAAATTCATCACTGTAATTTGTTCTCTTACTGCTTAGGTGGACGGGTGACACAATCCTATCTGTTGCAGTAACAAAGACTGAAAATGAAAGAATGGAATATTTTATCCCAAGCAAATGAAATAAAAAAGCAAGCAAGAGTAGCTATAGTGATAACCTAAAAGCAGACTTTAAGTCAAATATTTAAAAGAGACAAAGAATGTCATTACATAAAAATTTATAATATTGTAAACAAATATGAACCAAATATTCATGTACTAATTTCATGAAATAGATGCTATATGAGAATATATATATATATATGTATATATATATACACACAAATACAATAACAGAGTGAAGTAAATACCATATATTCACCAATAGGACATCCATGCCAAAATTCAACTGAAAAATATCAGGGTTAAGCTATACTGTACAGCAAATGGATTTAACAGAAATCTGCAGCATAGGCTGTCATAACCTCCATTCCATTCTCAACTTCTCTGACATGAGCTTTCTAAATTCCACATGCGAGTGACAGTAGGTGGCCTGGCCTTCTGTACTTGGCTTCTTTTCTTTAACATAATAACCTCTGTTGGCATCCATGTGATCACAAACGACGGGAACTCACGATCTTTCTTCTTTTCTGATGTAGGCATTGAGTGGTATAAACTTCCCTATTAATTCCTCTTTTGCTCTGTCTTACAGGTTTCATCCTGTTATGTATCCGTTTTCATTCATTTCAAAAAGCTTTTCTTGTCATTGATTACATTGTGGTCAGCAAAGATACTTGATAATAATTTCAATGACTTTATATTTGTTGAGGCTTGTTTTCTGACCAATGCATGATCTATTCTTGAAAATGTTTCACAGGCTGATGAGCGAAGGGTAGACTGTTGGGTAGGCATTTGTGAGGGTTACGGGATCAAGGATGCGATCTTACTCTCATACTTCTTTGTTGATTCAGTGTTTGGGTGACCTGATCTGTCCTTTGCTGAGACTGGGGTACTAAATTTCTGTTAATGTTTCCTTCCTGGTGCTCTCCTCTTGGCTGCATGTATATTTAGGATTGTCATTATCTCTGGCAGAGTTGGCCCTTTTGTCATTATACCAAGTCCATTCTCATTGCTTTTAACATCATCATAAAGTTAAGAACAGAAACACAAAAGAAGAGAAAAGTAACAATAAGAAAACTCTACACTTCACCCCATACCTCGCAGTATTCTGCATTTTTGATGTCCTACTTTATGTCTTTGTACTTTGCTTATCTCTCAATATAGTAATGTATTTATTATTAATTTTGATTGTCTTTTGTATTCATGTGAAAATTGTGAGTGCTTTGTGCATGCTTGCAATAGTAGAACCTTCTAACTTTGTCAAGGTAGTATTTAACTCCAGTGAGTATATCTGTCACCTTTTTATCCTCTGACCAAATACTTGACAGAATCAACAAAAAGAGGAAATATTTTGGCTAATGTCTTCAGAAGTCTCAGTCCATGGTTGGCTGATTCAAACACAGAAACATCATGGCAGAAGAGAATGGTAGAGAAAAGCTACTAACTTCTTGGTTATTTTTTATGTGACCTTTTTATTCCTAGATATTCTCTAGACTAGGGAAGTCTTTGGAATACCATTTCCATCCTTTGGGCATTCCCTAGCTCTCTTGAACTTCAATCACCCATATATTGCTTTTCTAAAATATTGCCTTAGATTTCTCATAAGTTTCATTTATTTGTCTTCACTTTTTGGTCTTTTTTCTTCTCTGGGTATTTCCGAGTATCTGTGTATTTTCTCTCTCATACATTGGAGCTCATTAATTCTTGACTCTGAATGCCCTCTTTTTAATTCTGCCTTATGTATTTTACAGTTTGAAGGTTTCTGTTCAATTTTTAAGAAATCCTGCTTCCATCTATCTGATGTCACTCCATTCGAGTGTTGACTAATTTCTCTTGAACCTTATTGTGCACTCTTTTTTTTTAATTTTAAAAATAAAAGGAGGAAAACATTAACAGACAGACAATATTTTACAAAATAGCAAAAGGACAGTACAGACAGTACGGAGTTACAAACAAAGTGGTAGGGAATTAACAGTGCTTGTTGTATTACATATTGATATCTTCAAAGTGTTTTTTCATGAAAACAGATATAGACATGCAATGCTGATCAACCAAGGACTCATTGACAGTTTCTTTCAGCAAAGAAATACAAGACAGTAGAACAGCCATGTTAACTATCCTGCATATACATACCTACCAAATTTCTCCTTCTTTCCCTTCTCTTTTCCCACATCCCAGTTGCCCTTTACCTTTGAGTGCTTTCCTATCAATTCACAATGTCTATCATATCTCCTAGTTTAAATTAACTCTTTCAGGTTTTACACTAGAGAAACAATGCGGTGCTTGCACATGTATGTTTGATTTATTTCACTTATGAGTATGGTCTGTAGTTGTGACCATTTGCCTATAAAAGCCTTGAGTTTATCTTTCTTTACAGCTTATTGTGTACTCTTAAAGCAGCTGCTTTAAATTTTGTGTCTGAGCTTTTGCTCATACTGGTTCATATTGGTTCTTACTGGTTCAGTTTTTGATCCGGTTCTTTGCCTTTAGTTGTGGTCTTGGTTTCCTCAAAGCTCACACATCATCTAGTTCAAGACAAAACCAGCCTTGTCTCTAGGGTGCAGAAGACCCTGACTGAACTAAGAACTGATTAAATACATACATAAACAACCTAAAAATAAAACTAGAACTAATTTTTTTCTTTTTCTCAATTATCTTTGGCACTTGCTAAAGTGATGGAGACATTTGTAAAATGATGGTATTGGGCAAGGTTAAAGGAAATAGGTAGATGATTTTAGCAGGTCAGTTTCACCAGCTATGCCAAAAGACACATGGCAGGCAGAAAAATTCAACTCAGAGATATTTAGGTCTTAATTCCCAGATGCCACGAACAGGTTACCTTGTGTAGAAAAAGGAACTTGCTTCTGTGCCTATGCTAGGGATCAGGGGACTCTAGTGAATTATCTACAGTGGTCAAACAGAAGCACAGAGAAAAGAAGGAAGAAGAAGCACAAAAAGCAGTGGAAGGAGGATCCTCTTGTGTATTTTCCACAGGTCATATTTCCATGTGAAATGAATACTTTCTGATCACTATTTATCTTCTGCTAAAATTGATTTTTTTTGTGATATATACTTCTTTAAGGACAAAATAAATGTAGTTTTTTAAAGTTGAAAATTTAGTGGACAAAATGCATCAGAAATAAAGTGTTATCTTTAATATTTGAACAGAAGATATCTTTCATAAGGGGAGCAATGATCAGAATCTCAGCCTCTTTCAACAGGTGACCCTCATACACCTCCACCACCTGACAACAGGCTTTATGACCCTTTTTGTATCTTATATTTTATTTCTAAAATGTGTTTCTTTCAAAATTATTCTTTGCAGTTTGCACATGTTCTTATGGGAGATAAGACTGGTTAAAATTAAAATGTCTCTACTGAAACTAAGGGAATTGCTAATCACACATTGCTACTTTTTAAAAGAGCAGTTTTTCGTTTTTTAGGATGACATGGAAACCCTTAAATGAAGAGAATCATGGTTTTAAATTTACAGTAGTTTCAGCGATTGGCCTGGGTTACTGAGGAATCTCTTCAGAGCATCCTTCACATCCTTGTTCCTCAGGCTATAAATGACAGGGTTCAGCATGGGTATCACGAGCGTGTAGAAGATGGAGGCCATTTTGTCCGTGTCCAAGGAGTGGTTGGTCCTGGGCTGCACATACATGAAGAGGAGGGTCCCGTAGAACACGGTGACGGCTGTCATGTGGGAGGCACACGTGGAAAAGGCTTTCCGTCTCCCCTCTGCAGAACGTATTTTTAAAATGGCAAGGACGATGTGGAAGTAGGATATTAGAACAATAATCATGGAGAAAAACAAGTTTGTCCCAGAGAAGATAAACACCACTGTCTCGGGAATGTAGGTATCAGAACAGGACAGTGCTAGCAAAGGGACATTGTCACAGTAAAAGTGGTTGAGTAGGTTGGCAGAACAATAAGACATGGAGAATACACAAGGTGTAACTACAAGAGCTGTGAAAAGGCCATGGAGGTAGGTGAGGGACACCAGCAGCAGGCAGACCCTCCTGGATACCACCACCGTGTAGAGCAGGGGGTTGCAGATGGCCACGTAGCGGTCATAGGCCATCACGGCCAGCATGAAGATCTCAGCCACAATGAAAACCAGGAATCCTCCCAGCTGGGTGGCACACGCATAGTACGAGATGGTTTTCTCCCTTGCTAAGAAGTTGCTCAGCATCTTAGGGGCGATGACAGTGGAGTTGCCGAAGTTGATGACAGCCAGGTGTCGGAGGAAGAAGTACATGGGGGTTTGCAGTCGGGGGTCCACACTGGTGAGGGTGATGATGCCCAGGTTCCCTGCCGCGGTCAGCCCATAGATGACCAGGAAGACGAGGAAGAGGGGAACCTGCAGCTCTGGATGCTCTGAGACACCCATGAGAATGAACTCATGCACCTGGGTGTGATTCCCAGATGCCATTTAAGCCTTGATGTGTTCATCTTTTAATGGAAAAAATGTAAAGATAGAAATAGACAATGTGATTATTGGTGGTTAGATACCACATTTTTAAATATCTCACCCAATGTCAGCCTAGTTTGGTTAACACTTAAAATTTCCCGTCTTATTTGCTTTGCTTTCTGTCTTTTCACAAACTTCAGCTGTGAAAACTCACTAGGCACAGTTGAGTTTCATAGAACTGTTTGCATAACTTGCTTATTCACTGTTGGATATAGATTATACTGGTGAATCAGTATTTATTTCAGTATGCTGTGTACTGACGTTATCATGCAGATATTAACTATAGAATCATGTGATATTTAAATAGGTATATATTAGACATGCATGCACACACGTGTATTTGTGTTTCCAGTGGTAAAAGAGAGCACTGTTTCGGGATTCACAAGCAAGAGTGACTTCCAGCTATCCTCTTCTCGTTCCCACAGAAGTCTTCCCAGGCCATTCCTGTCACCCACCAGCCCAGGGAATTCCAGTGTCTCTCTGGATGTAGTTCCAGTACCTCTCCTTACTAATCTCTCCCTTATCATTCTGCTTCTTTGGTGCACTGTTGGGCCTACACTTGAACACTAATCATTCTTGGTGACTTTCTGGATCTTGGAATGCTCTTCCATTTGTACATTTCATTTCTTCTGCCAGAAATAAGCTGGTCTGATCACATTATTTTGACCTCTCTACACAAATTCTTTTATATTTCTATTCCAGCAACTTGTTATGCCTGTTCCTTCCCAGTGAAGCCTCTTTATCTTTCATTTGCTTGAAAACAATTTTAACTTTGAAGTTACTTGCTTGTAATACTTATTTGTTAAAATCTGATAGCTTGATTTATTATATAAAATAATTAGTGAGGGAGATTTCCAGTACTTACATAGCACATCATCTGTGCCCAGAATTATGCTAAGAAAGTGGGAATGATCATCTCATTATGCTGTAGAAGGGCTCTAGAATGTGTGTTTGATGAAACAGTTGAGACTCAATGAGATGAAAGAACCTGAAAATTTGTGTAAAATATTAGTTACTGACCTAGTTTCAACTTATTGGTCATATTTTGGTTCAGTTGCATGCTTTGGTTGGCTATTTGTCATTTTGCTCCAATTAATAGCCTTATCTTTTTCAATTATTCTTATTCTTATATTGGACTAATTTAAGTGGTACGATGTACATAACATTTGTGTCCAATATTGACATTATCTTCAGATAAAGTTATTAGGTTTCTTTGAAGAATTGTTAACTTAGTTTCTTATTTCAGACAAGATTGGGCATGTTCAGGGTGGTATGGCTGTAGACTAGTATCTTATTTCAATTCTAGTAATCCATTGTATTTTACTGAGGGTGTTTATAGTGCATCACCAATGCCAATAATTATGAATTTGTTTAATTAGCTTTGAGAAGGGAGAGTCCCTGAACTGATTTAATAACTTTATCCAATTTTACTTTCTCCCTCTACTGAAATATAAGGATAGGAAAACCAGGGTTGTTTTTCTTTCCAGTAGATGTGAACAACAGAAGTAGTTTCTATAGAATATCTCCTCTTTTCTTATGTTTTTTTCCCAAGCTCTTACTTGGATTTTTCCCAGATAAGAGCTACATAATTTTCTAAACAACTTTCTCAAAATAGGTTTTTAGTACAATTATTTTGTAAGCCTAACAAGACAATAATATTTCAGTAACTGAAATTTCAAAATTATATCCTTTGTTAATCATTATATTACTCCTCTTCACTTTCTAAATTTACCTCAGATTAAAAAGATGAAAACATAAATTAATTTTTAACTTTTGAATTTATTTCAAGATTATATTCTATTGGCCTCTGACTTGCAAATTGGTGTGTATGTGTGTGCGCGTGTACCTGTGCATGTGTGTGTGTGTGTGTGTGTGTGTGTGTGTGTGCATGTGTGTGTTCCAAGGTGGCGATCGAGGGCAGTGCTCACTGAGGAAACATATTTCCAGTAATCTCTCCTCCGCAGCCCTTAGGATTTGTCTTATTCTTGCTGAGACATGTGTTGTGTTTGGGACCAATGCTGAATCTCTGTCTGTCGCTCAGTGTCACTACAGACATACAAACAGACTTTTGCCATCTGAGGATCTTTCCATCTTAGGGTTTTGAACCCTGGACAATGCAAAAATCAAAAAGTGATTTGACACTAAGAATCATAGTTTCTTTTATATTAAATTTCAGTAATTTTGTTAGCCTTCCTGAGCAACACAGTATCATCTATTTTGAAGACACTTAAGAAGTGTCCCTTCTATCTGGCAAAATCTCTAATACTTCTGCAGGTTCTAAGACAGATTAAATTTCTCTGTATGTTGTGGTCAAATATAACCCATAACGGGTATTTGTTCCACTGTATAAACACTTAAGAAGATGAATTTGCCAATAGAGACTTTGGACATTACAGTTTAGGTTCTATCATGGCCCTGCCACTTACCTTTCTGGTGATAGTTATTTGAGTCACTTAGCAAAGAGAACATGTCATTTCTATCTTTAGTCTAATTGGAATTGAAAAAAATTTCAAAGACACTTAGACCTTACATTTAGACTTCCTAGTGGGTGAAATACACAATTAACCTACCTGTGCAAAGAGGTTGAAGATCCATCCACCAGCTTGCACAAAGCAGGCTGAAGGGTTTTATGAGTACCAGGTGTCCCACACAATCTTCAGATTGAACTATGTTTGCTTCATGTTCAAGCCCGTGAACATGAGAAACGAATTCCCAAATAAGGCTAATCCTTTCCTAAGAAATTCACACTGTGTATGTGTTTCAAAGATAGTCATGAGTAATTTCCATCTCAAATTTGGTGCAATGTTCAAATTTTATATGAAGAAAAACAGAGAGGTTGCATTACTTTCTGGGCAAAAGGCACAGAAATGGAAACATGCAGTGTCAGTTAAATTAGCTGACCAAGTCATACAAAACGTGACCATTTCTACAGAAAGTGACTAAGATGGCACACGTGGAACAATCTTTGCTACCTGTTATTGACTCTCCTCTCTCTCGATTTTCCAATGTGTTTCTTAACACAAGGTTTTTGAGAACAGTTTATGTATTTTTCAAACTCAGATTCTCCCCAAGGAAATGCCAACAATTTTTTTTTTCAATATCCATAAAGCATCTGAGATTCTAATGAAGTGCCTGGAGATTACACACTAATTGTCAGGGGCCACTTGTCATCAACAGTGGCTTTCTGCATACATTTATTTATTTATTTACATTCCAGCAATCCTGCCTGTGGGTATTTATCCAAAAGTATAGGCAGCCTCGTCTCAAAGAAGTGTTAATACTTTCATGCTCACCGCAGCATAATTAAAAGTGCTAATAGCTGTTTGTTTCTTCTTTGTGAGGTAACTTGTGCCTATGTCTTATACTCTGAATAACTACTCTGAAGATAACCACACACAGTCTGTTAACTACTGTCATTCTCTCACTTTCTTATGAAATTTTGTTTTATTTTTACTAGCAAAAATCGCCAATATGTTGAAATAATCTAAATAACTATTCATGGAGGAATGGATAAATAAAATATATGGAAACATTAGGATTTTGTTCAGTATTGAAATATTATAACCTGACACACAAGCTTAAGTACTACATGGTTTCTCTTATACAAGAAACCCAAAATATAAATAAGGAGCAAAACAGAAGACAGATATAGGAAGTGGGAGGCAGTTCTATGTCAAATGGGCAGGGCATCAGGTGGTGGATGAGAGGGATGGCAAAGGTGGTGGAGAGAGGAATTGAACTGTGTTATGTACATGGATCAACTCCACGCAAGGAATGCAACAGGTGCTAATAAATAAATTATGTACTGCAAACATGTACTAATAAAAAAAGAACCAAAGAGATACCCTGTAATATGCAATAGCCAGGGTGAACCTGGAGAAAAACATGCTAAGTGAAACAACCCAGGCACAAAAGAAATACTGCACCATTTCACTTCTCTGAGGGGTGTGAACTACACAACATTATCCACACAGGAGGGGAGTGGTGATTCCAGAGCGCTTGGATCAGGGAGTTGCAAATAAATAGGCATGAATTCCAGATTATAAAAACAAAGTATTGGAGAATTGTGGCAGAACACTACTCCTGAAGTTAACAGTACTGTATGGCCTATTTGGAAATATTAAGAAATCAAATCGTAAATTCAGCACAGTGAAATGTGCTTTGAGAAGGGAATGAAGAATCTGTGCATAAAATAGTGGGAAGAATTTTGAAAATATGCACATTCAAAGTAGCGAGGCAACAAACATCCCCTTTGCTGTGAATCTTCGACATGAGCTATTGGGAATGGGAAGACACATCTAGGTGGTAAATGAATTTCCAGGGCCCGAAGACAGCGAGGCTCAGGAAGAATTAAACAGTGGGCTTGCCATACTGATGGGAGCGTTCCAGAAGAGGATGGAGGTTATCGTTGCACAGTGCTGTGAATGTAATAAATGCCGCTAAAACTCCCTTTGACATTATTTTGTCATGGAATTTTCATCTCAATAATTTAAACTACAATGAACTTACATATTTTTGTGTTCATGTTTCTGTATCTTTTCAGTAACGAGCCTAATTTCATATTTTGCTCATTTGTATGCCTTCTTCATAATAAATTGGGTCTATTACATGAATATAATTATTATCTTTCTAATTAGTTTATGATGGTTTTTGGGTCATAGAAAGTTTCCATTTGGAGTATTCAAAATAGTACACATATGCAGATTACCCAGCTTACATATATGTGCACATGTGTTTGTGTGTGCACGTGGCTCTGGGTCTGTGTATATAATAAACTAACAGATCCTGTTAACTGAAATATCTGGCAAATATTACAAATATCAGTATGTAGTTTCTTCAATGAGAACATTCTTGGATTTCATAATGAATAATACACAGAAGTAACACTAAATTTATATATTCACATCAGTCTTTAATTCATTTAACCAGAAAATCATATATAACAATTTGCAACTCTATGTTCAGTAAATCATATTTCTCATTCTGCGAAGTTCTCTGTGCTATTAGGGGAAAGCTCCATCACCACTTTTTCCTTCATGTAGAAGTTATAATGGTGAACTGTAAATTCATGTACCCACCATGAGAGAATAAATTTATTGATATTTAAAAGAAAGCTGTACAATATGTTAGCAAATGACTTATTCTGCACATTTCCCTCCTTGGTTGTTGATTTTGGTCTCATCAATGCTAATGTATCTAGCTGGACGTCATTTTGCAGAGTGTATAAACATATTAGATATTTTCAAGCCATTTCTCGAGATATTTTTTACAGTTATGGTCCCTCTGGTGGAGTGGAGAGGTTTCCTTTACTGCTCTTTATTGTCAGCTCAAAGTCACTACATTTCGAATTTTGTGGCTATGTAAGAGTGTTTGAGATCACTTTACATGTTCTGGATTTTTTTCTTTTTTGGTACTGGAGTTCAGATGCAGAGGGATTCTACCACTGAGCTATATCCTCAGAGTTTTAAATATTTTATTTTATGGAAAGAAGACAAAACAAAATTTCACAACAAGATAATAGGACAGAGTACAAGATATGGGTGCAAAAAATTCTCCAATCGATATTAGCACAAACCTTCCTTTTCTATGAACTAGAGACACTAATAGTATAACTGACTTGCATTTTTTTCTCCCTTTTCCCTTCCTTCCTTTCCCCTTTTTCCCATTCTAGTTTCTTTTTCCTTGTAAGCAATCCCTTACCATTTCACAATATCACTGTACATTTTATTTTATTTATTTTTATTTATTTTTTTTTGGTTTTGGTTTTTCTCTGGTACCGGGAACTGAACTCACGACCTTGCGCTTGCCAGGCAGGCGCTTTGCCGCTGAGCTAAATCCCCAGACCATTTTAGATCTTATTTATTCTTTCAATTTCTCACACCAGGGAGACAATATGATGTTCACACTTGTGAGTCTGATTTATTTCACTTATGAGAATGGTCTCAGGTTGCATCCATTTACCTATAAAAGACTTATCCTTCTTTATGGTTGAGCAGTAGTCCATTGTATAAAAAGACATCTTTTCTATCCATTCCTCAGTTGATGGGCATTTGGGTTTTTTCCAAGATTTAGCTATTATGAATTGTGCTGCTATAAACGTGGGTGCACATATATCGCTGTGGTATGATGTTTTTAATTCTTCTGGGAAAATAACCAGAAGGAGAATAGCTGGGTTAAATGGGACTTCCAATTCTAGTTTTGTGAGAAATCTCCAAACTGATTCCACAGTGGTTTCACCAATATACACCCCCACCAGCAGTGGAGAAGTGTTTCTTTTTCCCCACAGCTCCTCCAGCATTTGTTATTTGTTGATTTCTTGATGACAGCCATTCTTGCTGGGGAGAGATGGAATCTCAGTGTTTTAACTGCATCTCTCCAATAACCAAGGATGTTGAATATTGTTCCATATATTTATTTGCCATTTGTGTTTCTTCATCAGAGAAGTCTCACTAACTTGGGAGGCTCTCCCTGAATTTGCAATTCTTCTGCCTCAGCCTCCTGAATAGCTGAGATTACAGACTTATACTGCCATATTCTTGATAGAATTCTGTTTTCTGATATTTCAATATTAGTTAGAATTTTACATTTTACTTCCAGATATAAGAGGAATTTTATCAAGCATATAATAATAACTTCTATTTTGACTTTTCTCTTGAATGCTGGAAGAACAAAAATATTGGATATAGTTACAAAAACTGTGTTGCAGTGACTTTGCTCTCTTGGGATCTAAGGATTTTAATTTCTTTAGAGATTAT